>NW_019154087.1:56363797-56601533 GCF_002288905.1 Enhydra lutris kenyoni | reverse complement strand
TTCTAGTACTATGCTGAATAGCAGTGGTGATAGTGGACATCCCTGCCCTGTTCCTGACCTTAGGGGAAAAGCTCTCAGTTTTTCCCCATTGAGAATGATATTCACTGTGGGTTTTTCATAGATAGCTTTGATGATATTGAGGTATGTACCCTCTATCCCTACACTTTGAAGAGTTTTGATCAAGAAAGGATGCTGTATTTTGTCAAATGCTTTTTCAGCGTCTATTGAGAGTATCATATGGTTCTTGTTCTTTCTTTTATTAATGTGTTGTATCACATTGATTGATTTGTAGATGTTGAACCAAACTTGTAGCCCAGGAATAAATCCTACTTGGGTCGTGGTGAATAATCCTTTTAATGTACTGTTGGATCTTATTGGCTAGTATTTTGGTGAGAATTTTTGCATCCGTGTTCATCAAAGATATTGGTCTGTAATTCTCCTTTTTGATGGAGACTTCATCTGGTTTTGGGATCAAGGTAATGCTGGCCTTATAATGAGTTTGGAAGTTTTCCTTCCATTTCTATTTTTTGGTACAGCTTCAGGAGAATAGGTAATTAATTCTTCTTTAAATGTTTGGCAGAAATCCCCTGGGAAGCCGTCTGGCCTTGGGCTCTTGATGTTGGGAGATTTTTGATGACTGTTTCAATCTCCTTACTGGTTATGGGTCTGTTCAGGTTTTCTATTTCTTCCTGGTTCAGTTTTGGTAGTTTATATGTCTCCAGGAATGCATCCATTTCTTCCAGATTGTCAAATCTGCTGGCGTACAGTTGCTCATATGTTCTATAATTGTTTGTCTTTCTTTGGTGTTGGTTGTGATCGCTCCTCTTTCATTCATGATTGTATTTATTTTGGTCCTTTCTCTTTTCTTTTTGATAAGTCTGACCAGGGTTTATCAATCATATTAATTCTTTCAATGAACCAGCTCCTACTTTTTCATTTATTTGGTCTACTCTTCTTTTGGTTTCTATTTTGTTGATTTCTACTCTGATCTTTTTAATTTCTCTTCTCCTGCTGGATTTAGGCTTTCTTTACTGTTCTTCCTCCAGCTTCTTTAGGTGTAGGGTTAGGTTGTGTACTTTAGACCATTCTTGTTTCTTGACAAAGGCTTGCATTGCTATATACTTTCCTCTCAGGACCACCTTTGCTATGCCCCAAAGATTTTGAACAGTTGTCTGTTCATTTTCATTTGTTTCCACGAATTTTTTCAATTCTTCTTTAATTCCTGGTTGACCCATTCATTCTTTAGTAGGATGTTCTTTAACCTCCATGTATTTGAGTTCTTTCCAACTTTCCTCTTGTGACTGAGTTCTAGCTTCAGAGCATTGTGGTCTGAAAATGTGCAGGGAATGATTTCAGTCTTTTGGTACCGGTTGAGACCTGATTTGTGACCCAGGATGTGATCTATTCTGGAGAATGTTCCATGTGCACTATAGAAGAATGTGTATTCTGTTGCTTTGGGATGGAATGTTCTGAATATATCTGTGATGTCCATCTGGTCCAGTGTGTCATTTAAAGCCCTTATTTCCTTGTTGATATTTTGCTTAGATGATCTGTTCATTTCAGTGGGGGGGGAGGGTTTAAAGTCCCATACTATTATTGTATTATTGTCAATGTGTTTCTTTGATTTTGTTATTAATTTGTTCATATAGTTGGCTGCTCCCATGTTAGGAGCATAAATATTTACAACTGTTACATCTTCTTGTTGGACAGACCCTTTAAGTAAAATATAGTGTCCTTCCTTATCTCTTATTACAGTCTTTGGCTTAAAATCTTATTTATCTGATATAAAGATTGCCACCCCAGCTTTCTTCTGATGTCCATTAGCATGGTATATTGTTTTCCTCACTTTAAATCTGGAGGTGTCTTTGGGTCTAAAATGAGTTTCTTGTAGACAGCATATCAATTGGTCTTGTTTTTTTACCGTGTCTTTTGACTGGGGCATTTAGCCCATTTACATTCAGGGTAACTATTGAAAGAGATGAATTTAGTGCCATTGTATTGCCTGTAAGGTGACTGTTAGTATTTATTGTTTCTGTTCCTTTCTGGTCTACTAGTTTTAGGCTCTCTCTTTGCTTAGAGGACCCCTTTCAATATTTCCTGTAGGGCTGGTTGGTGTTTGCAAATTCTTTTAATTTTTGTTTGTCCTGGAAGCTTTTTCTCTCTTCTATTTTCAATGATAGTCTGGCTGGATATAGTATTCTTGGCTGCATATTTTTCTCATTTACTGCTCTGAATATATCATGCCAGTTCTTTCTGGCCTGCCAGGTCTCTGTTGATAAGTCTGCTGCCAATCTAATATTTCTACCATTGTATGTTACAGACTTCTTGTCCCCAGCTGCTTTCAGAATTTTCTCTTATCTGACCCGAAACCAGAGGGGAGAAATAAGGGGAAAAAAATACAAAATTAACAAAATTTATATATTGGACTAGTGAATAGAACAGAGCCACCCACTTGATCTTGGATGTATTCTGGTGTCTTAGAAGAAACTAGCTCCCAAAATTTTAAGGAAAGGAAGACTTATATATATCCAAAAATAAGGGTAAACACAATAATGGGATGGAATATGACTGTAAAGATGAAAATTACAAAGTACTGCATGGAGCACTGGATATGGTGCATAAACAAGGAATTCTGGAACACTGAAAAGAAATAAAAAATATATATATATGTAAAAAAAATCATAAAAAAAGATTCTTAAAAAGGAATTGTTAAGTTAGCTGGAAAAAGGAAAAAAAATGGGAAGAGAATGTGATCAGGCTGGAGACTAGAACAAAGCCATGTGCTAGATTTAGGGTACATTTTGATCTACTAGAAGAACTTGTAGCCCAAAATTTTAAAGAAAAAAAGCCTATATGTACACAAAAAATAAGGTTAAATACAGTGAAGGAATAAAATATGACTATAACAATGAAAATTTTAAAAGTTTTTTTAAAAAGTTATTGTTAAAATAAAAGAGTTAAAATACCTCAAAAGAGGAAAAAAGAAAAGTTAAAAAAATAGAATAAGAAAAAAATAAAATAAAAAAAAATTAACTTTGCAAGACTAAAGGATCATAGGGATAAAGCCATGAATTCTATGTGTTGCTTTCCCCTAGCTCTGGAGGGGAGTTTTCCAGAATTCCTCAGTTCTTGTTGATCAGTGAACTTGATCTTGGCTGGATGTTCTTGTTGATCTTCTGTGGGAGGGACCTGTTGCAGTGATTCTCAAATGTCTCTGCCCGAGGCAGAATTTCACTGCCCTTCCCAGGAGCCAGGCTAAGTAAACTGCTCCGGTTTGCTCTCAGTAGCTTTTGTTCCCTGAACACTTCCTGTAGAGATTTGGAGGATGGGAATAGAAATGGCGGCCTCCCAATCTCCAGCCCTGTAGGAGTGGAGAGCTCAGGGCCCCACTCCTCAGTGTGCCCTCAGAGAAAAGGAGTCAATCACTCCTGTCTCCCTGGTCTCTAGCCACGTTCTGTGCTCACCCAGCCTGTGACTGAGCCCTTCTATCTCTGGTGCATGGTCCCATTTGGAGTCTCCAAACCCAGCAGATTCCTGCCTCATGCTCCTGCACCGCTCCTCCCAGAAGAGGAAGGTGGGGTCCCTGCTCAAAGAGCAGTGGTCCAACTGTGCCCTGGATCATGGTGTAAGGTTGACCTTGAGCTGAGAGCTCACTCCTCTGTTCTGTTTCTGTAGTCGGCTTCCCTACTCCAATACCTGGCAGCTCTGACACACTCAGACAGCCCCGGTCATTATGTGACCCCATGAATCCTGAGACCACACTGTCCCCGCGAGAGCTCCACTGCCGCTTAGCCTCTTGAGCAATGTCCCTCAGTGGAGACGACTTCTAAAAGTTCCGATTTTTGCTCCACTGCTCCACCACTTGCCAGGAGCTCGCCCCTCTCCCGTGGACTATCTTCCCAACTCTTTGGATTCACTTCTCTGTACATCCTACCTTCCAGAAAGTAGTCAATTTTTTGTTCCTAGAATTACAGCTATTCCTCTCTTCTATCTTCTGTTGAGTTTGTAGGGGTTCAGAATGGTTTGATAACTATCTAGCTGAACTCCTGGGACCTAATGATATTTCAGTCTCCTACTCCTCTGACATCTTGCTCAAGAAGAGCCTAGATAAATTTATGCAAAGTCTAAGCAACAGTGGAGCATACTGCCATCTGCCATGTCTGCTGCCCCCCGCCCCCAGCCACCTGAGACAGCAGAATGAGTAAGAACCTTGATGGATAGTATAAAAGGTAAAGAGCTGAGAAATCACAAGTATTAAGAGAGTTGGAAGGGCCACTCCAGAGCCACAACCAGAAAAGCCCAGAAACAATGTAACTGAACAGATGATCTCAACTCTACAAAAGAGAAAATAAAATACTTGATGGGATTTTTACCAAGAACGCTTCAGAAAGTTTCCAAAAGTGACATGTTTATTCCAGAAATTGGAAGAGAGTTAGTTTTCACTCTAAAGGTCACTGCAGAATAGTTAAAGACAGCAAAGCTAAAGATGCCAGAAGAAGAGAACTTTTACAAATATGGAAAATTTTTTAAAGTATTAAAATAAAACAAAGCTGCTCAGAAGAATGCTGAAAAAACTAGCATAAAAAGAAATGATAATTTAAATGGGCTAGGACTATGAACACTTTTTATAAATCCTTTTTTTTTTTTAAGAACAAAAACTGACACCAAATAATATGGACAAATATGAAGTGATGTAGACTTATAAAGATGGCTATTTATAAAAGCAGGTAAAAGGGTACTTGGAAAATGTAAACATTTATAAAATCAGCAGACCCGGATGGCATGCATACTAAAGTGTTAAGGGAACTAGCTAATGTACTTACTGAGCCACTTACAATTATTTTTGAAAAATCTTGGAGAACTGAGGAGAGATCAGAAAATTTAAAAACGGCAAATACCAATTTTCAAAACAGGGTAGGAAGTGAATGCCTTGTAAATACCTTTTAAGTGATAATAACTCTGAACAAAAATTTAGAGTATTTTGAGAAAAGCTGCCGAACCTCTAGGAGACAACAAAATGAGTAACACGCAGAGGGATGTTTAAAAAAAAAAAAAAGTCATGCCAAATTTGAATCTATTTGATCCTGAATCTCACTGGATGTTACAGGCCAAATTACTTATTTTTGGCTTAGATAATAAACATAATCCTATGGACTGAAATTTTCTGCAAATGGACCTTGTCAGTGAGTGGGTATTTCTAGCAAGGTGTCACCAGGAAGAGCAGTGAGGTCCATTCTAAATTAAAATATTTACTAATGATCTAGAAGAAGGAGTAAATAGCATACTCGCAAAATACACAGTTGGTTCTAAATTGAGAACTGGTATTAACAGTGGGCAGAACAGAAAAACAATGCCAACACAGATTTGAAGAAATTAAAAATGTACACTCCAAAAATAAAACTTGAAAAGAACACTAAGTTAGAGCATTAAGTGAAAGAATTTAAAAGACATAATTTAATGAAAAGGATAGAGTGGTAACTAAAGATGATGTAAGAAAACAATGGGTAACAGATTAACTCTTATTTCTTAATCTATCATTGCTCCACACTCATATAAGAGCTAAAAATAAATACATAAATAAAAGCATTATATTATGGATCATTCTGATTAGACCATACAAAATGATGCATAAAGTGCTGGTTTTCTAGTACTGTGAAGATGGAAAAAGGGCACAAGAAATTGCAAACAGAGACAGAAATGTGGGGTTATTCTGTCAGGAAAATTAAATCAATAAAACATAAATGGCTTCAACTAAAAAGATAAAGGTAGAATATGAACTCTCACACAAGGGAAAGGTGAACACTGGCGATCTGGGACAACAGAGGGGAGACCTACACTGAAATGACTACAGATGATGTGTGAGTGAACCATCAGACAGCATACAACAGGGAGAGGAAGAAAACGAACTGAACAAGCTGTTCATCAGCCTTAACTCTAGTATGTAATTCTGTGAAACTGCTCAGTTTTCAGTTATTACCTAAACAGCTTACAGACAAATTACAGACAAAAAAAAAAAAATTACAAATTACAGACAAAAAAAAAAATTCAGTTATTACCTAAATAGCTTACAGACAAATCTTTCTACCTTCTCTGATTTTCCTTTCTACTGTAACTAAAGCTAATAAAACTCAGAAGAGACAAAAATCAGTTGCTTTTTGTTCCAGAACAGTGACATCACGTGGTTTATAAAGATTAAATGAACCAAACAATCCCCACCCTCCACATACAAACCCAACAGAGAAGCTGAATTATAGACACTACAATGAATTCTCAGGCACGTGGAAATTCAGATGAATAAAAACATTAACAGCCTCACTATGGGCCCTTCAGGTGAAGTAGTAACAAGTGCGAACAATAGATCCTACTTTGGGAAGGTTCATGGGTGTCCTCAGTCGGGTCCGGACACTCTTCATTAATATACGCTGCTCTGTTGGCAGCAAATGATACTTCATAGCCTCAATGAGGTAATCTTTGCAAGCACTGCTATTCTTGACCAATGCTTCCTCTTCAACCCTCTGTAAGAAGAAATAAGACATATCCCATGATGGGGACAACTATTTCATGATAAAACTGGCAAAGAAACAGAAATAAAGAAGAGGCAAAAAAAAAGGCGTAACTATCCTCTCTGGTTCAGTCTTTTTCTTACAATGAAAATCACTAAGAGAAAAATAAATGAAGCCAAAAAATGCTCAATATCTGGTCTGCAGAGAAAAACACATGTAAGTAATAAAGAAAAGAATGACAATCAAAATTAAATACCTCGACATCAGCTCTAGAATAATCTTTAGGTAATACTATATCCATCTATATCTCTTTTTCTTTTTCTGTGTATATTCACCTATTATCTTTAAACATCAAGCCAAAGAGTAAGAAAAACATTTAGATAATGAGTTCTTCAGGTGGAGTAGGCAATACTAATAAAGACACTTTTCAAACACAAAAAAGCAAATAAAATATCCAAGAGAATGATTCAAAATACCTCTAACAACATGCCTACACCACAAACAAATCTTGTCCCGGCTATTCCTGATCTCACATGCAGAACAGATTTTTCTGTTCATTTTCTTAACAGTAGATTGTCAATGACTATGCAGATCACAAAAAATAATGAGGCTTCAAGAAATCCTAAAATGCTCCAACTGAATCTCTTAATAAAGAACGTTTCCTTAAATGGTTTCAATTATAAAAATATTGAAATGTTCAGAGCAGGATGCTAATAATAAAAAAATTCTCATAGACTACTAAAATCCATTTATTTCTACTTATTTCAAATAACCTGGGTTTCCTCAGATTAGCAATAAAGACCAAAACCAAATACATGCCACTGTAAAACTATGATGTAGAATTAAATAGTATTTGGGTCAAATGTCAAAATTCCATTTCTGCAGGGCCATCAGAAGAAGCTCAAAAGGAAAGCAAAGAAGATACAGAGCAGGGACACAGAGGCACAGGTGCATTTATTTATGTGTAAATGACCATCAATACTGCCTGGATAAGCTCTAGTATTTGCTTGCCCACATCAAAAATTGGGGGAAGCAAATTTCCAAGAATGGGGAGTGGCCAAAGAGGAACAGCTGCCAAGGACTGCAGGTGCCTTTACTGTCCTCTGTCCTGTGCCCTGTGGATCTGTATTCTACAGGTCTTACCACTGTGTAACAGGCATCTACACGCTGTCAGTCCAGGGACATAGTGCTACCCGTGACAAAGTGCCGTGTGTATTCATGTGTTTTGCATATGCTTTTACCTGAACTAAATATTCCCGAGGAAGCAAAGGTAACCGCACATGTTCCATCAGCCGAGCCATAAATTCTTGCCTTACATCTTTGTCATGGTTTACCCAAGCTATTACTGCTTCAAATACCTTGCAGAAAATACGGGGAAAAGAAAAATAAGTAATGAGTTATGGACCAAGGCATGTGAATGAAGTATGATGAGACTACATTTTATTCAGTTCCTGCTAAGATATCCAAGTTTAACACATAGCTCAAATTTTTCAAAATCTTGACCTGTGCTGTACTAAAAAAGTTATTCAGTCTATTTCTTTCTTTTAATTTGGTATTTAGTAATTACTTTACTTTTTTCCAGCTTCACTGAGTATAATCGACAGATAACACTGTGTAAGTTTAAGATGTTCATCTGATATATTTATACATTGCAAAATGATAACCATCATAGCCTTAGCTAATACCTTCATCATGTCACATAATTACCACTTCTTTTTTGTGGTGAGAATATTTAAGATCTACTCTCTTAGCCACTTTCAAGTATATAATACAGTTTTGTTAACTATAATCACCATACTATACATTCCCGAGAACCTACTCATCTTACAACCAGAAGTTTGTACCCTTTCACCAACATCTCATTTCTCCTATCCCCAACCCCACATAACCACCACTGCACTTTGTTTCTATGAGTTCAGTTTATTTAGATTCCACATATAAGTGATATATAGCATTTGTCTTTTTTTCTGACTTCTTTCACTTAGCAAATGCCCTCAAGGTCCACACATGTTGTCACAAATGGCAGTTATTTCCTTTCTCGTGACTGAATAATATTCCAGTGTGTGTCTGTGTGTGTGCATGTGCACGCGTGTGTGTGTGTGAGAGAGAGATCTTCTTTATCCATTTATCCACTGATGGATACTAGGTTGTTTCTATATTTTGGTTCTTGTGAATAATGCTGCAATAAACCAATGCACATGGGAGTGCAGATGTCTCTTCAAGATTCTGTTTTCATTTCCTTCGGATATAGGCAGAAGTGGAATTGATGGATGATACAGTAGTTCTACTTTTAATTGAGTAAGTATCTTTAGTACTTTTACATATTAAGTATTTTTCATTTGCTATTTACGAAGAATTTCACCAAATACATTATCTAATATTCTTGAACTTAAATGGTTGCTGTGATAAATCTGATGATACACGATCTAATTCACTGTTGATAACCTTCCTAATTTGAATTTGGTTCTACTTACCTAGATTTAAATCTCAAGTCTCTTTGGAATAGAGCACCCAAAATAATAAAGCTAAGTGATTCTGTGGAATGAAAATCACATGCCCTTATAAACAACTATTTTGGGGGCTTTTTCTTTAGGTTTACACATAAATGTTAATGGTACACTTCTAAATCAAGGGTGTGCAGAATAGATGAACACAACTTTTCTCACAATGGAATGTATTAAAATCTAATATTTTTGAATTTTCTTAAAAAAAGAAATAACAAGGGCATTACAACTTAACAACATGTACCTATGAGAAAGCTAATAGGCTAATATGAAGCCCATATTTGCATATATAATTTCCCTCCAGGCCGATGAATGTATCACCCAGTAATTTTTAAAGGCTTGTAGAAAGTGCCTGATGATAGGTAAGTGGATTATTGGAAACAAAAAAACTTCTGTTGATACAGAAATAGAGCAAGAAACTAAAAATGATTTACAATATAATTAACATGGCTCTTTAATTCATTTGGTCAGCAAGTACCTACCAAGTACCTCTAGGTATTGGGTGCTAGAAATAAAAAGAATCTTGTCAATTCTATCTACTATTTCTCAGCTCTGCTCTCTCTCCTCCACCTGTTTCAACCATCCTACATCAGATCCTATTGCTCACTGGTATGACTTCAACATCCTCCTATCTGACCCTCACCCTACTTTTGGTTCATTTAGCACACCACCTCTGTGACAACTGGCCTCCAAAATAGTCCCCTAATAAACCACATCTCTGAGTATCCACACCTTATGAAACCTGCCACGGGGAATCTAAGTTGGCCCTGTACAACAAAAAAGAAAGAAAGAAAGAAAGAAAGAAGCAGAAGCAGTGCTGAGTGATTTCTAAAGCTTTTCAGTTTTCACTCGGGTCTCTTGAAATGCTCATTTGGGGGAAGACAGATGTCATGCAAGAAGACTCATTACTTGAGATTACCACGTGACGAGGAACCCAAACTAGCCACACAGAGGGAGTGCAAGGAGGGGCCTGGGGGAAGAGGACAGAGGTGGAGGGAGATACCAACCAAACTCTAGCCCAGAAGCCAGAGAAGTGAATGAAGGAGCCACTGTGGAAATTCTGGAGATATAAGATACCACGTGCAAACAGACTGAAGCTCCAGGATGGCTCATCTGGTATCATGCTGGTATCTCCAGACATTCAGGCCAAGCCAGCAGAAGCCCCAGATACTACTGAGCAGAGATAAGCTGTCCCAAAATGCCCTGAATGAATTCTGCCCACAGAATTTTGAGTAAAATAAAATGGTTATTGTTTTGTGTCACTACACTTTGGGGTGGCTTGTTATGCAGCAGGAGAAATTCAGAACAGCTTTCATGACATTTCTATCATGTAGGTATTATCATGATTTTATTCTCCTACCGCTTAAAACCCTTTAAAGATTCTCCATCACTAGGATGAAGTCAAGGTTCTTTAATACGGCCGAGAAGATATTTTATGTCATCTTCCCATCTTATCTCGTACCACTCTGCCAAACATATTCTAAACTCTAACCATATAGAACCAACATAATGCAAGTTATTCTTTCTCACCTTCTTTACATTTACGTATTCTACCTCTACCTGGAATGCCCTTCCCATTCCCACCCATCTGGACTTCCCCAGCAAATGCATACTTATTTTTTAGAACTTGGGTCCTACGTGTGAGACAGGCTGAACTGCCATCCGCACCAGGAATGATGAAATGCTCCTAGAGTACCCTCTACAGCATTCCACAATCATTTATTTACCCTGCTGTATGTCCCTCTAGCCTGTGGAGTAAAGATTTCTATTTTGTTAGTATTTCCGTATCTGTGATGCTATGGCAATGTCTGGTACTCAGTAGGCACTCAATAAATGTCTGTTAATATGACTAGTAATGTCTTCTTCTTCTTTATAATTCTAAAGTGCTAAGATTATACATGTAACAAGCACTTTTCGCATATTCTTTTCATATAGTAAATATAATAGTAAATGTGTCTTTTTATGGCTAGGCAGGATGGATATCTTTGAAGAATAAAAGCTAAATTTCATATAACTTTAAATGCAAAGAACAAAAAGGAAAAAAAGTTTCGTTTCTCTAAACTCAGTGTGTTCACAAGCTTTTGTGCCCTGATTCCCACAGAATATAACACCGACCCAAAGAATAAAACCCTAAGGGTAGAAGAGAAAGTCAGGGGCGTCTGGGTGGCTCAGTCAGTTAAGCAGCCAACTCTTAGATTTCAGGTCATGATCTCAGGGTTGTGAGATCAAGCCCCACGTCAGGCTTCATCAGCACAGAATTTGCTTGAGATCGTCTCTCCCTCTCCCTCTGCCCCTCCTGCTCATGCTCTCTCTCCCTCTCTCAAATAAATAAATCTTAAAAAAAAAAAAAAGGTTCAGGTGGCTGACAAAGGCAATTCAAAATGTGGAGAAAGGGAGGCTACAGCCAGACAAAGCAGGTGCACAGCACTCTCGAAGGGAGAAGGGAAGCACTGGTAGGGGTGGGGTATGAGTAGCAGGAGACCAGTCTAAAGGAAGAGTATGATCAAGAATGTTCAGTCTAGGGACGCCTAGGTGGCTCGGTTGGTTGGACGACTGCCTTCAGCTCAGGTCATGATCCCGGAGTTCCAGGATCGAGTCCCGCATCGGGCTCCCAGCTCCATGGGGAGTCTGCTTCTCCCTCTGACCTTCTCACTCATGCTCTCTCTCACTGTCTCTCTCTCAAATAAATAAATAAATAAATAAATCTAAAACAAACAAACAAACAAACAAAAAACCAGCATGATGCTATTATAAAAAAAAAAAAAAAAAAAAAAAGAATGTTCAGTCTAGGGCATCTGGGTAGCTTAGTCAGCTAAGCATCTGCCTTTGGCTAAGATCATGATCCCAGGGTCCTGGGATCAAGTCCTGCATCGGGCTCCTTGCTCAGCAAGGAGTCTGCTTCTCCATCTCCCTCTGCCCTTCCCCCCTGCTCTCATGCTCTCTCTCAAACAAATAAAATCTTTTTTTTTTTTTTTTTTATTACAAAGAATGTTCAGTCCAGGACAAGCTATTACTTTGTTATCCCTGGTATCTTCTTTCAACTCATGTGACAGTGAAATTACTTAGATCACAATTTTTACAGACACCTAGCTTTGGGAAGAAACTTAGCACCCAAAAGACTTGTTTCAAACAGCTTAATGTGTACCAGTTCTTGCTGTGGGGGTCAAGGACAAAACTCTAATGTTTAGCAATTCAGGGAACCTCCTATGAAGAAGAAACAGTAATCTGCAATCAACAAGTTAACTACTGGAGTTTCTAATAACTTCCACATCAAAGATCACTGGCTGTCACTACACATACGGGATTACAAAGTTACAAAACAAAGTGAAACAAAGAACGGAAAAGTACTACTTCACAATATACTAGAAAAGAAAAATTTAATTACCTTCTCCTCTGAGGAAATGGTAAGTTTGTCACTTGAGATTAAGCTGCACACTTGTTCAATGCCGAGATTGAGAAATTCTTCACTAAGTACAACATCTGCAAAATGCTGCTCTGTTTGGAGGTTAAAAATAAAACCCATTAAAACCAACATTCCATTATCCAGCTTCAATCTGTTTCAAAAGGAAGCAGTTTTTCTTAATCTAACCTAAGAATGAGAAAAACAACTATTTCCTCAAGGCAAGAGCTAACAAAACCCAAACAATCTCACCTGGGGAAGTGCTCTCTATTTAAGTAACAAAATAGAGACACAGGTAGGAAATCTGCCTCATCATATACTCAGCTGAATCACTTCCCCTTCACATGGTGGTATTTCAGAATTAAACACGTATTCCTTACATGCTAATAAGACTATCAGTATTTAAATCCATAAAAACTTTGAGTATATAAATCAGATAAAGTACATGGTATTATACATTCACACATTTGAATGTATTATATGTAAAACATTAGAGGACTCCAAAACATACTGGAATAAGGAGGGAAACCAACTTTATTTGAAAACTTTAAACAAAGAAATTTTAAATGCTAGTCAGTCTGAACATATGACCATCATTAAAAAAACAGAATTGATTTATAATATAGATAGCTCCGAATTCTGTGGTATTTCATCCGGGGACCAAAGCATACTATTTTATACCCTCAACCGCCTTCCAGAAACTGGTAAAACTAGAAATTCTTAAAATTCTTAAAAATTTTTAAGAATTCTTAAATTCTTAAAAAAACCTTTGATTTCACAAATATACCTACTCCTCCAAATGGGGGGAAAACTATTCTTATGATCAATGACTTTACAACTTTAAAAAGGAACCATTTGTTGTGAATGGCAAGATTTCATTCTTCGCCATGGCTAACATTCACTGTACACATATACCACTTGTTCTTTACCCATTTATCTATCGATAGATATTTGGGCTGCCTCCGTATCTTGACTATTATAAATAATGCCACAGTAAATGTAAGGATGCATATACCTTTTCAAATGAGAGGTTTTGGTTTCTTTTAGGTAAATACCCAGCAGTGGAATTACTAGATCATACAATATTTCTAACTTTTTGAGAAACCTCCATACTGTTTTCCATAGTGACTGCACCAACTTACCTTCTCACCAACAGTGCATCCAAGAAAACTTTGCTCCATGCCCTTGCCAACATTTGTCTTTTATTTCTTATCTTTTTTGATACTACCCATTGTGACTAGTGTGAGACGATATTTCATTATGGTTTTGATTTACATTTCTCTGATTAGCGATATTGAGCATCTTTTCATGTGTCTGTTGGCTGCCTGCATGCCTTCTTTGGAAAATGCCTATTCAGGTCCTCTGTCCACTTCTTAATCAAATTATTTGAGTTTTTGGTTGGTTTTGTTTTGTTTTTTGGCGTTGAACTGTATCAGTTCTTTATATATGTTGGATACTAACCCCTTATAGGATACACTGTCAATATCTTTTGCCATTCAGTATATTACCTTTTCATTTTTTTTTGTTTTATGGTTTCTCTCACTGTGTAAAAGTTTTTAGTTTGATATAGTTCCAGTAGTTCACTTTTGCTTTTGTTTCCCCTTGCCTAAGGAGACATAGCCAGAAAAACATGAAAGCTGATGTCAATGAGAATACTACTTATGTTTTCTCTTAGAAACAGTTGCAGGCCTTACATTTAGGTCTTTAATCCATTATGAGTTTACTTTTGTGTATGGTATAATGTAATGGTCCAGTTTCACTCTTTTGCATGTAACTATCCAGTTTTCCCAGCACCATTTAAAGAAACTATCTTTTCCCCAATGTATATTCTTGTCTCCTTTGTCATAGATTAAGTGACCATATTATTTATGGCCTTTCAATTCTGTTCCATTGGTCATGGTGTCAATTTTTATGCCAGTTCCACCCTCTTTTGGTTATTATAGTTTTGTAATATAGTTTGAAATCAGAAAGTGCAATGCCTTCATTTTTATTCTTCTTTCTTAGGATTGCTTTGGCTATTCGGGGTCTTTCATGATTCCACAAAATTTTTAGTATTTTTTTTTCTACTTGTTGAACAATACCATTGGAATTTTAATAGGGATTACACTGGATCTACAGATGGACTTGGGGGTATGGACATTTTAACAATATTAATTCTTCTTATTCATGAACACAGGATATTGTTCCATTTATTTATCTTTTTTCAGTTTCTTTCATCAAAGTCTTGTAGTTTTCAATGTATAGACTGTTTACCTTCTTGTTTAAATTTATCCCTAGGTATGTTACTGGTTCTGATGCTATTACAAATGAGATTGTTTTGTTTTTCAGATATTTGTTAGTGCACAGTAACTCAGATTTATTTGCATGTTAATTTTGTATCCTGTAAGTTTACTGAATTTGTTGATTCATTCTAAGGTTTTTTTTGGTGAAATCTTGGGATTTTCTATATATATGAAGTCATATCATCTGTGAAGACAATTTTACTTCTCCCTTTCCAACTGAATGTCTTTTATTTCTTTCTCTTGCCTGATTGCTCAGCTAGGATTTCCAGTAATATGCTCAACAGGAGTTTTGAGAGTGGGCATCCTTGTCTTGTACCTGATCTTAAAGAAACCTTTCCAGTTTTCTCACAGTTGAGTATGAAGTTTTAACTATGGGTATGCCATATATGACCTCTACTATATTAAAGTTTAATACATTAATGTATGTTCCTTGTATACCTAATTTGTTGAGAGTTTGTCTCATGGAAGAATGCCATATTTTGTCAAATGCTATCTCAGCATCTGAGATGATCACATAATATTTACCGTTTATTCTATTCCTGTGCTGTACCAAATTTACTGTTTGCAGATGTTGAACTATCCTTGAATCCTATCGATAAATCCCACTCGATTTTCTATGTACTGCTGAATCCACTTTGCTAATATGTGGGTAAGAATTACTGCACTTACATTCATCATTGATATTGGACTGTAATTTCCTTTTCTTGCAATGTCCTTATCTGGCTTTGGTATTAGTTTTAACCCTGGCCTTGCAAAATGAGTTTGAGAGTATTCCCTCCTCTTCTGTGTTTTGAAGGAGTTGGAGGATTAGTGTTAATTCTTTAAATGTTTGACGGAATTCATCCGTGAAGCCATATGGTCCTGGATCTTTCTTTTGGGGAACTTTTGGATTACTGATTCAGTCTCCTTACTTGCTATTGGTCTGGTCAGATTATTCTAATTCTTCATGAGTCAGTGTTGGTAGACTGCATGTTTCTAGAAATTTATCCACTTCTTCTCATTATATTAGCATATAAGTGTTCTTACTAGTCTCATGATCCTTTGTGTTTCTGTGTATAAGCTGTAATGTCTTTTTCACTCCTGATTTTATTTATTTGAGTCTCCGTTTTTTTAGTCTTGCTAAAAGGTTTCTCAATTTTACCTCTGCAAAAAAAACCCGGATTAGTTTTATTGACCTTTTCTATTGTTTTTCTGGTCTCAATTCATTTATTTCTACTCTGTCTTTTGTCATTTTCTTTCTTCTTCTAACATTGGGTTTAGTTCGTTCTTTTTCTAGTGACATGAGGTGTAAAATTAGGTTGCTTATTTTGGATCTTTTTTAATAGGCCTTTATCACTGTAAACTTTCCTCTTAGAATTACTTTTGAAGCATCCCATAGATTTTGGTGTGGTGTGTTTCTGTTTGCTTCAAGATATTTATTTCCCTTTTTCTTCCTTGACCCACTGGCAGTTCAAGAGTATGTTGTTTAATTTCCTCACATTTGTGAATTTTCTAGTTTTCTTTTGTTACTGATTTCTAGCTTCGTACCACTGTGCTCAGAAAAGATAGCCAGTTTGATTTTAATCTTAAATTTGCTAAGACTTGTTTTGTGACTTATCACATGATCTATCCTGGAGAACATTCTGTATGTGCTTGAGAAGAAGGTGTATTCTGCTGTTGTTGGATGGAATGTTCTACATGTCTGTTAGGTCTGTTTGGTCTAAACTATGGTTCAAGTCCAATGTTTTCTTGTTGATATTCTGTCTAAATGATCTATCCATTGTTGAAAGTGGATTTTGAAGCCTCCTACTATTATTTTATTGTTGTCTATTTCTCCTTCCTGGTCTGTTAGTCTTTCTTAATATACTTAGATGCTCCAATGTTGGGTCATACTTATTTTTTTTTATACTTTATGTATTTATTTGACAAAGAGATCACAAGTAGGCAGAGAGGCAGGCAGAGAGAGAGGGGGAAGCAGGCTCCCTGCTGAGCAGAGAGCCCCATGCAGGGCTCGATCTCAGGACCCTGAGATCATGACCTGAGCAGAAGGCAGAAGCTTAACCCACTGAGCCACCCAGATGCCCCGAGTCATACTTATTTTTAATCATTACATCTTCTCAATGAATCAAACTTTTTGTCACTATGTAATTACCTTCTCTGTTTCTACTTACTGTTTTTGGCTCAACATCTATTTTATATGATATCAATATACCTACATTTGCTCTTTTCTGATTTCCCCTTGCATGGACGATCTTTTTCCAACCCTTCACTCAGTCCTTAAAGCTAAGTGAGTCTCTGGTAGACACCATATAATAGGGTCTTGTTTTTTTAATCCATCTCACCACTGTATGCCTTTCAATTGGAGAATTCAATCCACTTACATTTAGAGTATTTATTAATTAGACCTTACTAATTCCATCTTATTGTGTTCTGGCTGTTTTGTATTTCCTTTGTTCCTTTCTCCCTCTCTTGCTTCCTTCCTTTGTGAATTGGTAACGTTCCATAGTTGTATGCTTTATTACGTTCTCTTTATCTTTTGTATATATACTATAAAGTTTTGTTTTGTGGTTACCATGAGATTCATATAAAACTTATAACAGATATAACTGTCTATTTTATATTAATAAAAATTTAACTTTGATCTCATACCAAAACTCTACCCTTTTACTCCCTTCCACAGTTTATGGTTTTTGATGTCAAAAATTACCTCTTTTTAGACTCTTAATCTCACAAAACAAAATGAGGGTTGCCAGGGGGAGGAGGGTATGGAGAGAGTGGTTGAGTTATGGACATTGGGGAGGGTATGTGCTATGGTGAGTGCTGTGAAGTGTGTAAGCCTGACGATTCACAGACCTGTACCCCTGAGGCAAATAATACATTATATGTTAGAGAGAGCGCCGAATCCTAACCACTAGACCACCAGGGAGGTTAATACATTATATGTTAATAAAAAAATTAAATTTTTTAAAAAATTATCTTTTTACATTGTGCATTCACTAACAAGTTATTGTAGCTATAGTTATTTTTACACTTGATCTTAGCCAAAAGGCCGAGAAGCGATAGCTATAGTTATTTTTGATACTTTTGTCATTTAATCTTATGCTAGAGTTAACACAGCACCATATTACAGTATTATTCTATTCTATTCTATCTATTTGAGAGAGAAAGAGCATATGAGCAGGGGAGGGGCAAAAGGAGAGGGAGAAGGAAGAAGAAAACTCCCTACATCGAAAACTAATGATGTACAGTATGGTGACTAACACACACACAAAAAGATTATCTCTTTGATTTTTGACTATTTTGTTATAATGCATCTTAGAGAAAATGTCTTTAAGTTGATTTTGTTTGGTGACCTATAAAAGCTTCATGAACTTAGATATCCAAATCTTCACCCAGATAGCCCTTCTTCCTGTCTTTTTTTTTTTTTAAGATTTTATTTATTTATTTGAGAGAGACAGAGAGAGCACAAGCAGCGGGACGGGCCAAGGGAGAGGGGGAAGCACACTCTCCGCTGAGCAGGGAGCCCAATGCAGGGTTCAATCCCAGGACCTTGAGATCATGATTTGTGCCAAAGACAGGTGCTTAGCACTCTGAGCCACCAAGGCACCCTAGCCCTTATTTCTTTAAATAAACTTTCTGTCCTCTTCTCCCTTTCTTCTTCTAGAACTCTAATGATTCACCAGTTGGTCCTTCTGATGGAATTTCATAGATTATGCAGCTTTTCTTCATTCCTTTTCATTCTTTTTTTCCTTATTCTCCTGACTGGATAGTTTTAAACTTCCTGATTCTTTCTTCTGCTTGATCAAGTCTGTTGATCTTTTCCACTGCATTTTTCATTTCATTCACTGAATCCTTCAGCTCCAAAATTTGTTTAATGATTTCTCTTTGTTAAACTTATTTTATTCCTGTATTGTTTTCCTGAAATCACTGAATTATTGGTGTTTTCTTGAAGCTGAGTTTTCTTAAAACAATTATTTTGAATTCTTTATCAGGAAAATAACAGATCTTGGATGTTTTGGGGCTTAGTTATGGGAAGATTACTGTGACCTTTCGGTGGTGTCATATTACCATGATTTTTTAATGTTTCTTGGAGTTATGTGCTGCTGTCTCTGCATCTGAAGTAGCAGTCACCTCCTCCAGTCTTTACTGTCTTTAGGGGACTGATATCTGCCTTTATACCTGCTGGAGATTCTGAGGATTTCTTGGACCTTCCATGGATACATCTCCTCTAAGCTTCTTATTCTCTTTTGTGGAAGAAATCTTAAGCTTGTATGCTTGTTTTTATCCTGCAACACACCAAGCTGAGTGCTCACAGCCTCTTGTTTTCTTAAAGGTGGCGCTACAGCTGAAGTTTGTGGTCTCTCCCTCACCCACAGATTTGGATGCATGTGCTTATTTGTCACCTTCCAAAGCCCACTCTTGATGCTTTCTACAAAAGCACAAACAGGAAACTGGCCACACAGTGGAGGTAGGGGGCACAGCACACAGGGGATGGGCTGGCCATGGGTCTGTTGAGAGGATCTGAGATGGGGGGCTTTCCTAGCAGCTAGTGGGAAGGCTTTTTGATGGGAGTCCACCGCACAGTTAGTAGAACTTGTCCCTGGGCACTCACTCATACACTCTCCCTTTTCTGCACTAAAAGAATTGCATCCTGAGGAAGTTCTCTCTTGTGAATGGGAATGCTGGGCACTCACTCATACACTCTCCCTTTTCTGCACTAAAAGAATTGCATCCTGAGGAAGTTCTCTCTTGTGAAAGGGAATGCTGTAGCACCTTAGGGAAGGTGTGATGTGTGTAAAGACAAACTGTTCTGACCCACTCTAATGTATCCAAACTTTTTTATCCCTCTGATAAGTGCTGGATCTCCTCTGGAAACCTGGACCTCTTCAAAGACTCTCTTGACCACAGGTTACCATCTAGGTCAATGTTCTCCAGTGGCTCTTTGACTTCAGTCATAAGGGCTAGAATGGGTTCATGGGTCACTTCAGAGTCCACAGCCAAGACAGGAGTCTGTCTGCCTATTATGCAATGCACAAGTGGGCAAGACTCCCACTGGATGATGTATGATGCTGGATCCCACAGGTCCCACAAAGGCATTTTGTACATGGATGGATACAGAATACTTGTTGTTGGGGGTGGTGGGGCAAAAATGAACAACGTCCTAGTGGTTAAGATTTTTATAAAAGAAAAAATAACAAAGTATTTCCAAACTAGACCCAAACAGTTTCCTTCCCCAGTGGGAAAAAAAAGTTTTGCTATAGATAATCAACACATTTTATTGTCCTGACTTCAGTGGACAAATGCTGTCCTAAGTAAGAAAAAAAAAAATGGTTACCCTCCCCATCTTGGGCCACTGCCCTACATTGCTGATATTCATACAAAACTTCTTTAGGGCAGATCTTAATACAGAAGCCTCTGCATTTTGGTGCACTGTGCACTCACATCTTAACCTGTTGTAGCATAGCCTCTGGCTCACCCTTCCATCCTGAATTTGTTCTTTGGAAGTCCTTTTCTTGAGATTAAAACTTCTCAACCCCCATACAGTGTTTAACCCTAAGGATACTCTCTCCCAATTCGGATTCTATAATACTTTTTTCTAAACTTTTTAAAAAAGTTTTTATTTTTTTAAGTAATCTCTACACCCAACGTGGGTCTCAAATCGACAATCCCGAGATCAAGAGTCACATGCTTGGGAGGCCTGTGTGGCTCAGTGGGTTAAGAGTTTGCCTTTGGCTCAGGTCATGATCCCAGGGTGCTGAGATCAGAGCTCTGCATCAGGCCCCTTGCTCGGCGGGGAGTCTGCTTCTCCCTCTGCCTAACGCTCCCCTTGCTTGTGCAACCTTGCTCGCGTGTGCTCTCTCTCTCTCTCTGATAAATAAATAAAATCTTAAAAAAAAAAAAAAGAGTCACATGCTCTACCCACTGAGCCAGCCAGGTGTCTGTCTAATCTTTCTAATCACTCAGTTTGTCTCCTTCAGCTCCCTAAACATTTGAGTCTGCTGCATGTGCTTATTTGTCCTGTCTGCCCTGAGCCCTTTTTTCATTTTCTGCTTACCCTCCCTTTACCATCTCATCTACATTTGTGTGTCCCCAGTATCTTTAACTAGCACCCCAGTATGGTTGCTCCCAGATTCAACCTCTCTCCAAACCTCAATATTTGAATTTCCACCTGTTAGTCTCTATGTGATCTGAATCATCACCATGACTCTTCCAAACAGATTTATCCCCAACCACACACCCAGTAATCCATACAAGCAGTCCTCTAAAACCTTCACATTATTCACCACTTTAGGCCACTTACCTTGGCTCTACTATCTAAATTTTTCTTCACTGCCCAGTTTTCCCCACCTTGGTTGGATGCTTGGCAAAGATTCTCTGGCTGAGTCTGATTATCTCTCAAAATAAATCAAGGACCTCCACTGGCCTGCTACCTTTGCCTATTGCTAATATACTTGCCCAGTCAGAGAACTTCTTAAAATTGATAGTGCACTTCACTCTCATTCTCCCTCAAGCAATCAAGACTAAGACCCACCTACACCTCAAAGAGTGTCAGTACCTTCCTCTAGATACCTAGAGTGCCCTCCTGTACTCCTTTTGTGTCTTTTTTTTTTTAAGACTTTATTTATTTATTTGACAGAGAGAGACACAGAGAGAGAGGAAACACAAGCAGGGGGAGTGGAAGAGGGAGAAGCAGGCTTCCTGCTAAGCAGGAAGCCTGATGCGGGGCTCAATCCCAGGACTCTACAATCATGACCAGAGCCAAAGGCAGACGCTTAACCCACTGAGCAACCCAGGCCTCCCAAGCCTGTGACTCTTGATATCGGGGTTGTGGCTGAACAACTGAGCCACCCAGGCATCCCTCCTTTTGTGTCTTAATGGCTCTACTATCTGCACTGATTCCAAGGCTAAATGAAACCTCAATTCCTCATTCCTTTTTCTTTCCTTTTTTATCGTGGTGTGACAAAGAATATAAAATTTACCATCTTGACCATTTTTAAGTATACAGTTCAGTAGTTTTAAGTATACTCACATTGTTGTGAAACAGATAGGCAAAACTTTTTCATCTTGCAAATATGAAACTCTGTATCCATTAAAGAACTTCCCTTTTCCCCCCCTCCTACATCCCTCCCTCTCTTTAAACCCTAAAATAAATTCTTTCACAAATCCTGTTGAATCTTTTCTTCTAATGCCATGGGAAATCATAAAATTTAGTGGTATAAGAAATCTGAAAGGTCCCTGACACAACTTTTGTCAGAGTAACCTCTAAAATGCTTATATTTGATGGATATCTGTTACACATGTGGCACACATCAACAGACAGCAAGGTAGTCACACCATTCTTAAACACTTACTATAAGTGGCAGTTAGGCTTTATGTTGCACTAAAATCTTTTTCCATCTTATTTTCTAACACTGACACTACCTCTGCCCACCAAAGACACGATTAATGTCTCTCACTCCTGAAATTCCTTCAAACTTTTATAGAGCATAATATTCTTCTAAATTTTATTTCCATGGTCTACAAACTCCTAACTCTTTTGAGCATTTCTTGCATAATACTGCTTGGGATCTTCACCATCATGCTGGCTCCAAATTCAGGGCTTCCATTTGTCAGTCTCTCTCAAAACACATAACCTGAAAATGAACTCAGTTTCATAGATATGGTCTGACCCTGGAAGAAGAGAATGAGATAATCACCTTACATCTTTCTAGACACAGTTACAGAACTGTTATTCAATACACTATCAGCTAAAATGCTAACATCTTTGGATTGGTTTGACCAATATAAGCTTAATACCTGTCACAAAGCCAAGATAAGAAATTCTTCCTTTTCACTGAATGAATTCTTACTCAGCTTACTGCACCTCAGCTAGGTACCCAAATTAACAGCTATTGCACGCACTAAAATGTACCCACAAAATACTTAAAATGTAATCCTAAAGAGCAGATCATGTCAGAGTTTGGTTAGTTCCTATATCCCCAGACTGGCTTCAGTCACCTCCTATCTTCATTACCATGGTTCTCCCTTACCAACCTCAACTATTGTCTCCAATCCTTTTACTCACATGTTGACAAATTACTGTTTACAGCACAGAGCTTTCACTGTGACTTTAGTAACCTACCCTTACTAGTTTTACCACTGCTGCTGAGTAAAGCCAGCCTAGTTAAGCTGACATTCAATAATCAGTTCCTTTTCTCTAGACAAATCCCACAACTGCAGGAGGGCATAACTTCCAGTAGTACATACTAACTCATGAATGTGCAATACATATTAAACACATTTATTGTATATGTGATATACATATACATTCTTCCTTATATATGATTCTCTTCACTCTCTAGGATAGTTGAACTTTCCTGTTTGCTTCCTTGCTGAAACTAAAATAAGATTATAGAGAAATGAAAGACAAGCCTTGGGATTTGTCACACAAGGTCTGTTGGGGCTCATTAGCTCTGGTCCCTCATCCTAAATTAAGTCCAATGAAATACAAAATAAAAGTCCAAAGTTTTGTTTGTTCAGTTATACACCCTGTGATAAGCTACAAAGCATCCTTTATGTTTGATTTCCCAACCTTTTTGATCAGAATTAAGTGCCAAGAAGAATTCCTGTAATTCCTCTATATTCCACCTAATGCAGAATTCCATCTGAGAAATGAGTGTAAGTGCATGGATAATAACATATTTTAGACCCAAAAACAGCTTATCCCTGAGAGATAAAGTGTTTTTGGGAAAATAAAAATCCCCCCGGTCTTCATTATCCTAATTAATAAAATAAATGTTAGATGAGATAACTGCTAAGTTCCCTACAAGTGCTAATACTCTGTGATTCTTTCATTCTGAATACTATTAGCCTCTAAGAAAAAAAAAATTACATTTATATCTCCAGCAGCTCCATTAACACAGACAGCTTTGGTGAAACCTAGAAACAGCTTACTCATCTGAATGAGAAAAACTATCAACCCAAAGCAGAGCAGAGAGATTGCATGTCGCTTACTAGGACACAAATGAGGACCATTATGAATGTAAAAACATAAAAATGATTAATTCTTGTAAGAAGCATCAATTAAGTCGGCATGAATTCGTACATCAAATGCTTTCATGGTTCTCCAAAGGGAAAATCTTCTGTATTGGTAAATTAACACTGCAAAGACACTTGGATAATCAGCACCTTAGTCTTTAGTATGCATATCACACAGTCAAGGCTAGTAATGCTACTATAAAAACCACTCTCTCAATACAAGTTTCTTTCAAAAGGGCAGCTTTCAAAATCATGGGCTTTTTTTGACAGATGTTTACCCCACGCAGTGACTCCTAGCCTAAATTACAGAATGGTGGGCAAATGATTGAAGCAAACTGATTGCAAAAATAAATAAATAAATAAAATGTTATGGGACCTACTTTTACAGAGAATAAGGCATAATCTAGACACTGAACCTGGATGTAAGTGGAATATTATTGGCCCTGTAAGCAGGGGTTAAATTGCCCTGAGCCTCTTTATCACCCACAGCAGCCTGGGTAAAGGTAGACACATAAAGCATAGCTTTGAAATGACTGGCCATTGAGACCAAAGGGCCAAGAGATTGCAGGGTAAGTGGAATGAGAGAGCAGATTTATGAAGAAATACATGAGGAGGCAGGAATAGAGTCAGCACAAAGCTGTTTCAAATATCAACAAGGTGTCCAAACAAGGTTCAACATGCCCTGGAATCAAGGTCTTAGGTGGCACGTCTGTTTATGGAGGAAAGATGGTGGCCACAAGTAACCACGAACAGGGAATCTCAAGGAAGCCAACAGGAAAGATCCCGAGATTGCTGATGGCAAAAGAGAGAAAGTAGAGAGGAAGGAGATAATCTAGATGTCAAAGACAGAAGCAGACGTGGAGGTCTGGAGAGAAAACAGGCTGCAGAGAGAATGCTGCAGGCCTCCAGGGCAGAATGGAGGATGGTGACAGGGACAGAACAACAGTCTGAAGTCGTACCCCTTCACCCACCTTCCCAGAGTCGGCAGGGAGGAGTGTTCCCTAAAGAAGTCTGCCCCCAACACTCAGGTTTGGAGGGAAAACAAAGTTTCATTTAAGACAAAGGGAGAGGCGACACACATGAAAACAGCTGGGCATATAAAAAAGTGTCATTGTGCAAGCATGGTAGAAAGGCTAAAAGGGCGGCAATTCAGGCCAGGATGTAAACAGACAACAGGGTTAATAGCAAGAGGAGGACAAGAAAGAAAACTGAAAGGATGTTAGGGACTGGAGAAGACTGCAGGTTTTCCTGGCACTGGGGAATACTGAGTGTTCACCAATCCTAGAACTTGAGCCAGAACACTGGCTTGAAAATGATACTGCAAATCTCCCCCAAAGATCACTAAGAACTGAGAGTAAGCAGCTTCTCAAACTTTTAATGTCAGGAGTGGCGAGATGAAGGAACGATTAAAAACATAAAACTGTTGTTTCCCTTAAATTTGTTTGAAATTCTTACAATTCCACAACTGGCAACTTTTGTTTGTCAACACAGAATGCTAAATAAAATTCATATTTCAAGTTAAGATTAAAATCTAACTTTCAAAACAGTCTGGGACTATTAAAATGCATTGAAACCAGTAAGTTCACTTTTTATCTCCTCCATATTTTTGTCCTGGAGAAAATGTTAAAAACAAAGGTATTCGTGATTTGGGAAACTCTTAAAATATGAACACCACTCAAAACACATGGGAACTAAAAGCATCCACAAGTCAGCATTATCCAAACGAGGCTGTACAACCTGGAATTAGGTGTGAAAATTTTCTTTTTTAGGCATGAAGCAAAAATAATTTCACCTATTTCACCTAGCTTTTTAGCTAAGAAAATAATTCAAGAGCATAACAAAGGCTGATTACAGTCCAGAACACCATGCCTCAGTATGCAGATCATTTAACCTGGCTGGTCTAGTCGCCCTCAGCTGTCTACAATTTGAAAAACATGTCGCCACAGGCCCCAGTAAAGCACGTGGGCCAGCGTGACGGGCTGTGACTGCCAGCATCACACTGCCACAGCCACGGGAGTGCAACAGGAGAAGCAGGAAGGATTTACACCATCCCTGCTCACACTTTCTACCCTGCCCACTGGTTTCTCACCCTCCCTGAGACTTCTCTCTTTAAAATAAATTTTTAAAATCTTTTTTAAAAATTAAGAATTTTTCTTTATAATTTTGCTGAAAATGAGAATAAACTGTCCACAAAAAATTCTCTGCTTAATTATGAAGAAAGACTCTACAAACGAAGACACAGAGGTGTTCAAATTATGGTGGATAACTGTTCATATTTTATAGTATACCACACTAAATTTAAGATTTTAAATAAGATAAAGAAATAATTAAATCTAATAAAAATCTCCTAAACACACAGAGCATGAGTTGGTTCTGACAGGAGCAGAACTAAGAGTTCCAGTACATCATGTGAATTATGTGTGGACATCTTTTGCATGAGTCCTGCTTTTATTCATTCTGTCCCCAGTCCCTCTCCCTAACTCTGAAAAGTCAGTAATGTGTATCAAGTCATATGAGACAACTAGCTGCCCAAGAAAGATATGTTCATGCAGGAAAAAAAATCATCAAAAAATATACAAGCCTCCTTCACTCTCCCAATATAAATCACTCATAACAGGCACATTATGTCTAGAGTTAATGGATCTTACAGATTTAGAAGGAAAATTTTCTATTTAGCTGAAGAAGAGCTAAAGAACACTGGAATACATCAGCAAATCCAAATTTGTCTTTGGTTTTTCTTAAAATGTCTCATCCCACTCAGAAGGATTACATGAATATCATTACATATATAGGCATTCCCCAACTTACAGAAGGGCTGTGTGCTAAAAGTTCATCTGTAAATTAGCTTTCTGAAATTCAGATCATGTTTTTCCCACTGAAAGAATCTTATAAAGGGTATTCAGACCAATCAGGCCACCCCAAAGAAATCTATAAAATTCAAATTTACTGGTCATATTATGTTTCACTGCAGCACTGCAGGTTTTTCCTCCAGCTAACCACTTACCATTATTTCTTTGATAAATATAATAGGGATGATAGCATACTTCTCTTCAGTGCTTGGTGCATACATATGTAAACACACACACACACACACACCACACACACACACACACACACACACACCCCTCCTTATCCGGGTCAGTGCTCTACAGTGTCCTGATGAGTAAGCACTGTGGAGCAGAGTTTAGACAAGTGGCTCTTGCATTTGAAGGCTGGAGGAAGTTGGGATTCTAAAGCATATTAAGGGGCAGTGGTCATGGAAGTTTCTATAGTAACGGTTCTTACTGGATCTTACAACTATAGGACAGAGATGGTGGGTTATAACTTCCACCAGACTTACCTTCCCAAAGATGTTTAAAAAAATTAGAAAGTTCCTAACAATCACCTTTAATATGTATTTTTTACATGCTTACAAATTCAGAGCAAAATAAATTATAAGTTACTTTTGTGTACTTGAGCTATATCCAAAACAATAACAAGAAACTCTCCCTCTAAACTGGAGAGATGGGGATCAGGATCAGAGGGTCCTATATAGTAACCAAAGTGATGGCTTCCTTGACAACAGCAATGGGCTGCCTCTGCCACAGAAGGAGGATGCCAACAGGAGATTCTGGGAACTAGTGTCTAAGGAGAAAGATGCCTATATTTCAGATCTATTTTTCCACTCCGCCCAAAGGCAACTAGACTTCAACACCTTGAAAATTTTTAAGCCAGAAAATTGTTCCCTTGGGTTTAAGAAAAGGGTGTACAAAGCCACAGAGATTAAATGACTTAATTTCATATGCAAATATTTTCTCAAAAAAGACAGGGATTCAATACTTGCATAAAACTAGCTATTCTATTCTTTAGGCCCAATACCAATTTATAGAGGTTTTTTTTAAGTTCAGAATTTTATAAACATACTTCAATTATGCAGTGATACATTATAAGATTTTACATGTATTTTTATAAAGTCCAGATCCAGAAACATGACACAACTTTCCAGAAATCACTACAGATTCATATCAGAACTCAAGAGCTCCAGATTCCACCATCTCAAACTCAGCCGAGGTCTATTCCACTTGCCTGCATAGGTGTTGGCTTTGTTCAGGAGGTCTGTGCATGCATGCATATCAGCAAAAGCTCGAATTCCTAAGCAGTTGACAGGGTGAAGCTGAGACTCCAAAAATTCACAGCAGGTCTTCTTCACATCCTGTAACTGTAACAGACCAGCTGCTGGGAGAAGTACCTGCAACATGTAAGTCAGTCCGGTTAGGCAGGTGGACCGAGGAACACTTACTATTTACCACTCCTATACAGATCACAACACATGCAGCGAAAACTTATGATCTGCATCCTGACCCGAATACTCCATGGACACAGGGAACACTCCATGGAAAGTAATGGAACAATTATTTGCAAAAAGGGGAACGACCCACATTCTCCATAATTTCTATAGAATCTTTCAAAGATCCCTTCCTGGTCATAAAAATATAAGAGGTATTAGGTATTAGATTAATGGTTCTTTTTTATAAGCATAAACAAAATGTACCTTTGAATTTTCAAAACAAAAACTATTAGGATGCTAGGGGGTGCTATGGTTCAGTAAAAAATGGGTTTTTTTTTGCCCCTTCAATTCAAGCATCATGACCTTCAGTGATTTGTGGGGAAGGCATGAACCCAAAATAATACATACCACAACAAAGCCTCATTTTGCTCTTCCACTGTCTGAATAACACAACAAACTGCTTTCCTTAAGGGAAAGAACAAATTTAAATTCAATAGTCTCAGTATAACCAGATGGTTTCTCTAAAATGTAATATATGTACTAAAAAGGAAAACACAAAAGGTAATTGCCTAATATTAACTTTTTAATTTGTATTTGTATTTGAATAACTCCAAGAGATTTTATATTAATTATGAGTTTTTCTATGAGATTTAACCAGTATCTTCACTATAAACTATATCCAACACCACAACTGCTTTACAAATAGGTCAATAATGGAAACATTTTTTTCTTGTTAAGTGAATTGGTATGAAGCTATGTTAAGTACCACATTTGAAAGTCAAATTAAAGAGGAAACCTTCATTAAAAAAAGTTCTTGAACATCTGCTGCTCTTTTATAAAAGCCAAAAGAAAAAAATAAACCTCAACTATTAGAACAATGGTCAATTTTAGAAAAGATCACATTAGCATAAAAAATAAATAAAACCTAAGTTCATTCAGGAATTGACTCTCATATATGCCAAGCTATAGCCCAAGGAGAAAATGAGAAAAGAAACAGTAGTTTGGGATAGTAGTTTTCTCTATCTATGTAATAATCCTTAATGTGGAAAAGAAAGAGGGTATTCATGTCGTTCTGTAACACAAACTAGTCTACTTGTTTAAAGGAACCACAGAAGTTCTACCTTCCAATCTAGAGGCTGCATGTGTAGTTAACCCACATGTACACAATCAAATGGCCAGAATAAAGGACGGAGAGAATAATTTCATGTGTTTTTAGTGGAACTTCACCAACTAATATTAGTTTTCTATAAAAATACAGAAACAGTATCTAGCGGCCTTTTCCTTCTGAATTTAAGAAAAACAAAATGCAAATAATGCTGTTTATAGCCAAACCTTTCATACAGTATGAATAGTGTGTTTCATTACGTTATAAAAATGATCTCCATGGAAACCTTTAGCTGTTGATAATTTGCAAATTGGAGATTTTTCTACTCTGGTATAATTGTGCTCTGAAGCAATATAAAGTACATTCCAATATGCTTAACAGTGCTGCCATTTAATTCAGCAAACACATACAGTTAAGAAAGTGGTCTTCAGTGTAAGATTTAATCCCTGTGAAATTTGTACAAATACTAACAATCACCCATCTAATCAACATTTTCCCAGAGGCAATACAGTGTGAGAAAGTAACATTCAAACTGGTGGTAATATAGAAAAACAGAAGCCATGGCGGAGAAAAGCGGTTGAGCAGAAATGGACTCACTCATGCACTTTTGCTAGGAGTGTATACTGACTGGCTCAACGTTCTTGAAAACCAATTGGCCCATTTTAATCAAAATTACAAATGCACATAACCTCCGACCCAGCAATCTGACCCACAGATACACTAACAAATGCACAAAATCTCACACACAAAAGACATTCATTAGAGCACTACTGAGGGTAACAGCAGAAGTTAGGAAAAAGCCTAACTGTCCATTGCAAGGAGATGGATTAAGCTCTTATATCCCTTCCACTCAATGGAATGCTCTGCAGTCATTCAAAACAATGAGGAAACTATATGAATGGGACAGTTTCTAAGATACATTCTTAAGTGAAAAAAATCAGTAATTGATTCATACTAAGTAACATACACATAGATGCCCTCGCTTATATATACATCCATCTAAAAAAGTAGCTACAGCAGTCTTTTAAAATTTTTATTTTGCTTCCTTACCTTCAACTTCATCACTACCAAGCCCAGAGCAACCTTATCAGGAGAATGAAATTCATAAAACTGTGGAATATGCATGCCAGGGACAGAAAAGGTATTTCAATTGTAAGCCATGTAGCTCAAAATTCACATATAATTTTTAATTCATTAAAATCAATTGATTTTAATTGATTCATTAATTAATGATGAGTCAAGTGGTCCCTATGCTTGGCAAACAACACCATTAAGTATACCTTAAGTGTTAGTCAAATGTATAAAATAAATTTATGCATAATATCTTTCTGTCAGCAAATCCTTTAAAAATGCCTCAGTTTTATGATATAATTTTACCAGGACTAAATTTCAATTGCTCATTAATTATTAATTACATACAGCATCAAAAACAATGAATAATTGGCCTAGGCTTACTAACATGACCCATGGTGATCATGAATTAGTTACTCATGATGAAAACAGGAAAGCAGCCTGGGGCACACCAACTTTCTAGATTACTTTGTCTATTAGAGAGCCAACAAAAATGAAACAAAATAAAAAGTGCTCCTAATTTCAGATGAACCATAACCCACAATCAGAACCACTCAAACAGCTGGAGCCTATGAGCTGGATGCCTTGGGATCAAATCATATCAAACCTTCTAATTTGTTTGATAAAGAAACCCAATCTTAGAAGAGGCCCAAAGCCTGGACCGAGTAGTACACTTGGTCAGTGGAAAGCTAAGAATATAATCAAATTTGCCAACTCTTTGGTCTGCGATTTTTTCCACTACCTTGAGCCCTCTCTATAGGTGCAGAATGGAAGTGTTTGTCCAATTTCTAAATTTCCAGTACTTCTCTTTTCAACAAGAGTAATAAAGACAACAATCACCTCAACAATACATTCTTTTTTTTTAAAAGATTTTATTTATTTATTTGACAGAGATCACAAGTAGGCAGAAAGGCAGACAGAGAGAGATGGGGAAGCAGGCCCCCCACTGAGCAGAGAGCCTGATGCCGGGCTCGGGCCCAGGACCCTGGGATCATGACCTGAGCCAAAGGCAGAGGCTTTAACCCACTGAGCCACCCAGGTGCCCCCAACAATACAGTCTTGTAATTGCTTCCACTTAATGAGCAATTATGACATCAGGCACTGTGCTAAGCACTTGGTAGGCAATAATATCTCACTATCCCCATTATACACAAGTGAATACAGAGGCTTGGAGAAGTTGGGTAACTGGCCCAAGATCACACACCTTATATGGCACAGGTAGAGTCTGCTATGAGAGCAGCACTAACCGGAGTGAGTATAATACTTTTAGATGGCACCCAGATAAACATTCTTATGTCACTAGTTAGGAGTAGGTTTTTAAAGTTACCCTCTATTTATTTCAATAATATAAACTATTTTTAAGTAAATTTATTTAAGCAAGAATTGAGTCAACATAGAGGAAAACATTAAATATTTAATGGTGCCAGCAGTATAGAATATAGCAAAATCAAGAAGGTGACACACAAATTATGAAACTTCAGAAATCTCTGATTTGGGAGATCAAATTCACTATTCTAATCCTTCAATATGTGATCTCATTCTGATTCTTATGGCTTTTGCCTATCACTGAAAAGGAAGGCTGTGCTTTAATCTGGGGCTATCACAATCCCATGGCATACTTTCTACAGAGTGGATAAACTCTACTATTAGCAACAAATGTGGGAAACACCTAGCAATGTAAAGAGGTGGTTTCTTAATTTGCTATTTAGGTCACAAAAATATCTTAGGCATTGTAATTAAGAGGTCTGAGGAACAAATTTATGCCTTAAAAACTAATTTTTCTGAGCTCCCTAGAGCAAAGGTGCAGTTAAACAGTGCTGCTTCTTATATGAAGTGGAATTATATTGACACAATAAACCTCTAGCCACATAGCATTATGACCTAATGGAAATTTTCCATTTGCTCCATTTTCCACATTAACACTGAGATTGGTGAAAATAACCCTACGGCACTCTAAGATCTAAAGTATATTCCAGAACATCAAAGAAAAAGGAATTATGTTTGTTATATAATACAAATGTTAATGATACAGTCTAAGAATCAAAAAGTGATTAATTCCCATACAGTATATATACTGAGGGAGGGCCACACTCCAAAAACTGAAATACCTCTCTCAATTATGTTAAGGCCTAAGATAAAATATGCAGCTGGCGTCATGTCTTGGGGTCCAACCCTCCCTCCCCTTCCAGCAGCCTCTTCCTCATTCCCCTTTAGCTCTATTCTATCAACCCTGAGGTTCCCCACTCAGACCCTGGTGTTCTCACCATGATCTCTCAGTCCCTTTCAGGTCACTACTAACAGCATCACACAGGCTTCATCTGCTTTGTAACACTTACTATTGTCAGAAATGACTTTATGTATCTGCTCCCACATTTACTGTCTCTCTCCCTATAGAAGAATACATGCTCTGGGCCTGTGGGGTCACATCTCTTACCCTTATTGTAGCCTCAGGTACTAGAAGAATATTTAGATGCATAATAAATGAATCAACCTGAATGTACTCTCCTGGGTATTTGTATTTTAAAAGAGATACAATTTTGGATGTCCTTTGACCCAGAAATACAAATTCTATTTCTAGAATGTGTCTATATGGGACATTTGTGTCCTGCTACAAATCTCCTCAGCTCTACCTCTTGCTCAAGCCACCACTGCAGCAACCAGTTCTAAGTAGGCTTTGATCACCTCCGTGAAAATATAATTTAACAATGCCTCACCCCCACTCTGTCCCAGCCAGGGAATGCATTGGGGACTCACAGCTGCACCATCTGGAAGCACAGGGGGAACAATGATTGTGGGGCCAACCCTGACCTATGGAGAAAGATGATAGGTAAATACTTCCCCTCTTTATTCCCAAGCAGATAGTTCTGAGACACATTTCATAAGCCTCCTCAGATGGTGCTGGTGAAAACCAAGTAAAAGAAGGCACTTCTGGGTCTCTAGAATTCTAGCCACGGCAGCAATGGTAAAGGCAGCTATTTATTCCGTGATTGTCACCCAGCCCTCGCCAGGCACGCTTCAGTTTGGCCTGTCCTCTGAGTACCATGAGTCTCAAAGGCCTATGATCATCAAACTAGTGTTCTGTAGAATGTTACATAGGCTCTACATATTCTTCTTCTTGTTCACATGAAAAACATTATCTTTAAGTGCTGGGAAAAATGTGAAGTAAAAGAACATGACCAGGGGCGCCTGGGTGGCTCAGTGTGTTAAGCCTCTGCCTTCAGCTCGGGTCATGATCCCAGGGTCCTGGGATCGAGCCCCGAATCGGGCTCTCTGCTCAGCGGGGAGCCTGCTTCCCCCTCTCTCTGCCTGCCTCTCTGCCTACTTGTGATCTCTGTCAAATAAATAAATGAATGAATGAATGAATGAATAAATTAATTAATTAGAAAAGAACATGACCAGCTCATTAAATAAACAACTTTTAATCAATCATTTTGGTAAATAGGAGAGATTTATTTTCACCTAGATGTGCTGATTTCCAAAATATCAAGAAAATACAAGCCTAAACATTTTACATGGTGGAGACATTTTCTGCAATGAACAAAGAAGAAGGGGGAAAGCTACCAGTGATTAGAGAAGAGGAACATTAGATATGGAAGACACCCGAGACGAACAATTAGCACCCGTGAGACACTCTTACACCAGCTGCACATTTTAAGTAAGATGCTTTCATCCTACTTCACTTTGTTTGACAAGCCAAATTACACATAAGATGTTTCGCTTAGACAAGTACACTCCTTCTGCTTGGCTATTAGGATTTGCAATTTATTTTCAGCTTGGGCATTTAATTCATAGGGGAGAATAATTTACGTAGTAAGTCTTTTAAATCCTGAGTCATTAGCAATGCATTTATTAGAAAAGACTACCAAGGGGTCTGACTGTTCCATACACAAGATTTCCAGATGTCTATGAAAACATGCAAACATGAAACAACGCAGTCACTATTAACTTTACAGTGACTATACTGCTAAAAAGAAGGTTTTTATTAATTTCCCAGCCATTTTATATTCATATCAGAAGCACCTGTTTGTTCAAGGAGCAAGGAAGGCACCTGGGTGGCTCAATCAGTTAAGCATCTGACTCTTGACTTCAGCCTAGGTCATGATCTCAGGGTCACGGAATTGAGCCCCACATCAGGCTCTGTACTCAACAGCAAGTCTGCCTGCGATTCGCTCTCCCTCTCCCGCTGCTCCCTTCCCCCACTCTCATGCACACACGCTCTCTCTCTCTCTCACTCAATAAACAAATAAATCTTTTAAAAATAAAATAAAGAGCAAGGGCCTTGTGTATCAGGAACGACCTGAAAACAGAGAAACAGCTGTTCAAAGGGCATGAGGAGAGGAAAGAAATTATTCCCAAACTTAAGCTATACGCTGTTGGACAAAAAAAAAGAAAAAAAAACTCATTATGAAATATAACCCACAACTTTCAGTACTACATACATCTTCTACAATCTGTGTTTAGTCTCCAAATTATAAGTAAGTCATGTTTCACAAGTTTATTTTTTCAACTGGCTTCTTGATACTCATTTAGTCATAAAACAGTATTAAAAATAGTAATAAATCACAGTATTAGTGAATATAATATTACCACTTGACCGCTACAATCTTATAGGGCATTGGTGCAGAAAAAAAGGAGAAAGAAAGTTTCCTTCCTCTTTCTGGGATGTAGGCCTTGCTGGGTGCAGAGTTTTGAAATAGGAAGTGTTTGACCTTGGCATCCTGCCACCTCATTCGCACTTCCACATCTCAAAAACCCTAAACCTCAACCACCAAGAGCTGGTCTCTGCTCTGTGCTCCAGCTATGATTCCCCCATAAGATCATCCTTTTCTGACTGATAAGTGTTTCATCCTCTAAATGTATTTACCTCACCTTCCTCCTCCCAACACCCCCCGTCCCAAGCTCCATCCCTTGGGATAGCTATGGCCAGCAGAGTCGAAAGGAAAGACATCTTATTATTAATTTATACTAATGGCTAATAACGCATCACCTTCCAGGACAAATCCCTTCCAGAGATATTTAAAGTTTTAAGAGAGGCTGACTCTTAAGCAGAATACATCTGTAATTGAGGTCTTTTCCAATGGTATAATAAATGAGGCAGAAAGGCACAAGTAGTACAGAAAGAGAAAATATGTGGGCAATGTGGCTTTCCAACAGGCTGAAAACTACCCCTCTTCTACTATCCTTTCAAATACAGCTGCTTTTTCCATTCTTTTTAACCTAAGTTTTCTCTAAAATCTCTCATTTATTCAACAGTGGCTCAAATGTATAACAAACATAGCATCTACCTTATAGAGTTATTGAAAAAAAAAGTTGGTCTACTGTTTAATGCAGTTCCTGGCACACGGAAAAGGAGCATATTAGCTCTAACTCAAGGTTTCTTCTTGGATTGAATTGAACATTCAATCCCATAACAACAGAATGCCAGGATTTCTTTTCTCCCTCACAAGACGATGTTCTATGCCAGATCATTTACAATAAGCATAAGGTTGCTTTCTTTTTTGATCAAATATTCCAAAAGTAAAATATATAATCAGGGATAATTCAAAAAAGAACAAACACTGCATACAAAAATGGGAAATATATTTGATATCCCACTACCTATTAAATAAATATAAATTAAAATAATGAGAGAGCATTTTATGACTATTGATATTCTTTTTTTAAGATTTATTTATTTATGAAAGAGAGAGTGAGACAGAGAGAAAGCATAAGCAGGGGGAAGGGAAGAGAGAGAAGAAAGCTCCCTGCTAAGCAGGGAGCCATATTCAGGACTCATCCCAAGACCCTGGGACCATGACCTGAGAGCCAAAGGCAGACGCTTAACCTACTGAGCCACTCAGGTGCCCAACTATTGATATTTTCAACCACATAACTCAGGCCAAGGGATAGTAAGCGCTGGCCCCTATCACGTTTCTGCCTTCACTGTAAACTAGTCAACTCTCTTAGAAAAGAAATAGGCAATATTCATCAAGAGCTACCAAAAAAATAAAAAGTTTAAAGCATTTGATGGTGGAAGTATGCTCCCGAACATCTACCCTGAGAAAAGAGTTAAAAAACTAGAACAGGCTACATCCATGAATTTTACTTTAGCATTACTTATAAGAGTAGTCAAAAAAAAAAAAAAAAAAAAAACCAGAAACAACTACAGACTTACCAATATGCCAACAATTGGATGAATTATATTAAACCCACATGATGAAACAGTATAGTCAATGACAATGAAGTCTAATAATGGTTTTTAAAAACTAGTATTTCTAAAATATTTACAGTAACATACAAAATTATAAAATGAGATGGATACACAGCTAGCTCTAATCTATGATTATACAGAAAAACTTAACAGATGTCAAATTCTTTTGATCTCAAGGAATTTGGTTAGTAAAACAATGTTGACAGAGACAGAAAAAATACATAACTGAACATTTCCACACAATTTAATTTTTCTAACACATAATGGACATTAAGTAAAGAAAGAGGTGCACGGGTCTTTTTAACAACAGCTTGGCTCCCTGCCCTCGCATTTGTCAGCTCTATAGCTGGAAGCACTGGATCTGGATCCAATCCTGATCCAATCAGAGAGAACATCTCTCAACTCTAACTATAAGCAGCTCAACCTGGTCAACTTCATGTCAATGCTAGTGCAACCTTGGGCACTTCAACGCTTTGTTTCCTAGACCCAGCTCCAGCCTACCCACCTCTAACTAGGATCCTTCCCTAGTGGGCATGGACCAGATCTCCCAGAGGCTGAAATCCTGCCCCTAGGTCCCAGCCCAGAAAATGTAGAGTGCTTGTTCCCAGGCTCCCTTCCTCCTGTTCTCCTAGGACCTCCTGCCTAGTTCCACTTCAATCCATAAAACAGGGCCTATTCATCAAACAGGCCTATCCTATGGGCATTCCCCCATTCGTCACTTAACAAATATTTATTGAGCATTCAGCCTAGGGTCCAATCACAAGACGATGTTCTATGCCAGATCATTTACAATAAGTTTAAGTTCTGGGGATACAGCAGTGAAGCCATCCTAGAGCTTGGATTCTTTTTTTTTTTTAAGATTTTATTTATTCATTTGACAGACAGAGATCACAAGTAGGCAGAAAGGTAAGCAGAGAGACAGGAGGAAGCAGGCTCCCCGCTGAGCAGACAGCCCCATGTGGGGCTTGATCCCAGGACCCTGGGATCATGACCCGAGCTGAAGACAGAGGCTTTAATCCACAGAACCACCCAGGCGCCCCCCCCCCCCCCCGAGCTTGGATTCTAACAGGTAGTGCTTACATTTAGTAGGGGCATGTGTAATTTCCATCATCCCAGCACTCATGCCCTTCAAAGTGGTCTTCAGATCTCAAAGTCTAAAGTCCAGAGGCCCTGGAGGACTTAAGAGCTATAGATTTTAATCCCCAACCTACTGCTGAGTTCCTATAAAGCCTCAGGGCAGAATGGAGTTAGTATGAAAAGAATGGAAAATGGAAACCATACCATAGGCTCAAGAGTGGGAACTCTGGTCTTGAATGCTGGACATGCTCCATGTTCACTGTGTGACCCAAGAAAATGGCTTAACCTCCCTGAGCTGCAATTCTCTACATTGTAAAAAACAACTCTTTGTCCAGGATGTTATAAAAACTAAATGAGATCAGTACTTAGCAGAGTGACTGGAACATGGAAGGTAGATAGCTCCTTCTTCCTAAATGAATACTTTTTAAATTCTATCTCTGCTATCGTTTATGGGCATTAATCTATTTTAATTTCTTCTCCTTTAGTCCTTTCTCTCTAAAATCACCTCAAATCAAAACACATGACTACTAGTCTCTTGACTACCTGATCATGCATTTTACTCCTACTACAGATCAAATTTTCCCCTGTATCTCCTCTATATTCTCCAGGGTCCTTCCTTTCCACAACCTCAGAATTTCATGAATAAAGAATAAACTAACACTATCACTAACTCCATATCCACCTTCAACACAGAATTTAACCTCATTAGTTTAGGATGGTGAGACTGAAGCATCAATCTACTGCCTAGCAAAGAAAACAAGGACCAACAAGAACTGTCAGAAGGGCTCAAAAATATTTTTTTAAGAAAACTGAAACAGGGGCACCTGGGTGGCTCAGTGGGTTAAGCCTTTGCCTTTGGCTCAGGTCATGATCTCAGAGTCCTGCTTCAGATGCTCTGCTCAGCGGGGAGCCTGCTTACCCCCTCTCCCTCTGCCTGCCTCTCTGCCTACTTGTGATCTCTGTGTCAAATAAATAAATAAAATATTTCAAAAAATAAAAAACTGAAACAAAAGCAAGCAAGTTTAAGGGGCCACGATTATCAACAAACGTACGATATGAGTCTTAGCACAGGGACTAAAGATGCTACGGCTTTTCAAAGCTGCTGCATGGATATACTCACAACTGTTGATGGTTAACTGCCAAATTAACTGCCAAACATAACCATCAAAATAAGTTAACTTCACTAACTTCACTCCCCAGGGCTCTCTATTGCTTTAGCACACACACCTCCCTCCTCTTCCTCTACTTCTTCTTGGTCTTTCCTCTCTCACTCTCTCCCTGTCGCCTTTTTGTCTATGCCTGCTCCTTTTTCATCTTCTTTCTAAACTGATTTATATTATTCAGAGCCTCCCCACCCCCACCAATCATCAAATTTTATTCCAGTGGAATTTTTTCAAGACCAAAGAGACTGCTAATATCTTTTAAAGGTTGTTTTTTTGTTGTTTTCACAAATAATACAACACTAAATTAAAACACACGGACATCTATTCATACATGCACACATACATACCAACACTCACATACATCATGTACTCATACTCTTTAGACAAACAGCACTTTTTCTGTTGCATGATTATATATTCTCTCCTTTCATGTATCATCTCCCAAACGCATGTGTCAAAGCCCAAGCTTGACATGAAATAGAGATTATAAGATAAGATCAAATTATTGCTGGAGAATAAAAAGTGAGAAAATACATGATAAGAAAGCATATGTCAAGCAAAAAAAAAAAAAAAAAAACAAACAAATCCCTTTTAATAAGCAATTAAATAACTTTATCCATCTTACTGATTAGCCTCTTCCTGATCCCAACTACAGCTTAATTACAGAATATGTGTTTCTCAATGTCCTCTATCAAAGTGCCTTAAGTCTATTCATAATAGCCCGAAACTTTAAATACATGTCCACCATCATGCTAAACTGCAATAAATCCATACACTAGAATACTCAGCAACTATAAAAAGGAACTAAGTACTGGAACATGCGGCAACAAAGATAAATCTCACAAATGCTCTATTATGCCAAAGAAGTCAGCATTGAAAGAATACATTCTGCTTGATTCTATTTATATAAAGTTCTGTAACAGGCAAAACTAATCTGTTATAACAGAAATGATACAGTGGTTGCCTAGAGTCAGAGGTAAGAGATTTATCAGGAAGAGGCCTGAGGTTATAAATGCCCAATATCCTGATTTGGGTGTGGGTTAATGGGTGTATACATTTGTTAAAACTTAGCAAACTATTATGGACATTGGGGAGGGTATGTGCTATGGTGAGTGCTGTGAAGTGTGTAAACCTAGTGATTCACAGACCTGTACCCCTAGGGCTAACAATACATTATATGTTAATAAAAAATAAAAAAATTTTTAAAAACTTAGCAAACTAAACACGTAAAAAATAGCCCACTAGAGGAAAAAAAAAAAATGAGTGCTTTAGGCCCACACTAAAAGTCACCAGAAGTCAGTCGAAGGCATTTATAAATTACAAAACAAATTTAAAATGAAAAATAAAAATACTACCTGATAGAACCCCAAGTAAGAAAATAAATGAAAATATATCAAATGTATTTACATAACCAAATTTCTATACTAGTATTTGTAAAGTTAATTTAAAACAACAGCTTTTGAAGAAATGTTAGTAATATAGCTATATTCTATTTTCACAAAAAATGAATCATATAACCTGGGGAAAGACACATGTACACTTCAACTAGATGATGAGAAGCACATTAATTTTACTAACCTGACAATGGAATTAAGACATTAAAGTCCAAAAGGTAGTAATATTTAAAGTTGTGGGTCAATAATGCTAGGATTTATAAAACCTTTGGCTTATTTCAAACCAAATATGCCTGAACCACAGATAATTCAACAACTCTAGGCTCCCACCACCTAAACTGGTCTGAAGAGCTGGACCCTGAACACTGGCAGCTGACACAGCTGTGCTTTGCCACACATAGGTCCAAATGTAAACAGTATGAGGCACAGCTCAAACATGAAGGAAAAAATCCACCTAATAAGGACTTTAATGTATACCTAACTTTTTACTGCTCAAATTATGACACTGCTATAAAATGCTAGATCACAATCAGGATGAAGTAATTTTTTTGCTCATCAAGATAAATTCCTCTTATATACCACATGAAGCTAATTAAAATATCAATCACAAAATGACTCAACATTGGACATCTTCAAAGATTACATATTTTAGGAGCGCCTAGGTGGCTCAGTCAGTTAAGTATCTGACTCTGGGTTTCAGTCCAAGGCATGATCTCAAGGTCCTGAGATCAAGCCCTGCATTGGCCTCTGTGCTTAGCAGAGTCTGCCTGTTCCTCTCCCTCAGCCCCTCCCCCTACACACACACACACACACACACACACACACACACACACACACTCTCTCTCTCTCTCTCTCTCTCTCTCTCTCTCTCCCCCCCTCCCTCCCTCTCTCTCTCTGTCTTGCTTTCTGGATAAATAAATAAAAACTTTTTTTAAAAAATTATATATTTTAATAATGTAAAGCCACAACTAAACTTAGTTATTAATATTTCCTGAGTACCTGGCTTTTCTGTAAACAAAAACTTAAACACTTCAAATTTGATGCCCATCTAAGATTTATAACATGTTTTTATGATAAACCCTCTAGATTTTTCTCAAACTAGCTGACCTCCAATGGCTTCTTCCATCTAAATTTTAAATAAGTTTTCATTTATTCTATACTTTTAACTTATACAAAGTAAAACATAATTTAACCAGCATGCCTGGAGAACAGATATTCTAGCTGGTCAAGTATTTTGATTAAAATTAGGATTGATTAAAAAGGATTACCAAGTTCAGACTTAAAATATAATAAAATGCAATTAACACCAAAAATCAACTGTAAATATTTAAGTTTATAGTAATTATTAATATAAAAGAAATTCACCATTTTGTGCCTCTGGATAATAATAAACTAAAATTATCATAATTCTGATAAACTGATAAAATACTAGTTTAACAGTTTTCTGAGTATTAGAATGTCAGACAAATTCACTTCAATGATAGGATTTCCCACTGCTATCCCATAAACAACCACTAATCTTGAAAGTTTGATTCAACACTTTTTTATATAAAGTTTTAACGTGTGTTTTAAGCATATCATCTGCCAAATTCTTTTAGTAACAAAGAACTTACTTTCTATCTCATAAGAGAAACAGAAAATGAAAATGGAAAAACAATAAGGCTTCCAAAACCTATGCTAGGAAAAAGAACACTTTTTCTTGAACCATTGCCTGTCAGACCAACGGAAGAGGGTGTTAAAAACTGGTACTGCAATCACCCTAGAGTGCTGTCTCCACACTAACCCAAACACCCAAGTCCTGCTGGGTGGAGAGAAGTCTACAGCAATTTAAGATTTATGGTTTGGTCACAAATACATATCTGGATTCAGAATATAAAAAATAAGGGAAAGGTTACATGAGCCATTTCTTTTTTTTACCCAGGGATCCCAAACAATCTCAGTGGGTTCTTCTTCTACCTCATGGCCACAAGACTTTTTATTGCTGCCCACTTCTTATTTCTGTTCAACATTTATAGAGGACTTTAATATTTTTATAAGCTTTAACAGGCACATTTCATATATCACAGCATTTCTGTGAAGTGTCAAAGCATTATCAGTTTATTTGTAATCGCTAAAAATCTCAAGGCCATTCTTGAAGTCAATGGTTAAATTCAAGATTTGAGCTCTGAATTCTAATACAATAATTAGCCAGAGTCCAATAGCCCATGAAAGTTTTCTACCAGAGAGCCAATCTAAGGGGCCTCCTTATTATTATCTAAGTTGTTCTCGAGTCCCACATCGGGCTGTCTGCTTGGCGGGGAGCCTGCTTCCCCTCTCTCTCTGCCTGTCTCTCTGCCTACTTGTGATCTCTGTCTCTCTGTCAAATAAATAAAAATCTTTAAAAATAAAAAAATTTAAAAAAAAGTTTATTATCTGAGTTGTTCAACAGTAACTTAAATTTATAGTGTTATATATTTGATTTAAACGATTTTATTTAAACCAAAAATATTTACAAAACTGCTCAGTAGACATTTTTGCTCACCCTGAAGACAAATCTGCTACTGAACTCCTTTGGTACACGAGCAACTTCTATTTGTGTGGCTGAAAATGGAAAATTGTCATTCAATCAAGTAACTAAAGGGCAGATCTGGAATGTGACTGTAATTAAGGTTAAAGCATAACCAATCATATAGTTATAGTCTCTGTCAGAAGAAATCATTGTTAACAGAAGAGTAAAATGGTTCTTATTATTCAGTCTCTATATGAAGACAGATGAGAATTCAAAATACTGGGGCCCTATCCTCTAATTAAGAATCCTGGCCTCAATGAGCCACAATGGCTGATAGAGATCCTGACAGCCTCCAGGGTGTCCTCCAACACTACCTCCAACAACTACCAGCTAACAAAATGTTCAGAAATGGGTCATCTAAAGAGAAATTACTTGTCAGTTTTTCTGGGTACCATGCAGGGGAGAGAGGCATTGGATCTGATGGCATTTGATCAATTTCCTGGTCACTAGAGATGTGTTTTGCAGCAGAATGATAGTCAATGAGGGCCCTCCCTAATCCATCTGAAGTAAGCTCCCTTCTCTAAGATTTCATGCTCACCAAACAATCCTCTGATTGGAAGACCTAGGTCCTGGGAATGACGCACATTGGATAGTGTACACTGGATAATGTACACATTTATCCAGTCACTAGAAACACCTATTATCCTGTAGAGCAACAGGCTGTAAAGACTCTTAGGACAAGGGCCTTGTCTATCCGTCTTGATATTGCATCACCAATAGCTGGAACAGTGCCCAGCATAAAACAGATGTAGATAAAACAGATGCTCGATAATTTTTTACTGAACTACCACTGAGAACCGGAATTCATAAGGATCAACACTGGCAATGGAAAAATGGGCAAGCTCAGTATCTTTAGAAATAAGAAAGGGAAAGAGCAAGCCTTGTATAAAGAAGCAGTGAAATGGGGACGCCTGGGTGGCTCAGTTGGTTAAGCAGCTGCCTTCGGCTCAGGTCATGATCCCAGCGTCCTGGGATCGAGTCCCACATCGGGCTCCTTGCTCATCAGGGAGCCTGCTTCTCCCTCTGCCTGCCATTCTGTCTGCCTGTGCTTGCTCTCTCTCCCTCTCTCTCTCTGACAAATAAATAAATAAAATCTTTAAAAAAAAAATTAAAAAAAAAAGAAGCAGTGAAATGTTATTAATTCTTACCTGATCTATCCTCATTCAGCTGAAAATGTTAAAAGCCTTATATCTTCAAGTTCAGTCCAACTCAGTCCTAAACTAATCTGACCAAGACTATGAAGTTTATTGGGCGCCCAACCAGTGTTTCTAGTCTGTCATTAATCCTGCTGCCTTAAATGTGGTGCGCTCCCTAAAGCATCCTCATGCTTACCAAGTCACACTGTGAGCCAAAATCCCTACCCGACTGAACATGGCCTCAGATCCTGGATTTACCGTCCACAATCCCACCTTTACATAGCTATGGTATTACAATTGCCTAGAGCTTACCAAGTCTCTTTCCTGACAAGTGAGCTTGGGGCTATCGACTTGACTCACTGTTCATTCAGGGCAATTCTTCCTGGATCAAAGATACTGCCATTAGCCTAACAGCAGGTACCATACCACCACCGCTACCACCATGAGACTTCCTGCTGCCATGCCTCCTGCAGCACCTCATTCACACCTGAATCTGTCACTCGTCCTGGAGCACTTTCATTCAGATTACATGCTGCCCTCAATTTAAAAAAAAAGACTTACTGGGACGCCTGGGTGGCTCAGTCGGTTAAGCTTCTGCCTTCAGCTCAGGTCATGATCCCAGGGTCCTGGGATCAAGTCCTCCATTGGGCCCCCTGCTCAGCGGGGTGCCTGCTTCTCCCTCTACCTCTCCCGCTTCCCCTGCTTATGCTCCCTGTCACATAAATAACTAAAATCTCTTAAAAATAAATAAATGAAAATTAAAAATAAATTTAAAAATATTTATTGAGTGCTTGCTCTCCCGGATTGGTGCCCCTATTCTTAGCCCCATTCATTTCTGGCCCAAGCCTCAATCCCAACTATGCTTTTAGTTAGGACCCAGCATATCTCACCTATACATAAACCAGTTATCTAATGAGTGATGTTTCACAAGTTCCTATATAAGAAAGAACAGAATTTATCCCCCTCTTTCAGACAAGAAAATAAAGCTCAGAGAAGTTAAGAACTTTGGACAAAATCCCAAGGTATTTCAATAGCACTGCCAACATCTATAGTATATTTACATATACTATAAAACATAGGTTTTCTTCTTTGCTCATTTTTGGACCAAGCATCAGGACCAAGCACAGGACTGAAGACTTAGCAGAAGACTTAGTCTACTTAACTGATAGGGTGTCTTCGATATACACTGGAAAATAAATATCCATCTAATAGGAATCTCATTTCGGTGTTTATCTACACAATGCAGAAATACACACAGCAAAAGCACTGGCTTACCAACCTCTGTTTCACCTGCCCACCTGACTAATCAACTCTCCCATGCCCCCTGTACTCTCTAATATGCCTGCACACTTCTGCCCCTCCAGCTGAGTTGCATTTTACCAACGCATACATTTTGGTTTCACCCCCAAATCTGTTTATGACACTGGCACTTGTTACTGAAATTACATAATTTAAATAAACATATATAATCCAGTGAGATATAAGTGTAAAAAGAGAGCTATTTCTATGAAAACTAAGTTGATTGCTTTAGAATGACTTGAACAATGTGTTACTACAAAAAAAAAAAAAAAGCTTCATAAATTACACACAGGGGGAAGGAAAGAGAAATTATGTAATTCAAAGATGACTTTGCACTGAGATTTCTTTTCAAGTGTCTCAGTTTTGTTTTGTTTTTTAAGATTTTATTTATTTATTTGACAGAGTGATCACAAGTAGGCAGAGAGGCAGGCAGGGAGGCAGGCAGGGAGGCAGGCAGAAGCAGGCTTCCCCCTGAGCAGAGGGCCGGATGCGGGGCTCATGTCTCAGTTCTTGATGCACTTTTTTAAAAACTAGAAAATTAGGGTTGATCTATCATTATGATGTCACATGTGCAAAAAAGGATATGGCTCTCCAACCATACTAGTTTTACCACAAAAGACTGGCATATAATTGTACAATTGCAAGTTATAGGTTAAAATAAAATAGTTGGGGTATACATGTATTCTTATCTGATGGTTTCTTCACTTTAACAGCCTTTTGTTGATTAACTGGTCAACCTGTCAACAGGTCTCCTATTGTGGATGCCCCTTTCTCTGATGTCTTCTTTTTAGGAACGCCTCGCTGGTAAAACAATATATACAATTATACAATATATTGCTAGCACTTCTGGTCTGAAACAAACAAAAATAACCTGCCCTACACCTCCAACAAAATGGACACACTATGTTGAATTTTCTACTGTATTGAGATTGTGTAAAACACTTTGGTGTGTTTATTACCAAAAATTAATTTTAACTTTCTTGAAATTAAATTCGGTTCCTTTTCTAAAAGCATGAGATTTCCTTTCCCAAATAATTTCAATTTATGCAACATATAAATTTTCTGAACTGTTTAAAACCTATCCATTCACAATTATCAGATGCTTCTTAAATTCTTCTGAAATGAGAAAGGTTCTAATGTAGACAGAACTTCTGATGAACATTCATTTTTTATTTTTAAGATTTTATTTATTTATTTGACAGAGATCACAAGTAGGCAGAGAGGCAGGCAGGGTTGGGGGGGCGGGGTAGGGGAAGCAGGCTCCCCGCTGAGCAGAGAGTCTGATACGGGGCTCAATCCCAGGACCCTGGGATCATGACCTGAGCCAAAGGCAGAGGCTTTAACCCACTGAGCCACCCACTTGCCCCCTTGATGAACACTCATAATATTAATTTGGAAATGAGAGTATTTACTTACATTGGCACTATCTATTAAGATTCTTACCTTTGTTTTTCACACTTACATCAAGTGAAAAAAACTCTTAGCTACTTTTAGCAAGCCAAAACAAATACCCAAAAGCTGAGAAGTCAAAATGTATGTAACAAAACCACAAATTTAGCAATGAAGTAAATGTTTTGAAAAACTCAAGTTGCTTTAGGCTTCTTCAAAAATGTTGATTGATAAAAGAAGAAGAGTTAAACCTCCAATAATTTTTAGATAATGAAAAAAATATTTTTGGTTATAAAGGTATTTTAATTTTCAAATTTATAAACTTTCTTTTTTAAGCAGCACTAGTTAATGACAACTTAACAGCTGCTGTGTGATACTGAGCTAATTACTTAGCCTTCTTGAGCTTCCTTAATTGCAAAATGGAGTAATACCTATCTAATAAGGTGGTGAATTTCAAATGAGACATATGTAAAATGCCTAGCACATAGCTGAAAATAAACTCATGTAAAATCCCTTCACACATACACATATACACACAAAGCTAAGTATTCTTAACAGTGGGAGAGTGAGGGGGGAAAGACAAAGTACACAAACTCTCTACAAGTGTATGCGAAACTGTGTGCATAAACGACTATGTGTACTTTGCTTGGGAGAGGGTCCATAGTTTTTCATCATTCTCAAAGGAATTCCTGATGCCCCAAATTTAAACAGTTTTTTGGTTTGTTTATGTGTGTATTTTTTAAGAGAGCACGAGTGAATGGCAGGGGAGGAAGAGGGAGAGAGAATCTTAAGCAGGCTCCACACCCAGTGTGGAGCTCAATGTGGGGCTAGATCTCAACCCTGAGGTCATGACCTGAGCTGAAACCAAGAGTCAGATGCTTAACTGAAAGAGCCACTCAGGTGCTCCATGATGCCCCCAAGTTTAAAAACCTACCTTATAAAAGCCTTTGACTTTATTTTCTCTGTTCCCAGATATAGAATGTTTATAAAATTTGACCGGAAATTCTAGAAACAAGTTAAATTACTCAATAGCAACAACAAGCCAAATTAAATGATGGTAGTAAGATATATATTCTCCTTTTAGTTCTCCTTTAAAAAAAATACACAAAGAAATTCATTCGGCTCAAATTATTCCCCAATCTTGCCATAAATAAAAGCAAATACCTAAACTCAAAACCAAAGTTTAAAAACTTAAAAGAAAAAAACAGCAAAATCAAAAAAAAAGAAAAAAGAAAAAGAAAGAAAGAGAGAGAAATCAGGGAAACCCTAAAGAGCCAAAAATTAAAGTCCCATTACTTACATAACACAGTAATAATTATTCCTCTTCTGGAGTTAATGTTTCAAATTGATTCATTCCCTCATTCTGACTCAAAGTTCAACCTTCACTTCAAATGACTTATATCTAATTTTTTAATTTGTGTAATAGGAGACTGTATGGTATCACAGAAGAGGCCCTAAAGTAGGAATCAGGAAAAACAGGGTTATGGTCCTGTTCTGGCACCAACTGACCAAGACAGCTGGACCTCAACATTCTACGGCACCATGATTCTACATCAAAACATGCAATCCCAAAGTAAAACACTAAGACATCTGTTATCCTAAAATCATATTTTATTATTACTAGAACAGAAACTTACTAAAAGAGAGGTTATCTGACATTTGATTCTAGGTCTAATTAAGAAAATACACCTACAACAACAAACTTCTGAACTACAGAAAGTTCTATCCCCACTGTCAATTCTCTCAAAACAGACCTACTCAGAGCCAGGTTCCCAGTTGGGGCCATTTAAAATTTCAGCTTAACTTTAAAAAGTACATCACATACCTCCACCATACCACTCCCTTCCCTAAGGTGAACAGTGCTTATAAGAAAGATCTAACAAAGTGTACACGAAGATAAACAAAACAGAAGAGAGAGCAGTTTGGCATATCTTCATAGGTAAACCCTTACTATGTATTTCACTGAAAAATACTTGTTACAGAAAGGGCAACTTATTTTAATCAATTTTATTTCTAAACTGCCTTTCCTAAAAGAAGTATTTTTCAATGGAATATAAATGAGGCTTTGCATACCAAGGTATCCCTATGCTCTCTTCCCCCCCCCCCCCCCCCAAAAATAAAAACTACATGAATATTAAGCATTTAGTAAGTCTGCCAAATACAACTCTGAATGTATTCCTGTAGGAGCTGAACATATACACAAAAGGCAAATCAGCATGGCAAGAGGTTTTCTGAAAGGCTATGATGACTAATATTTCAGGACTAGAACGTGACAGTTATTAAAAGAAACATGAGAGGCGTTTTCCCAGTTCCCCATAGGCCAATGTCTCCACTGCAAGAACTACTGCAAACAGCATTGAGGGCTGAATTCACACAGTCTATTCTCTTAGGCCTAAATCATCTTTTGCAAATTTCCCTCATGTCACATATTATGACAATCAGCAATTCATTGGTTGAAGGTCAAATACAGGGCACAATGAGGCCCATGAACTCAAATGAATTTTTAAAAAGGAGCACGAAGAAAACCAAGATAATGTCTCTTTCAAAACGATAAGCCAAAACCCAGAAACTAGCATAACTATACAGAAAAAATCAGATTGCAATGATATACTGGTACTGTTCTCCCTCATGACATGTACCAAACACTCTCCAGGTTAAAAAAAAAAAAAAAAAAAAGTTCACACAGCAGTTGATTCACACCTTTATACACAACTCTAGTACCAATCAAGGTTGTTTCAAATGCTTTACCTCATGAGCTGGATTTCCAAGTAAAGGCAAATAAGGCCACCTGGGAAAGATCATCAGAAGGCTTCACCACTGCCAATATCTCAGATTTAATAACAGCATGTCTTAACAAGTTAATATCCAAAGATTTCAGTCTCCAAACTCAAAAATTTTGTATCATATTTCAACTAATTACAAGAAACAAAATATTGAGCCCACACTTTCCTATCTGAGCAAGTATAATTTAGAGATTATTTCTTAAGAAGTTAGTCCTAATTCTTTTTGTTGTCCTCAAAACACAGTTTACCTGTTGGAAGGAGTATAAATACAAATTTTCAGTTGGCAATTTGGCATACCTATCAAAAATTAAAACATGCATGTACTCTTTGATCCACCAATTACATTTGAGAAATCTATTCCACTAGTTTTGGATGTAAATATAAAAATGTTCATTCACTGCAGTACCTTTATAAAAGTGGAAAAATCATATATACTGATTAACATATGGGATGCCAGTCAAAAGAAGGGGCTGGGCCCACATATATTGATGTGTAAAGAACTTCAAGATACTTTGTACAGTGAAAAAGCAAGTTTCAGAGTAACAGGCATATTTATATCAGGAAAACTGTGCAAGGGTGAGTGCATGAGTATACATAATTGCATAGAAAATGGTCTGAAAAGATAATTTAAAAGAGGCACTTTCATCTTCTACACTACATACTATATACTATATATATATATCTGTATTATTCCTTTACATCATATATATAAAACGTGTTCTTTAAAGAAAGTAAGAAAATGCAATGCTAAATTTTAGCTAAATTCTAGAATTACAGAAGATGCTATAATAGTAAAAGAAGTAAAGACTGTTAATAGTCAAAAACATCCTTTGTAGATTTTAAACTCAAGGGAATAGAGAAATGTGGGCAGCATCAATCAGTAGTTATAAATGAGTATGACAGCGTTTTCACAAACAAACAAGTGTCATTCAGAGAACTGATAGATTCAAACTTCAAAGATTCAAATATAAAAGATATTGAAATCAGAAACATCATTAGAAAGATGTAATCATTCCAAATATGCCTTAGAAATTGTTTTAATCATGAATTCCACTACTTTAGTACAAAAAGTATCCTGCGGTGCAGGTATGCTCTTTTGATTTAAAAAAAAAAATGGCATGTATGAAGAGCTAAATGGTATGAGGGGTTTACTCTCACCTGTACATTTTCTTCTGTAACCTGAATTTCTGCAGTGTAAACATAATCGATCAGCATTCTCAGGGTCCAGCCATCTACCTCTTTTATTCGAACTCTCTTTGCTCGGCTCTCACTCATTTCACCTAAAACACAAACAAGGAAGAGTTGACGCTACAGCAAGCCACTGCTGTAGAGAAAAGAAAATACCAATGCCATTTTCTTTTTTTTTTTTTTTAATTATTTTATTTATTTGACAGACCGAGATCACAAGTAGGCAGAGACAGGCGGGGGGGGGGGGGGGGGGGGGGGGCGGGGCGGGGGGGGGGGGGGGGGGGGGGGGGGGGGGGCAAAAGCAGGCTTCCTGCTGAGCAGAGAGCGGGATGTGGGGCTCAATCCCAGGACCCTGGGATCATGACCTGAGCCAAAGGCAGAGGCTTAAGCACTGAGCCACCCAGGCATCCCCCAATGCCATGTTCTTGCCACTCGCTGTATTTCATAAGCAACACAAACAGCCACTTTTTGCAGGCCTAGAACATTCCATTACCTCCCCCAAAACCAGAAAATGTACTTGTCACCCACTTGTACCTGAAAATCACATCAAAGCAGTGACCGTGCCACATGCCCAACTATAATACCTATAGAATTATTAAGTTCAGTATCTGCTTCTGTCCATGCTTTTTTTGGTCCATGCTTGTGGGCAGCTTGTTTTCTTTTTGGATTTCTACTCATGACTAGAAGAGTCACCATGTCACCCCTTTTGGCTAATAGCAATGAGCACTTGCTAAAAAGGACTCACTTGGTCAGCAGCACTCATTCAACAAGCACAGCAGTGGCTGCCATGTGCATGAGTGACCTGCAATGGACAAAGAGGTTTTGTCCTCGGGGAAAACATGACCCTCATGCAGAAAACATTTAGGACACAAACTACAGAAGCCACTGAGGGAATGCAAGATAAAAGGGGGATCACAACAGGACTAGTCAAGGACAAGGGGCTTCTTACAGAGATCTTCTAGCCCATGTTCTGTTCCTCTTTGTCATCTGTGGTAACTTTATCCACAAACCTAAGTCACTTCTATACCAGCCTTTCTTACTAAAGCCAGATGTTCTTCTATCTCACTGCCTGCGAAAAAGTGCTGTAAGACCTCTCTCCTTTAATCACTGAACTAATGGAACATTCAAGGATCAAAAATAAGATCCTCCTTGTGGAAAGAAACAGGGAAGCAGAAAAGAGAAGGGAACTTAGGAAGAGAAAGCAGCAGGTTTGACCACACATGTATGGACAACATAAAATGACCCAAGACATAGGGAAACATAAAGTGTCGAATGCTGGAGAAAGAAAATTTCCATTTAAAATGATGAGGGCAGTCTAAAAATTATGTTGAGTGCATGAGACACCTGGCACAAGGGTTTGGTTCCATTAGGTTACAAAGATAAAAGCAGCAGCATCAAAAGCGATGCTGCCCCCCCTTACTTTTACCTTAATCCAACATCTGTCAGAAAAACAAGATAACATCCTCAGGATTTCTTGAAAGTTCATTTCTTTTTTTAGCCATGGTACACTGTCAGCGACCATAAGCTATCAGAAAAGCCTATGGGAATCCATAATTACACCGAATTCTTTGTAAACATAAACCCTGGGAGGAGAGAAATAATAATAGTGATGTACATTTAACTGCATACTTCCCTAGAGATTATTTCTGACAAGATCTCAGAAAGAAGCTGTTCTCCTAAGAGCTAAAATATCTCAAAAGTATCCTGCCACCTCCCAGGGAGGGGCATAGGGGTGAGGTGGGGGTGGGGGGACATCTACCAGTATTACAAGGGAAGATAGTTAATGAGGAAGAGGTATATATGCCTCTACAGTAGGAAGACAAGGGACTGGCTTATGTGTGTGTTGCCTCAGCCTGTTTTTTTCCCCTTTAAAGACAGGGAGGAAAAAAGAAAGGTTGAGAAATACAGAAATATAATTCTTCATTTGCATATAAGGCACAACCCCTATCCTACTCTCTCCGGATCTTGTAGACAGATGGGATTTGTATCATCTCAAAGTTCTTTTGTGTCTAACATGAAGACATTTGGGACTGTGAACTTGGACTTTAGACAAAGTCCACATCTAATTCACCTATAGGGCTATGGCAATGTATAAAGCCTTGCAGGGCCTGGAGCCGCACAAGTATAAAGCCACATACTCAGTTCTCAAGGAGTGAATTCAGCCCTCAGGACTTACACATGACCTAGCTTAGACAAAAACAAGTCTGACTTTGGGGCGTCTGGGTAGCTCAGTCGGTTAAGCATCTAACTTCGACTCAGGGCATGATCCAGGGTCCTGGGATGGAGCCCCACATCAGGTTCCCTGCTCAGTGGGAAGCCTGCTTTTCCCTCTCACATTCCCCTTGCTAGTGTTCCCTGTCAAATAAATAAAATCTTAAAAAAAAAAAGTCTGACTTTAACTTAAATGTTTGAGTGAGAAATCAGTCCTATGACAAGCAGTTTTTAATATCCTAGTTTTTAAGATATTACTATAAGACATACTTTGCTAATTCATATATTCCATAAGTGTCATTTTTAATGAATTCTTTCTTTCCCCAGAAAACTGTATCTGCTTTCAACAAATTCAACTTCTATTATATGTTGCTTTAAAAATGTTATAATCTTTATGTTTCATGTTAATCTACAAAAACAGTAACAAATAGCTTGCCACAGATTGCACTAATAGTTTGAGAATGCCAGCAATACTAAGAACTAAAACACATACTAAAGAGAGTTGTAGGGATGCCTGCATGGCTCAGTCGATTATACATCTGCCTTCGGCTCTGGTCATGATCCCAGGGTCCCCCACATCGGGCTCCTTGCTCGGCACGGCCTCTCCCTCTGCCTGCCGTTCCCTCTGCTTGTGCCCTCTCTTTCTCTCACACAAATAAATAAATCCCATCATTCACTAAAACTTTCAGAATGAACCTCAGAGAGACCTCAAATCAATGCCCCCTCTCCTCTCCATCCCTTCCACCACTAGGTCACTGGAGTCCTACCATATCTTGCCAATACCAGCACAGCAACCTCCTAATTCTTTCCTTGCCCCTAGGGCAACTCTACAGATCTGACCATGGTACTCAAAAGCCTCCAGCTGCTCCTAGTGTAGGCACAGGTGATCCTTCCATATCCATCCCTGCTTCACTATCCAGCTTCCTCTCTCTTCCACTTCTGGCCTTAAAATATATCCAGAAGAAACTCCCCGTAGTTTTCCACATGCAGTGAACGATATCCTGCTTTGATGCCTTTATCAGCTTTGTCCTCTTTGTCTCCCCACTCTCATTCCCCAGGCTAATCCCCATAGTCCAGGAGTCAGCTGGACCCTCTCTCCATGTAGACTTACCTATTGGTGGCCCAAAGCTGGGTTAGGCTCTTACCCTGGGTACACCTGGGTACCTCCTGCAAATCCACTCTGTCCTAATAGTACTTAGATCTCCCTACCTGGATTCTTGAGCTCCCTGAGAGCAAGATGTCTTTTTCATCATATCTCTACACCCCATAATGCCTGACCTATTATAGATACCCAATAAATTCTGGTTGGGTAAAGGAATGACTAGAAGAATAAAAAGTGAAACATGTGCCAATCTAAAATGTAGCATCTTTACTCAACAAAATTAACACGTGAATTAGTCTTGACCATGGGTTTCTAGCTATGAAGGATTTTAGTCAAATTTACTGAACATCTACTATACATTCTAGGGCAAGCTAAATACTTCATTAGGGAACACTGCATCATCTCTACTTTTTTTGAGTAAAAAATGAAGTCCTCCCAATTATAAAAGTTTATGGACATATTTGTGGATAGAAACATTCCCATCACAAAGACCTTTAATCAAGGCTCCTGAAACCCAGCAAAAACTGGTGACTTTATTTATGCACTCTAAAGTTCTAAAAAGTGAATAGGTTAGGACAGCAAATCCTAAGATCCATTTCAACGCAAAAATCCTATCATTCTAATTTCCATTACTGTTTAGCATAAAAATATCTGAGAAAAATATAAAAGTATAATGCAGTACCTTTTACTGTGCTGAAATTCTAAAAAGTGAATGGCAAATTTACAGCTACGTGTAATACATAAATTTTACTCCATTACTCTTCAGATTCATTTGTAATCTAATCATTATTGTCCCTTTGTCATTAGTCCTGGGTCACAAAGAAGCTACTGACACACAGGTATTTTCTTTTTTTTTTTTAATTTTTAAAATATTATTTATTTTATTTAAAAATTTTTTTAAAAATTTTTATTTTTTTAATCTTTTTTTTTTAAATATTTTATTTATTTGACAGAGCGAGATCACAAGTGGAGGGGGAGAGAGAGAGAGAGAGAGAGAGAGAGAAGAGGAAGCAGGCTCCCTGCCTAGCAGAGAGCCTGATGTGGGACTCGATCCCAGGACCCTGAGATCATGACCTGAGCTGAAGGCAGAGGCTTAACCCACTGAGCCACCCAGGCAGCCCTTAATCTTTTTTAAAATTTATTTTCAGCATAACAGTATTCATTGTTTTTGTACCACACCCAGTGCTCCATGCAGTCCGTGCCCTCTGTAATACCCACCACCTGGTTCCCCCAACCTCCCACCCCCCCCCACTTCTTCAAACCCTTCAGATTGTTTTTCAGAGTCCATAGTCTCTCATTGTTCACCTCCCCTTCCAATTTCCCCCAACTCCCTTCCCCTAACTCCCCATGTCCTCCATGCTATTTGTTATGCTCCACAAATAAGTGAAACCATATAATAATTGACTCTCTCTGCTTGGCTTATTTCACTCAGCATAATCTCTTCCAGTCCCGTCCATGTTGCTACAAAAGTCGGGTATTCATCCTTTCTGATGGAGGCATAATACTCCATAGTGTATATGGACCACATCTTCCTTATCCATTTGTCCGTTGAAGGGCATCTTGGTTCTTTCCGCAGTTTGGCAACCGTGGCCATTGCTGCTATAAACATTGGGGTACAGATGGCCCTTCTTTTCGTTACATCTGTATCTTTGGGGTAAATACCCAGTAGTGCAATTGCAGGGTCATAGGGAAGTTCTATTTTTAATTTCTTGAGGAATCTCCACACTGTTCTCCAAAGTGGCTGCACCAACTTGCATTCCCACCAACAGTGTAAGAGGGTTCCCCTTTCTCCACATCCTCTCCAACACATGTTGTTTCCTGTCTTGCTAATTTTGGCCATTCTAACTGGTGTAAGGTGGTATCTCAATGTGGTTTTAATTTGAATCTCCCTGATCGCTAGTGATGATGAACATTTTTTCATGTGTCTGATAGACATTTGTATGTCTTCATTGGAGAAGTGTCTGTTCATATCTTCTGCCCATTTTTTGATATGATTATCTATTTTGTGTGTGTTGAGTTTGAGGAGTTCTTTATAGATGACACACAGGTATTTTCATTCAAAGCTGACCCAGATGTCCCTGCGAGCCATTCTCTATGATGGTCATGGTACATAATTCCCCAATCCTACCACTAATCTGAGGCAAACACTGTAGCCATATTCCCCTGCCAGTTTTGGTCTAGTCTGAGTAACTTCTGGAAAAAGTCTGCTAGACCCTAAAAGAGAGAAAAAAAGAAAAAGCACGCCCTCCCTCTTCTTCCTTGAGATGCTGGGTCCACTCCATAGGCATCTTGTCATTCACAAGGGGAAGCAACCTTGGGATAACATTTTCACTGCAAACAGCAGGGCAGAGAGAGAAGGAAGCAGATCCCTGATGAAATTCTCAAGCTGCAGATCTGACCAGGCTTGGTGTCCAGCCTACTTCCCAGTTATGAGAGAATACATTTCCTTACTATTTAAACCAGTTTAACTGGAGTTTCTTTCATGTGTAGACTAAAGCATCCTAATTTAGGCTCTTTATGCACAACACCCTATTTGATTTTCTTCACAGCAGTCAGTGATATCAGAAATGATCTTTTCTTTACATCTACTCTCTAACCTTTCCTCCCCTGCTAAGAAGAATCATGAGAACAGGGACTTATCTATCTTGTTCATCTCTGAAGTCCTCACACCTAGATCTAGCACACAAGAGATGCTCAATAAATATTTTTTGATGAATGAAAGCATGAATCTTAGATAATTATAACCAAACACCTTTTAAAAATCTCACTTCTTAATTATGCAAATGATAATCTACCTTTTCCTATTCTAACTTACTGAATCATGTTCAATATGACAAAAGAAATCATCAAAAAACACAAAACAAAGAATAAAAATAAAAATTTATTATTTCCCATTTGATGTCAGATATTTTAGCCTGTGGCACTAAATAAGCCTCAAATGTATCTGTGTAAGAGAAATGGCATTTTAAATGCCACATTTGTAACCAGTAACCTAAAAGCGCAAGAACCCTTATCTGATATATGCTTTCTCAAGTAACAGGTAAACCACCTGGCCTTGCTCTAAATAGGCCCATACTTCGCAGAGTAAAAACTTGTGAGTTTATCACAGAATTACTTTTCACCTCCCTTCTCTACCCATATACTTGGAATTACAATGAGTAACATAATTCTTTTTTAGGTGCTATAATTTGAATGAAAAATTCCCCTACAATTTATGGGAGATTAATAACAAGGGCCAAAAAAGGACATGTGCATATTCCCCATTTCCTGACAGGCAGTCACAGGAAAACAAGAGTGTGCCATTGCACACTGTGCCATTGCAAACACTTCTGATTATCCACGGAGCAGGAAAAAATAAATATATATAACATATGATGCAATGGAAGCATATAAAGGTCTACTGGTTGGCTTCACTATTTTTTTAAAAACAAAGTTAACAGGGCCTCAGGCCAAAAAAAAGAAAAGAAAAGTAAACGAAAAAGAAATAATGGACTCATATTCTAGCAAAACATAAATAAATGTATGTACATATTATAAACCACCTAGACCAAATCTCCTTATCTTCCTTACCTAATCTCTGACAAATGATGTACTTATTCAGTGGATTCAAAAGTAGAAAATGTACAAAGATTGCCAGAAAGGTGACTAGCATCTATTGCTAAAGAACCATAAAAGTCAAGCCTAGTAAGCATATGAAAAGATAGAAGCTCAACATCATCAGTCGTTAGGGAAGTACAAATTAAAACTGCAAGTCATTAGGGAAGTACAAATTAAAACTGCCATTTTACACCCAATAGAATGACTACAAGTTTAAAAAAAAAAAAAAGAAGAAGAAGAAGAAGCAACAAGTGTTGACAAAGATGTGGAGAAGTGGAAACTCCCGTACATTAATGGTAGGAATAGAAACAGCATAGCAGTCTTTTTTTAAGTTAAACAGAAATTTACCATAGGACCAGCAATTCCACTCCTATGTACCTACTCTCTTGAGAAATAAAATTAAATGTCCACACAAACAACTGCACGTGGATATTTACAGCAGGATTATTCATAATAGCACAAAACTGGAAATAACCCAAATATCCATCAACAGGTGACTGGACATTCAAACTGTGGTGTATCTATACAACTGTATGTATTTAGCAATAAAAAAACAAATTCATGATACATATTATGACATGGATGAATTCAAAATCATTAATGTGGGAATAAAAATGTTCCGAAACTGGGAATCCTGGGTGGCTCAATAGGTTAAGCGTCTGACTTCAGCCCAGGTCATGATTCCCAGGTCCTGGGATTGAATCCTGCAGAGAGCCTGCTTCTCCCTCTGCCTGCTGCTTCCCTGTTTGTGTGTGCTTTCTCCCTCTCTCTGACAAATAAATAAATAAATAAAATCTTTTTTAAAAAGTTCCAAAATTGATTTACAGTGATGACCACTCAATACATTTACTAAAAGTCACTGACCACTGCACTTGAAATGGGTAAATTTTATAATATGTAAAACATGCCTTAAAAAAGTTATGAAAAAACAACATAATTGAGGTATTCATTTTATATGTATCAGAAATTAATACAGTATCCATATTTTGCACTTATCTTAGTACACTACCATCTGAAATTGACTACATATAGACGGTAAAACCTCAGAAGCAGGTTGGACTGCAAGAAGTACCCACCTACTAGAGTAACTAGGGATATTTATAGAATCAGAATATCTTCAGGGCCTCTCATTCCCATCATTAGGCAAAGCCCACATATTCATAAATTGGATATCAGCTAAAACATGAGGAATTGAGACTCGTTAGACCAAAAAAAAAAAAAAAAAGAGGGAAAGTAAAATGTAGTTTACATCATAAAGTAAACAGAAAAGGAGAACAAAGATATAATAAGATCCTCCACCCCTACCCAGCATTCATGTTTCTGGATATGCAAAGTTGAGGGAGACTGGAGACTCTAAGTGCTATCTTTTGAAGAGAAAGGAAATTAACCTTGATCTTGCAGTTCTAAGTTCATAATATATTTTTGTAACTCTGTGGAAAATAAAACATTCATCAAAAAGTAGTCTAGTTGAGGGGCGCCTGGGTGGCTCAGTGGGTTAAAGCCTCTGCCTTCGGCTCAGGTCATGATCTCAGGGTCCTGGGATCGAGCCCCGCGTCGGGTTCTCTGCTCTGCGGGGAGCCTGCTTCCCTCTCTCTCTGCCTGCCTCTCTGCCTACTTGTGATCTCTCTCTGTCAAATAAATAAATAAAATCTTTAAAAAAAAAAAATAAAAAAAAAAAAAAAAGTAGTCTAGTTGGGGAAACTGGCGGCTTAGGTCATGATCCCAGGGTCCTGGGATGGGAGCTCCACATCAGGCTCTCTACTCAGTGGAGAGCCTACTTCTCTCTCTCCTCCCCACTTGTGCTCTCTGTGGCTATCTCTATCTCTCCTTCTCAAATAAATAAATAAAATCTTTAAGAAAAATAGTCCAGTCTAAGACTTCCTCAATCTTCTACTCTTATAGAATATAAAGACATTTAGAAATTTAGAGCATAAGAAAAATAATGGATCATGTGGGATGCTTGTTTTTAATTTTTTGAGGAACTTCCATACTGCTTTCCATAGTGGCTGTACCAACTTACATTCCCACCAGTAGTGCAAAAAAGCTCTGTTTTCTCTATATCTTTGCCAATACTTGTTCTTTCTTGTCTTTTTGATTCTAGTAACTCTGACAGATATGATTTGCATTTCCTTGATGATTAATGATCTTGAGCATCATTTCACGTGTCTATTGCCCATCATTGGTCTTCTTTGGAAAAATGTCTATTTAGGTCCCCTGTCCATTGTGTAATTGAATTATTCGGGGTTTTTTGGTGTTAAGTTGTATAAGTTCTTTCTATATTTTGGATTTACCAAAAAAAAAATTAACTTGAAAAAATATATACAACCCCTGTGTTTACTGCAGCATTATTTACAATAGCCAAGATATGAAAGCAAACCAAATGGCCATCAATAGATGAATGGAAAAAAGATTTGGTACATATCTACTATGAATAGATACTACTCAGCTGTAAAAAAGTACGAGATCTTAGCATTTGAGCCACCATGGATAGACCTAGAAGGTATCATACTAATGAAATAAGTTAGAGAAAAATATATACCACATGATTTTATTTATATACAGAATTGAAAACACAGAACAAACAAACAAGCAGAAACAGATACAGAGAACAAACTTGTGGTTTCACAAATACAGAGAACAAACTTGTGGTTACCAGAGAAGATAGGGTGGTAGGATGAGCAAAATGAGCAAAGGGGAGCTAGGGAGTGAATAAGTTATGGGGCTAAAAGATACAGCAAAGGGAATATAATCAATGATATTGTAACACTGTTGTATGGTGGCAGATGGCGGCTAGTTTTGTGGTGAGCACAGCATAACATATAGAGATGCTGAATCACTATGTTGTAACCCTGAAACTAATGGAACATTGTGTGTCTGCTATTCTTCAATTAAAATAATAATAATAACCGTAATTACAGCCAAAATTATTTGTGTATTTTCTATGTGCCAAGTAAACAGCTTAGAAATTCACATACATGATCGCATTTAATTTTTACAAAAATCCTAGGAAATGGGTAATATGATTATCCCCCTTCTCCAGATGGGGAAACTGAAGCATAAATTGATGACATGAGCTTCCCATAGTTTCCAACAAGGAAGTAGCAACAGAAATGTCAACTGAGAGAATGCTACTTACAGGGGACAACACTATATACTAGGGAATTCCTAAATTAGGCCAACACATTCCAACTAGAACCCTCCTCTCATAAGCCTAGAGACTCTGTTGAGAAAGCTGTCCAGGAGAAATAAATGTGAACCACGACACTGAAATGAACCCTAGGACATAAAAATTTTACTAGTCTCACTTCATCAGTATTGACTTTTCAAATCAGCCTCAGCTAAAGGCACCCTTCCAACTTGGCTCACAGCCCCTCTGCTATCCTTCCTACATTCTTGATTATTTAACTGTTCAGGAACAGTAAGGCTGCAACAGGCTGAATACTGAGGGGCTCCAGACTCTCCTCTACTCCTAAAACACTAAGCCCATCCTTTTCACATGGCCTTCCACACTCATCTTCATGTGTGTGAACCCTTTAAACCTATCAGGTTTTAGGAATGTCAGATCCCCTTCTCTCAGTGCTGCCCATCACAGCCCTTACCACCAGCATCACTGCCTAGGCACCCAGATCTTCCATACACTACTGCATACTTAAAGTGTGCATATCATTACCAGGGCAGGAAGCACACTTACACTGGTCTGTATTTCTTAAAGTATCTAAGCAAAATGTTAAGCACAAGAAATACTTCATGACTTCTAAAGTATGAATGGTTTTATATTTATGCTTTTTTGTGTAATATGTTTGTATTTATAAGTATTCTGTTTGTCCAACCAATACTCATAAGATTATAAGCTCACTGTTAGAACATATAACTTCATTTCTTTGTACAGTAACACATTCAATTTTTTTTTTTTTTTTTTTTTTTTTTTAAAGAATGAGGTTAAGGGGGCACCTGGGTGGCTCAGTCAGTTACATGTCTGACTTCAGCTCAGGTTATGATCTCAGGGTCCTGGGATTGAGCCCACATCAGGCTCAAACTCAGCAGGGAATCTGCTTCTCCCTCCCTCTCCCTCTGCTCATGTGCTCATAGGCTCGCTCTTTCAAATGCATAAAATTTAAAAAAAAAAAAAAAGAATGAGGTTAAGGACTTCAACTGTTGCAGGCATAAATTACTTTTTTCCAGAAGTACTGAAATCATTCTCTGTATTTTTACAGTTACCTAAGTGTTCACCCTATTTTTTTATGTATCCAAGTCAAAGGACATTAAATAAACATCTCTTTATTCATGATATAGAATAAATGAAGCATATGTGAAAATCACTTGAAAAAAATGGAAAGAGTAAAAACATAAACAGTAATAAGTAAACAGTAAAAAAGTAAAAACTTTGCTTCTGCCAAAATAACAAAAGTGCCAAAAGTTGTTATAAATAGCAGGAAAGTAAACTGAGTCAATATGTGTAAACATAAATATAAAGGGGGAAAGCTGAGCATAAAATTCTGAGTATGTGAATGCAATGTACACATACACACAACATGATTACAAAAACGAAAAACAATGAGGAAGAGGAATTTGAAACAAAGAGCATTTACTCCCACTGCAATACTGAATTTCCTAACAGTGAAATATTAATAAAAGAAAATATCGAGAGAAAAGCCCAGATCTGGATACATTTTAAAAATACCCATAACTAAGACATTTCATACCTGTAAACATGGCATGAAAGTAAGGACTACAGGCAGCCAGCACCACTCTATGAGCAGAGATTTCCATGTCTTCAGCCACAATTGTGACATCACACAGCAAATTTTGACTGTTTACAAAGTAGAGAGAGAAAAAAAATTTTAATGATACCAATAATAAATGTATTGAACATCCTATGCAAATATACTATAGTAAAAGCCCACTCTTCTGAAGTTGAGGCTAACTTTTAAAAGTGCCATCCTGTGGGGCACCCGGGTAGCACATCAGTTAAGCCGCTGACTCTTGATTTCAGCTCAGGTCCTGATCTCAGGATCCTGGGATTGATACCCCATCTTTAGGCTCTGCGCTCAGCACAGAGCCTGCTTCAGATTCTCTCTCCCTCTACCCATCCCACCCATCCATGCGCTCTCTACCTCTCTAAAATAAATAAGTATTTTTAAAAAGTAAATAAATAAAACTGCCATCCTCTAAAAGAGAATTCCTAAACATGAAGCACACAGGAAACAGTCATGACAAATGCCCAGCAGGCATTGGGCCCTCACTTAGAATCTTGCCTTTGTTTAACAGAGAAATCTTTCCCAATTTGATTACTGATTTCTCAACCTAAAGTAAATTACTGGCAGCAAACCATCAATGGACTGTAAAAGGGGAGGTTGCTTGAATTGAGAACAACATCAGCAGAAGTGGCAGACGACAGTCTGACATTAAGATGATGACAAAATAAAACATATGTAGGAAACCAAATTGTGTCAAAGTACACACACAAAAAAGATACTTAAAATGATGCTGGTCATGAAGCAAAGGTAAACTTAAATTCAATTACACCTTTAAAAGGCATATAAGACATCTGAAGCTTAACTTAATCAGAACATTTTACCAGCGCAAACCATCTCATTCCTCAAGGCTAAAAAAAATTACCATATACAAAATTAAAAAGCATTTTGTTACCTTAAAACAAACCATTATTCAGCAAACATAATTATCCCTCCAATTCTGAATTATCCATTTTAAGTCATTCAAAACCATGTGATGAACACTTTTTACATTCTACATAAGCTGCTAGATGAGCCTTTCCAGCTAAGTGAGAATGTCACAGAATTATTTTTTTTTGGCAAAAAGTGGTGCTGACGCTTCTTCCAGAACAAGCAAGAGACTCCAAGTCTAAAACCAATCTTACCAGTAGTCATGTCATAACTGAAACAGGTGTGGTGAGCCCAAAAGTAGTCCTTTCCACACCTCAAACACCCAAGCACTGAGTTTATGTGTATAGCACATGTAGGTCACACTTGGCCCCCCTCCTCCAATATTCTATTTCCTACAAGGGTGGCCTGTCTGCTTCTGTAATTTTCTAGGAGCTCACAAGCAACATTTTCACATAAGCTTCACCAAGTCGAAGTTTTCCATTTTTCTGCACTGCTTACAAACTTGTTTCTGTGGCGCTCACACCAAAAGTTTTTGGAGATCCTACTGGCATCTATTTTCCCTCCAATCCAAGAGCAACTAAGAAAAAGGAGTCCCACAGCAGTGGTGATAAGTGTGTTGCAGGCCTCCCTACGGATGAGTCTGCTATACCCTTTAGACTGAAGTATGGCTCATGGGTGTCACTGTAATGGCTCACAATGCTCTATGAGACATCAGGCAGGTCCCACATTAGAGTCATCAAAGGTGGCCTGAGGTTACCCATTTGTGAGTCCTCCACTGTGGAAAACTGACAAAGTCTACTCTCTGCTTGGAGGATATAAAACCAATCTGCGAGTCTATGAATTCCGTGGGTTCACAAGTAACCATGGGAAAAGACAGTGGTGTTTTTAGAAGAATGCTAGGTAACAGCTTTACCTGCATTTATTATCTCATTTAGACCCCACCATAGTCCTTATGAGGTAGGTATTATTAGGATTTTTTACCCCCAAAATGTATAGCTGGGAAAGTCAAGGTTAAAGATGAACAACCAGCCATTAAGTCCCACTATTGGCAATGCCAGGATTCAAATCCATGGAGTCTGGCTCCAAAGCCTTTTAACCACTACACAAAACCACCTAAAGCTGTGCTATTTCAAGACTTGGTAAAACCTGAATAAAACAGGGAATAAGAAGTATAAATCAGGGACACCTGGATGGCTCAGTCTGCTAAGCATCTGCCTTCAGCTTAGGTCATGATCTCACAGTCCTGGGATTGAGTCCCACATTGGGCTCCTTGCTCAGTGGTGAGCCTGTCTCTCCCTCTGCCTGACACTCCCCCTGCTTATGCTCTCTCCATCTCTGAAAAAGAAATAAAATCTGTTTTTAAAAAAGTATAAATCAAATAGCACGATTTATTAGTTGACATACTATATTCTAGAAACATTTTTTAAAGTTCTATATATAATTTATAAAAGGCCTAATTTTAGTGGGTTTTTATCACTACCTCTACAAGAATATTTAGAAAAATCAAATTCAACAAATCACTGCAAGATCATCTCTGCCCTTAAGCTGCCTAGCTGTAAGGACTAATGATGCCAAAATTATAGGATCAAGTGGAAAACATCATCGTAAAGGTGCTGTGGGAATATCTAAATCAGAGGAGTGGTCAGAAGAGTCTTCCTTCAGCTACTGACCTGAAGCTGAGTTCTAAAAACAAGTACGCATCAGCAGGGTAGAAATGGAACAAGAGAACTCCCTAACAGAGAGAAGAGCGTGTGCTGTACAGACCTGAAGCAGCACAGAACCATGGGGACCCCCAGAAGAAGAAAAGCAGAGAGAGAGAAGAGCGAGCAAAGAGCAGGAGAGGGAGGGGTTGAGGTCAGCAGAGTTGCACACAGCCTTTCAAGAATGCAGCCATCCAGGTGTTCCTATAATGACCAGGGCATCTGGACACAACTCAAACATGAGTCAAGTACATCGTTACACCTATTTTCCTTCTGTCAGTAGTAGTCCTTCTTAGTGCTCTAATTTCAAGATGGAACTTAAGTGGAATTACACTTGAACACCCCCAAATCACATAATTAATTACATATAACTTCAATTACAATCACTCATTGATTGAAACCATCTAGCATAACACCTGCTGGTTGTCATGTAATTAGCTTGGCCTTCCCAGCTTATTAGCTGATGTTAGTTAACTAATAAAGTAAATATACTGTCAAATTAGCATGCAGCCGCACCCTAGGCTGGGTCAAACAGAATCTAGGGGTCGCATTCCAAAACAATAACATATTTAGTTCTAGTGTTTCATTTTTTTATCTTTTTGTTTCCAGCAATACCATATTTTAAAACAGCACTCAAAGACAAGAGAGAGCTGACCAAACTTCTTTCAGCCAAACTTCTTTCAGACACACTTTGTGTGCCTAAAAGAGTCTGGCTCTTACCTCTTTGCAAATATGCATGTTCCTAAGAAGCAGAATAACTTCTGAGAAAGGAGGAGTGAGCTACAAATGAAAAGTCTGGCAATAAAAAAAAGAGCAACTTCTTTACCAGCACATACCCAAAGTCTACATGGTAAGTTTCTGAGTTCATATTCCTATTACCTGAAATCTAATGAGGGAATGAACTGCAGAAGGGAAAGTCTTCCTGAATAACAAGACAAAGTTGCTATTTAGCAAAATTCGCATGTATTCATTCATTTGTCAAATATTGAGAGTGGCTACTGTGCGCCCAGCACTATGCTCATTTACTGGACATACTGCCAAAGCAAGCACGCACTACACTCATTTACAACAGCAAGATCACGTCCATGAATAACAAGGAGTTGACAGTCGACTGGGAAGAAACACACAAGCTAGCAGGTAATTACAAAAATGAACTTATAACTTTTAAGGTGTGGCAGGCGTGGGGTGTGTGGGAACACACAAGAGAGGCCAACCCCAACCTTAAGAGGCTTTTGCAAAGGAAGTTGCTTCTAAGTTCAAATGCAGAGAAGAGCAAACATTATACAAGCCTTATGTAAAACTCAAATTGCCCAGGAAAATGAAAGGCACTCCATCTCCTAAATGAAATATCATCATGCAAACTGGTCCTTCTCAGAAAACATACTGTTTTGAAAATTAATGAACATGCCCGAACATACCAAGACATCCTTTAGTTTACTGATACAAAGTGACTGATTGCTAAGACTGGAAAAAACCTATCACTGCTGTATATCTATTTTCTCAAAGTAAAACAGACCATCCAGCTCTGAGAGGTCAAAAATAATGAGTAGTCACATGAAATAAGAATTTACTTTCTACTGGGGCGCCTGGGTGGCTCAGTGGGTTAAAGCCTCTGCCTTCAGCTCAGGTCATGATCTCAGGGTCCTGGGATCGAGCCCCGCATGGAGCTCTCTGCTCAGCGGGGAGCCTGCATCCCCGCCCCCCGCCTGCCTCTCTGCCTACTTGTGATCTCTGTCAAATAAATAAATAAAATCTTAAAAAAAAAAAAATTTACTTTCTACTAGAAGTGGGGGTCATGAGGCAATCACATGGCATCTGTCCATCTGCCTCCCTCGGATGCCAGGGAAAACCTGGAGGCACTCCTGCCACATGGAGTAGAATCAGAGGAACAGCTGAAGCAGCAGGCTGGAGAGATGACCTGCCAGCCAGAGTCCATGGGCAAACCACAAACTAGAGCCCAAGAAGGTGCCCACAGTCATCTCTAAAAGAGCATCAGGTGTTAGAATAAATAAATAACAGCAAGACATAAAAAGAAATGAGGCAAGGGGTCAGAAATCAAGTCAAGAAGGAAAGAAACCAAGGAGATTAAAAACTGGCCAGGAACCAGAGGGTGAGGCAGATGTGGAGTTGCTGTTCGGGACATGGCTGCATCATGGAATACTGTCCTCAGCACGAAGGGAGGTGGGGTGGGGAGATGAGCTGGTTTAAACATGAAAGGCTTCATGACTGCTGACTTAGTCATATTTAACCAAACCTCCTATACCTGACAATTTTATTCAACAAACAAGAGAGATACAATGCGGCTATAATGTCAATAATCTCGAAGAGCAACAGAACTCCCTGACAAGTGTCACCACTGTCTTCCTTCTTTTTCTTAAAACCATGGTGGTTTGATTTTGATAGGAATTTGAATTTCTGTGGCAGTTAAGTACAGAGAAAAATCAGGATGCTGGGTTTAATAAGATTCACCATCATAGTAAAAGTCCTGAAAAACAGCACAACCCCCTCAACAGATTTGCACCTGCCAAGATTTTCAAATAGGAAGCAGGAAGTGGTGACAGTCAATTTGGAAAGTTAGGGAAAACTACTCGTCAGTGACTTAGAAACTGCCTGAAACTACTAAAGGGTCCCAGAATAGAGAATACTATTCTTTCAAATAGAATCAAGACAGTAGAACGATGTGAAAAATGACAAAACAGAGCCACAGGAAGACGGGGGAAAGCATGTCACCGAACACCTCAGAAAAGGGAAGGTAACATCTCCAGAGCTGACGACCTGCAAGAACACTTGGTCAAAGTTGAGAGGAGAAGATGGAAAAAGTAATTAAAAATAAAGTGAAAGAAGATATTAGGGACAGAGGAAAGCTGGTAGGGAAAGGGAGAACAGAGAAATGAGGAAGATGAGGGATTTCAGGGGGAAAAGTAATAAAGAGAGCAGTTTTTGAACACATGATGAAAAGCTTATGTGATAGAATATATAAGATGTAGACAAAGAAACTTCCTCATTAAAAGGTTTTTTTTTTTAAATTGGTAAAATAAATCATGAGGTACTCTTAGCTATAATAATTAAAAGAAAAAAGCCGCAGTAAGAGCTTCTGATTTTCGGATTTAAGAGGGCCTAGTGAAAGTGAGCTTTGAAACAGAACACTATCTCATGTGTGGTAGGTATTCAACAACACAGAGAAAGGGAAAAGAAACAAGTTGGGTCAGTAAACTACTTCCCTGCTATCTATTATTTGTACACTTTGAAATGTTCAATGATTCTATCCATCCTCAAGAAACACCACCTAAGGGGAGCCTGGGTGGCTCAGTCAATTAAGCGGCTGCCTTCGGCTCAGGTCATGATCCCAGGGTCCTGGGACAGAGCTCCACGTGGAGCTCCCAAGCTCAGTGGAGAGCCTGCTTCTCCCTCTGCCTGCTCTGCCTACTTGTGTGCTCTCGCTCTCTCTCTCTAATAAATAAATAAAATCTTTTTTAAAAATGCACAAAAAAATAAACAACACTGAAAAAGAGATCAATCACATGTGCTTAAGAAACACTGTCGATGGGGCACCTAGGTGGCTCAGTGGTTTAAGCCTCTGCCTTCGGCTCAGGTCATGGTCTCAGGGTCCTGGGATGGAGTCCCACATTGGGCTCTCTGCTCAGCAGGGAGCCTGCTTTCCCCTGCCTCTCTGCCTACTTGTGATCTCTCTCTGTCAAATAAATAAATAAAATCTTAAAAAAAAAGAAAAGAAAAAAAGAAACACTGTAGAAGATTACCAGTTAAATTGAGCCTAAAAGCATCAAACCATTATCTTAAATTTTCTAAATAAACAAGTCTATTTGATTTGGGGGCTCTTCCCAACTGCTCTGTCTTTCAAGGAATGTTTTATATTCTACTCTAGTACAATATGAAAATAAAAGAACTCACAATCTTTTACCATAGGAAGAAATAGGTATTAGAGCAATAAAAAAACTTCACATATGTAATTTCCTAAAATCTCTTTTAAAAACAGTAGTATAAAACAGTAGTATAGAAGAGAAAGACTCACTTAAGTCTGTTCTTTAATTCACTTGCCAAATAAGTAACAGAATATAAATAACTAAAGAGCCACAACTCAAATTTTTCATAGCTGCACAACAGATAACTTAATCCTACTAGTGATCTGGACCCACAATGTCTAAAAGTCCAGGAGGAAAAATATAGTAAGGGTTCCTTTAAGAGAGAGCTTCAGGCTTTCTTGTTTAAATTATCTTTGGAAATGTAAAAACTGCTGTTATAACTGAACCAGTAAATATCTATGACTTATATGTGATGTATAGGGGAGCATTTGAATGGCTTCATATGATTTATCCTTACTAACAACTTTCAACTCCTAACTTAAGGATCAAAATTATCTTCCTTCTAAACAAGGAACAGGCTGCCCCCAACTAATAGTATCTGAAATTTTTAAAGCTCAAATACAGTCTTATCCCATAACCTACAAAACTGAAGTTTTTCTGTTTAAAATTTATTGTGAAGGCAAGATGCTGCCTCTTGACATTTCCCTTTTTTGGTCATCTCAAAAAGCCCACACAGCATAATGTTCTCAATAAAACATGTCTGAGATTTAGTCTGCTTGTCTCCTCCACAGACCCGATACAGTGTGTTGCACATAATAAGCACTCTGTAAAGACCTATTGATTTGATTCTGAAAATGTTAGTGTTTGGAAAAGCTCCTACCCCCGCCAATTCATGCTAGGGAAATTTAAAGAGCTGACTTTCCTGCCAAAGATGTGTTGCTAAAGACGTGTCCTTTCACCACACTGCCAGGTTGTTCCTCCAACATCATTAATCTTACAATGCTGCTCCCCTTGACAAAAACCTTTCCTGATTCCCACTGCCCACAGGATTAAGTCCAGATTCATCATGTGATTTAAGCCTGCACAATTCTGTCCTTCTCCCACTTCCTAGCCTCGTCTGCAGAGACTCCCCAGCATGAACTCTTGGTTCACTTTATCCAACAAGTTCTGTTTATCCGCTCCCTTACTCATGCAATTATCCAGGCCAGGATGCCTTTTCTCTCCTGTCCTTTGTATGAATGCTACTGTGCACCATCAGGCCCAGCAGAAACCACTTCTGTGGGCCGTTGTAGATTTCTCCTGTGAAAAATCCTCTCTGGCCCACAGTCTTTTCCACCACCTCCTCCTCTTCTCTGGACATCTCCAGCAGCAATCCAGAATTTCACAGGGAATGGGCCAAGTCTGATACTGTTTCTGGCTCCTACATAGTCTTTTGGGCAGGCGAGCTGATTTCAAAGGAGAACAAGCTGCCTACAAATACTTGTTGAATACACTGTTTAGGAGTGACTGCAGGGTTTTTTAAACCAAGCAGTTTTAAGTTATTCAAGCTCATATTGGGCTAGGACATAGAGCTATATTTGGGACTCCTGTCTAAAAAAGAAAACAAAACCAAAAATCAATCACTTCCATCAGCCAAAGGTTCATAAACACATTCCCTACTGTACCGCTGTTACTCTACCAGGTAGAGGGTGAGGGCCCAAGAGCAGAGTGGTAACAACAAGGAAGATATTCCTTCCCAGAAGTCAGGAAACCACTCTCAGCTACCCCTTCCTGGCAGCAGGAAACTGATGCAATGGCAGGAAATAAAAGACTTCAGCTGTTTATGGAGTAGGCCTCTTTAGAGATTTTTTTTTTTAATCACTCAGTGGGTTGTAAGGGGTAAGAGAGAAGTGAATGACATTAAAAACAAACCAAAAAAGGGGTTCTAATGAACCCCAAAGAGAGTTTATTTTTTAAAACACTACCTGCTAGTGACTTTATTAAAACAATCACAGGGTCATAGAGCTGGCAGCCAACACCCTCTGGCTTTCCAAAGGTCACTCTGTCCTGAAAATCATCAACTTCCAGCCTGGTGACACATTAGCTCCTAAAACGGTGTGACACAAAGAACAAGGTACTATTTCTGAACCATACAGTTCACACCCGAAATGGGATAAATAGGTACGGGAAGGCTAGTGTTAAATAACCCCAGGACCAGGTGCAGGTAAGCAAGAAAAAAGCTCACAGGCTCAGAGAACAACAGAGCAGCAACAAACCTTACATTCCACCCTGTCCACTCTCCTCATTTCACAACTCAGCCTCAAAGAAATAAAACTGCTGGCCCAAGGTCAAAGAGTTTGTCCCCAAACCTGGGTCATCCACCTCAGGACAAGGTGTGACCTGCCCTAAGTTCAGTGAGTCATGCCTGGGTCAACAGAGACCTACTCACACCCATGGAAGGCCACAGCTCCCACACCCCACAGGCATGGGAGGAAATGTGAACAGGCCTAGAAAAAGTCTTCCCAGACTTTTCAAAGAAAAAGAAGAGCCGCTAAAAATCTCAGTTTTAAAATGACCAGACTGTTTTTTCTTACTTTTCTTGCAGTTCTATTTAGTAGCCAGTATAGTTTACCTTTAACGACTGTTACAATGGAATTAAAAAACTAAAACAGCACAGCCAGACCTGCTACGTATTCACCCAAAGACTAAAATGAAAACACTTATTAAAAATGCCGTCATTACACTATGTGTTAACTAGAGTTTAAACAAAATTTGTTAAATGTGTCAACTAGAGTTTAAACAAAAATTTGGGAAAAAATAATTATTAGTAAAAAGAAGAATAAAAAATAGGGACCCCTAGGTGGCACAGTCAGTTAAGCATCAGACTCTTGGTTTCAGCTCAGGTGGTGATCTCAGGGTCCTAGGACTGGCCTGTGTGGGTCTCTACGCTTAGCTGAGAGTCTGCTTGACCCTGCTTGACAGAGAGAGTCTCCCCTTCTGCTGCTTCCCTCCTCCCCCACTTGCACACATGCATGCACACTCTCTCAAATAAATAAATAAAATCTTTAAAAGTAAATAAATAAAAATAAAAATGCTGTCAGAGCAGGACGAGGAAGCAAGTAATAGTTAATTTACCCTTCTCGTCTCTCCAATCCACCTTCCACCTGGAAGCAAATATGTTCTTTTCAAAATGAAAATCTGATCATATCTCCACCCAGTTTAAAACTCTCCAATGGCTTCCTCCCATGATGACTCCTGATAAAGACAAAAATGTATACAGCCCTAAGAATGCTGGGCCTCACCTGCCCACTCAGGCTTCTCTCTTTTGCCGTGAGACCCCCTGGCCATCAACACCCCAGATGCCCCTCAGTTCCTCCAATGAGGCCAGCTCCCTCCCACCACCAGATGTGGGCACTGCCATCCCTGTACCTGGAACCCTCCTCTGATCTCTCCCACACCCCCATCCTGGCTTCATTTCTTTACCCCATTTGGCTTTAAATCTCAACATAATTACTTCTATCTTCCCCCGGAAGCCTTTCCTGAGCACTGTAATCCACGTTCAGAGCACCAGGCAGGCCTCCTTTGTAGCACTTACTACCATTAAAATTTACAGTAAACTATGTGTGTAATTCTCTGATTAATGCCTGCTTCCTGCACTCAACCATAAGCTACATGTCTGTTTTTGCTCACCATTGTATCTCTGGCACCAAAAAGATAAATATTTACTAAATCTTTAAGTAAAGAAGAAACAAATGATGGACCTAAAGCGTGGGCTTTTAGGAAGACACAGCAGAAACAGATTGAAGGAAAGTATAAGTCATTCCCTTCTTCATTGCCCAAGCTTTTAAATATACTGACTTTCACAAAGAGAACGATGGGATTAAAAAAAGAAAAATACATGTCTTCCACAAACAGCTAAGAAAATCGAGACTGTTAAAACATACACTCGTCTTTTAATTAAAAAAAAAAAAAATTACTCGTGGTTCAATCAATTTTGGGAAGGGGGTACAGAGAAAGAGGGAGAGACTCTTAAACAGGTTCTACACCCACCATGGAACAGAGCTCCATTCCATAGCCCTGAAATCGTGACATGAGCGGAAATCAGGAGTCAGATGTTTAACTGACTGAACCACCCCAGACATCTCTCCACCAACTTTTAAAGCCACTCCTTTCATATCAGTGACTCTAAACAAACCTGAGAATTACCTTAGCAAGGGACATGTCACCAATCCTCAAAATTCCTATCACTATGACCTCCACCACCACGAGAGTCACATTTTTCTCTGATAGCTTTTTCTTTCTTTTTTTTTTTTTTTTTAAGATTTTATTTATTTATCTGTGAGAGAGAGAGTGCGGAGAGGGTGAGAGGGAGACGCAGACTCCCCGCTGAACAGAGAGCCCAATGTGGGCCTTGATCCCAGGACCCTGAGATCATGATCTGAGCTGAGAGCAGAAGCTTAACGACTGAGTCACCTAGGTATTCCTCTCTGACAGTCTTCTTTCCATATTCTCTGTGGTAACTTAAAAACCCTAGACCAGCGCTGTCCAGTAGAAATTAGATAGATACACAGACAGAAAGAGATATATAGATACAGATAGATAGATAGGTATAGATATGGTATAAAATATATGTGCAATGTCAAAATTTTGTACTGATCACACAAAAAAGGAAACAAGTGAAAATAATTTCAGTAATATCTTCTATTTAACCCAAGATATCCCGTATGTTATCATTTCAAAACGTAATCAATATTCTTAAAACTTATTAATAAAACATTTTATATTCTATTTTGTATTAAATCTTGGAAATCTATTATATATTTCCACTTACAGAACATCTCAATTCAGACTAGCCACATGGATAGAGCAGAGCAGTCTTTTACTATATATGCTTCTGATAAAAAACCTGCAGAAAAAGCTTTTAATGTTCTCTGTATCACACAAAGCAACAATGAGGCATGAAGAGTATATTCACTATAAACAAGTAAAAAATTAAGGGAAGAGATCCATGGCTACATGTATATTAATGGACCAATACCTTCTTAATTCGTTCATGACCTTAAAAGCTTTCTTCATATGCCAAGGATTCACTGTCACTGGGCAGTGTTTTTCAGTATTATCATCTTTTGAATCGAGAGGCTTCTGATGACCCTGCTTTGTGCATCTGTACATAAGAGAAAAAAACAACAAAAAAAGATCTTATTACAGATAATTTAGTTCAGGCTTATCAGGCTACAAGAAATACAATGAATCTTCCAAACTCGTTTAGAGGAAGTCTCACAATATATCCCAATGTAAGATTAAGACACAATTCAGAACATTTTCTGATGTTCACTATGATTTTAACCAAAAAAGTGGGTATTCTCTACCATGTCAAAGCTCTGTCAGAGACTAGCACAGAAAATTCAGTAAAAGTGATTTAGCAGACAACTGGAAATAAAAATGCTGAGAAATGATCCTCTGTGTTGGAAATTAACCTGCTTTTAACAATCTGTTGTAGTCATATATTATTTACAAACATATTACAAGACAGGAACAGGATCATATTTTACACAAACTTCAGGAACTCAGAATCTGATCTGAATTTTGCTCTCCACCTGCCAGCTTATTTACCCCACATATTTCAGACCTACTCTTCTAACAAGAGATTAATCATGTTAGCTAGAGTTTACTGAGTATTCACTATACAGCAGCCACAGTGCTAAGTCATTTACCTGAATTATTTGCTTAATCTTCAAAACAACTCTGTGAACTCATTACTATTATTATCCCCATTTAACAGATAAAAAGATTAAGGCAAAAAAAAAAAAATTGGGGTAACTAAATAGTAGAGCTGGGTGAGACTGAAGCCAGTCTGATTCTTCAAGCTCATTCTTTCTATTAATGTTCAATACAATGTCCTACATTAAGCAATGATACTTAACTTCATATTTAAACACAATTTTTAAGAGCATGGGCTAAATCAGTATTGCTGTATAAATTATTCTTTTGAGACTTGGGGGGCAAAAAAATTAACAAATAAAATCAAGGTACCATAGTAGGGAGGGGAATTAACTGCTAATGGACACAAGGGAACTTTTTGAGGAGATGGCTGCACAACTCCAGAAATGTACTAAAAATCACTGAATTGTGCAATTATAACAGTTGAATTTTATGGCATGTAAATTATACCTCAATAAAGCAATTAAATTAAAAAATCAGGATTAAACCTAAAAGAAATTAAAATTAAACCTAAAGAAATCATACTTGTATATATATCACACAAAGAACAGGCAAACATCATCATTTACTGCTGCATTTCTCTTTATACCTCTTCCTTTCCTGACCCATTCTGAAAGAATCATTCATTTTTAAAACATTATCTCTCATGAATTCATTAGGCACATATTATTTGAGTGCCAACTATGTACCAAGTGCTGTTCTAGGCACTTGGGATACATGTGAACAATGAGCAAAAAGACTCCTATCCTCACAGAGCTTGGACTCTAGGAGGGAAGAGGGGAGAGAGGGAAGAGACAATACACAGAACAAGCCAATGAAGTAAGAAGTACATCAGAAAGTAAGAGCGGGCGCCTGGGCGGCTCAGTTGGTTAAGCGACTGCCTTCGGCTCAGGTCATGATCCTGGAGTCCCGGGATCGAGTCCCGCATCAGGCTCCCAGCTCCACGGGGAGGCTGCTTCTCCCTCTGACCTTCTCCTCGCTCATGCTCTCTCTCACTGTCACTCTCTCTAATAAATTAATATTAAAAAAAAAAAAAAAAGAAAGTAAGAGCAATGGATTGGAAAAAAAACAGGCAACATAAAGAGAAGCAAGAGTATGGAGTGATATAACTTGCACTAGTCAACAGGGTCATCAGATCATCAATAGCCCAACTGAGAACTGAGATTTGAACCAGGATCAGGAGATGAGACAATGTCCGGAAGGAATGAAGAGCTAGAGCAAAGACCTGTATGAAGTTGGCGTGTTCCAGCACCGTGAGACCAAGGTTGGGGCTGGGGGGCAGTGGGGAGTGCAGGTCATGAAGGGCTGTAGGATGCTGGAAGGACTTTGGCTTTTACCCTGAGTACAAGAGGGAGGCATTGCAGAAGAGTGACACAATCCAACGTACGTTATCAAAGGATCACTTTGGCTGCTGGTTGAGAATAGTCAAGGTGGGCAAAGATGAAAAACGGTTAACTGTTTAGGAGAATAATGCAGCAAGGGGTGACAGGGGCTCAGAGCATGGCAGCAGCAGTGGAAGTAGGAGCAGTGATAAGAAGCGACTGGGTTGGGGCGCCTGGGTGGCTCAGTGGGTTGAGCCTCTGCCTTTGGCTTGGGTCGTGATCTCAGGGTCCTTGGATAGAGCCCTACATCGGGCTCTCTGCTCAGCAGGGAACCTGCTTCCCTCCCACTCTCTGCCTGCCTCTCTGCCTACTTGTGACCCCTCTGTCAAATAAATAAATAAAATCTTTAAAAAAAAAAAAGAAGAAGAAGAAGCGACTGGGTTCTGGGTATATTTTAAAGGTAGTGCCAACAAGATCTGTTGACAGAGCGGTACTCTCAATATTATTATTTTCTAGTTTTTTATTCCCCAGCCAGTTTTTTTTCTCTACCTCTAATTTTCCTTTCTTATTTTTCTAGATCTTAAGTGAACAGAGTTGGTTGAATCATAATCTTTGACTTACAACACACTGTCATCTTTGGCCCATGAGTAGCCTTTGTATTTTATGTATTTGCTTACTTTTTAATATAATGAGCACCGATGAATGTACCATCCAACTATTTTCTGTTTGATCCACAGTTTAAGAATGACTTTTACACTTCTAAGGATGGTTTTTGTTGTTGTTTTTTAATCTTTCTATTCTTGCTATATCTAGCAGTTTCCTTATCTGTAAGATAGACTTAATAACAGACTCATTTTTTTAGGGTTATTGTGAGAATCAAATGGATTAATCTTTGTAAAATGCTTACAACAGGGTCTGGCACATAGTGGGTGCTATTTAAATGTTATTGTTTTTATTATTAGGCTAGATCAAAATTGTTAATTACATATATATATATATATATATATATATATATATATATATATATATATATTAGATCTCCCATAGTCTTGTTCTTTTTATGTGATTTGTCAGGAACTAGTAAAAGTGTGGTAAAATCTCCCGGTTTTTTTAAAAAAAAAAAAATCTGTTGACAGAATGCATTTGGCACATCAAAGAAAATCAGAATGCCTCTTATTTTTTTGGTTTGAGCAACTGAAAGGATAGAGTCTCCACTAACTGAGATGGGGGGGCTGCAGGTGCAACTAGTCTGCAGTAGGAAGATCAAGAGCTTCGTCTTCAAACATGTTGCTTTTAAGATATCAGACATCCAAGTAAAGATATCAAATTGACATATTAGAGTCTAGAGCTGGAGGAACTTTAGCAGTAAAGAAATGTGGGGAACATTGATTCCACAGAAGGCACATGAAGCAATGAAACCCAGGCACGCAAACATTAATGTAACTTCCATCATCAATCATAGATGCTATCCTTGTTCGTTCCTCTGCACCCCAAGAATCAACATAAGTTGAAGCATCTGATTCTTCCAGGCTTTGCAAACTAGAAGTAGATATAAGTCCTGTTTCTCCATCCCTTGAGAGTTTTTTAAAGGGACCTTACAAATAAATTAGTACAAGACACTGCCTCCAGTGGGTGAGCCCACAGCTGGAATGGGAGAACAGCATGGTGCACTCTATGCCCTGTGACCTGTATGTGTGTGTTTGTGTGGAGACAGATGAGTTATACTTGGCCTGAGAAAAAGAGCTAGTAAGTCTAGGAGCCAAAGATGAAAGAACATTCAGATCTGGCAGAGGGGACTGTGATACACTTTATAGTAAAAGACATACTCTCATAATGCTATTTCTCACCATCCTTTCATAAAGAAAATTGTAGGACAAAAAAATTATGTAGATATATGCAACCTATGCAAACTTTCTGACCATGTAACGCTGAAGGTCCACATGTATAACGAGTTAAGATTTACATCTGCTTCTAGTTTAAGAACTTAAGAGTTTACAACATAGGGGAAATAAAATATTGAAGATTGGCAAAACTATCATAGAAGGCTTTTTTTTTAAGATTTTATTTATTTTTTTGACAGACACAGATCACAAGTAGGCAGAGAGGCAGGCAGAGAGAGAGGAAGAAACAGGCTCCCTGCTGAGCAGAGAGCCCGATGCGGGGCTCGATCCCAGGACTCTGGGATCATGACCTGAGCTGAAGGCAGAGGCTTTAACCCACTGAGCCACCCAGGCGCCCCTCATAGAAGGCTTTTCAATGCTCAGAATGGAAGCAAAAGCAACTCAGCCCTAGAAGGAATATCATTATATAAGAGTCAAAAGTGTTTATATTTGCTTAAGAAATTATGAAATAAAACTTCCTGCAGTAGAGAATTAACTTTAAGACAGCTACCATACAATAATCAATATTTTTATTGGTGCAGTCTATTTTCAGTCTGTTTCCTGTTTTTCCTGATGTACTCCAAAAACTCTACAAAGAAAAGAAAGGCTTAAAGGAATAAGTAAGAAATAACAGTGAAATTTTTTTTTAAGTGTTCTCTGTACTAAGAGCTACTTAGAAATACAGCACCCTGTTGCACAGGGCCACATTTTCAACATTAAAGTCCTTTCCATAATCTTTCACTTCCTATGTGGTTTTGTGTTAGACGGTCTCTTATTCTAAAGCAGAGCTAAGTAAAAAAAATGACACATCATGCCTAAAACTACAAGTATGGAAAATGAACATATTCTAGGAAGCAGGTAAGTGGGAGGTAAAGGTTTACCCTTTAAGTTATACCAGTTAAGTGTAGTTATACCTTCTTCCCGCTTCCCTTCTAAAGCAGGGAGCTAGCCTTTTCCAGAGAAGCTTCTCATTCTAAGAATTGGCTTCTCAGACGAGGTAACTAGGTAACTCTAACTCTGCCCCCAAACACACTACTGACAATGAATGAGTTCTCCGAGAAGGAGAAAATAAAGACTCTAACAGGGCTATCTCCCTGAAAGAGTCAAGATCCATAATCAAGCAGAGGTTGGTTCTGAGGCCATCTTAGAAATGAGGTATAGTTTCTTTAGATATATAGTATCTGATCTGGAATAGTGATTCCCAGTGGCAGGGACAAGACCAAAATGACCCAAGCAATTTTTTCAAACATGAAAAATTTTCACATGAAGATTCAGGCAAGCCCTTTTTATAGGACTAGATATATCAGAATAACAGCTTCTCCAAGAGTAGGGGTGAAAGGCAGCTATGTATAATTTAAAATTTAAAAAAAAAAAGGTGATGTAATATGTCCCACCACCCACTAACCTCCCACCCTGGGACAATCATCTGAGATTGAGAACAAACACTTTAGAAAATATGGGTTGTTGATGTTTTTAGGGTTTTCTGGTGGAAACAATGCTACAATTCATGTGAATGATGCAGCTGCAAAATTTAACAGGGAACCAGACATTTTCACATTCAGGACACAAATACTTAGCCCCTGGATGGCCACCATCTCACTCTCCCCTCTGCCTGTTCACCTCAAAAGCTGCAAGACTCCCTTGCTTGCAATGAGTCACCCACCATTATTCACAAACTTCTGCCAAGTTCACGTCAGCAGCTGTTGTTTTCAGAGTCACCATCCACCACTGCTCTGAAGTTTTCTCCATTACCTTATTACATCTCTCCTATTTCCTCTGCTGCCTTCCTAGCTAAACTAGCTAATTATCATACTAACATTGCTCCCATTCACAAAGCCAAGATATCAGAAGTAGAGATTCAATGATAACCAATATTTTAACTAGTATTTGTTATGTCACTCTACAGTTTACCAATGAAATACTCTCACATCCTTCATCTTACCCAAATAACCACCACAGTATTTAGAGGTTGTAAAAATAGAGGGCTTTCTCCACTGGAAACATGGTTTGGTTTGTGGCAGAGTTGTGGTTTCAGTTTTTGCAATTAGCTAAAGACAAAGAGTCTCTGCAAATTCTCTTCAAGTGTTTGGAATTTAAACTTTTATTAGGTACAGAGCCAGCAGACTAACTATAATCTACAAATATATGGTCATATTACCAAATAAATATAGCTTAAGAAGACGTTAACATCTGCCCTCCTGACATGTAAGAATTTGCATTATACCTTCAGTATGAAGACCTTTAGGAACTGAATAGGAAGCATCTGTGAGACAAATAAAAAAAGCAAAGAAAAAATCATGCCATCTAGCCAGAGAACACCTTACAAAAACATCATAATAATGTCATTGAAATCTTGCCATTTACAAAGATATGGACAAACCTAGAGTATAATGCTAAGAGAAAAAGGTCAAAGACAAATACCACATGATTTCACTTACATGTGGAATCTAAACAAACAAACAACAACAAAAGAGACACCGATTCATAAATATAGAAAACAATCTAGTGGTTGCTAGAGAGGAGAAGGTTTGTGGGCTAGGTGAAACAGGTGAAGGGGACTAAGAGGTACAAAATTCCAGTTATAAGTCACAAGGATGAGAGATACAGCATAGGGAATATAGTCAACAATATTGTAATAACTTTGCATGGTGACAGAACAAAAGGTAATGCCACTGAATATATATATATATATATATATATATATATATATATATATATCCAAAAGCTATGTTTCAGCCTTCTCCGAGCTGGAAAAGCTGGAAAGACCCAATTTTACTAAAATGGATTAACAATGAAAGCAGAGCACTGAACCTACTGGAGGACAGGGGGAGAAATCACATATGTCTTTTCCCCCTAGGATTTAGTTGTGTGGCTTTATGTTAAGTGTGTGGAGAAGCACTGGCAGGAGGAGGTGGTTGGGATGTCTGAAGTGGAGAGGCTGATGGAAGTTGGGATGTAATTGTTCTCTGATAGTAGAACAATAGAGCTGTAAAAAGCTCTGCTTCTGTTCAACTCAGCTCTCTCTCCCTCTCTCCCTCCCACCTACATGACAAACAGCACAATCAGGCACTTTTTGTCCCTGGCAGTGACTATTACCAGGAAAGGGACCAGGGTAAAAGTATGTCTTATGCAAGATCAATCTTATTTTAAAGAATACGTTATAAACAGTTAACAAAGCACTGTCAGAGTGGGATATTTATGACATGCTAAAATTGGGAGGAGGAAGTTGATGATCCATTTCAAACACTCCCATGCCTTTTAGCAACTCCTATTTCTGGCCTTTCTTTCACCACTTGTCATAGTATTACCAGCACTTGGCCAGTAAGAGAGGGCAGCAATCTGATTTGACAATTCAGTTGACTAGGCCACATTTTCTAGCACTTGAACGAAAAGGCACTAGAAGAGGACCAGAATCAACTGGAAGACCTGCACTGTAGTTCTGCTACACCTAATACTAACCAAGTGACCTTGGTATAGTCACTTGGCCTCTCTGGGCTTCAGACGGTTTACTTATAAAATAAGCTTTTGTTATTCCATAAATATGTCTAATATGAAATGTAATAGGAAAGTCAAAGATAATAACACCTCACCTACTTGCCTCAGGGAGCTGTACAAGCACTAAGTACTGTATGAATGTAAATACAGAGTTAAGAAGAAAAATGTTGAGGTTAGGAGCTAAACTGAATGTAGAGATTTATTTTAATGGATTTTAATGGCCTTCCTCATTTTTAATTGCAACAATCAATCAAAAGTTATTAGCAATACTCCAGACAACCACCACTGTTAATACATCAAGTAGGTAAGCACTGCTTAGATGCCGACCACATGCCCTAACATTAAGCAGAGTGAGGGATATAGAGGAGGCTGAATGCAGGAAACTTCTCCAATACCATCTAACTGGGGAGGCACATTTGAAACCACTAGGGAATGGCATAAGTCAGTACGCAAGTGCAAGATAATGGGTTACTGATACTGTAGGAATGCAAAGAGCGGCTGAAGCGAACTGGAGTAAATAGGGAAGACTCTGAAGGAAGACAGGGTTCCAAGTGGGCCTTGGAAGAATTCCAAGTTGTTTTAACTGGGGACAGGACAGGAAAAGGCTATGTGATAAGGCAGAGTTTACTCCAGAAGGTCAATAGTAAATAATAATTTTGAACATACTATAAGATTAGGCCAAAATGGTAAGAGGGTTCTGATCACTGGGTTGAGATAACTGGTTTGCTAAGTCATTGGATGTGAATGTAAGATGTTGTTGGGGTCAAAACCGTAGATGGACTAAAAGGTGAGGAAAGAACACATAGAGGGTAATAGGCGAAAAGGTAGGAGAAAAAAAATGCAGGTATCAAGGGATAAAATCTGTTCGTCAGAAAGGTAGTAGTCAGAATGGACACTTGAAACCAGGACTCTACAGTTCCTGGAAGCTGATAAGAAGTGGAAGACGACGAGAGACAGAGAGAGAGAGACACACACCAGAGACCCTTCCATGGCTTTGGGTATCTAGGACCAGAAGAATGATTAACCACTGAATAAGCAAGCGCAGATGTTACAAAGTGAAGTCAGTTTGAGAACTCAGTTTTAGGCATGTCGAATCTAAGATATAAGCTAAGAGTAGATGTTCTGTAAGAAGCTGAAAATTCACGACTGAAGCACATATCTAGAACCCAGGCTTAAGATAAAGATGGAGCCACAACTTAGTGATTAATAGTTGATTAAAAAACAACTGGCCAAGACCTGCATTTGTGAGGAGGAGCCAACAAACAGTAACAAAAGAGAAGCCATGTAAAACAGGAAAAAAGTGTTCAATGAGTCCCAACTTCTCCTCTACTTGATAACCTATGAAAATTAACCATCTGAAAAAAGACAATAGAGACCTACAGACAAGGGAGTTGACAAGACTAAACGAGATAAAGTAAATCACATTTAACAACCTAAAAACTACGGGAGGAAACCAAGAAAAAAGTAGTATCATGGAAAGCAGAACTTATTTTTCAAGGCAGGATCAGTGAAAAGAACTGATCAAAAAAATACTTCAGTGGGGCGCCTGGGTGGCTCAGTGGGTTAAAGCCTCTGCCTTCGGCTCAGGTCATGATCGCAGGGTCCTGGGATCAAGCCCCACATCGGCATCGCATGGGGCTCTCTGCTTAGCAGGGAGCCTGCTTCCTCCTCTCTCTCTGCTTGCTTCTCTGCCTACTTGTGATCTCTGTCAAATAAATAAATAAAATCTTAAAAAAAAAAATACTTCAGCAAATGCCAACAGCCTGAAATGTAAAACAGTAAAGCACATAACACAAAATATATTGACCCATGCACTACAGTAAATGTATTATATATTTGTTCACTATCAGTTTCAACCACAAGGAAAAGGACTTTGTTTTCTGAGATATCCCCAAAGCCTGGTCATAGTAAGCACCCAATAAATATGAATGAAAAACCTGAACTCCCTTATTATAAAAAGTAAATACATCTGGAATTTGGAAGAACTCTATAGAAGAGCATCTAAAAAGCAATTTTCATTCTCTGTATCACCTGGAAAGAACCCTCCATCTGATCTTAAGAAGTTCAATTGTTTTCATAAACATTCCTGATGCAGTTCCTTAACAGCCACAGGTGAGTAAATTTACAGTCACATTCATGAAAGCACACTTACTAATATTTATCGAATGCCTACTGGATGCATTAGAAAGTACAGACTAGAAACAAGGTTTGGGGCTATTCAGTAGGAGGAGGACGAGTGATTTCCCAGCAATAGAAATTTTTAAAACTACTGCTGACATGTTACCTATTTCCAGAATCCACGTCTCAAGTTCCCAAATACACTTCAGAATTTTCCTTATATAACACTTCCTTCAACACACACTGATCCATGTCTTCTCTCAACATCATCTTGTCAGCCATTACTGTTCCTAAATATTTTAAACATCTTTGTCACTGAGGAGATTCACCTATGATCTGACAGATGCCTAACTTACATTCATGTCTAGTTATACAAAAACAAGAATATATTCCAATGTGCTATAAAATACAAACCAATGAATATGGGGGTAACCTGTGTCAGGGTTCTAAATTCCCAGTAACTGAATCTTAAACGTAGACAGAACATTAAAGGTCATCTGGTCCAGTGGATTACAAATGTCAGGATTCAGGGAACTTTTTACTGGTCTGTGACAAAATAAGGAAAATGTAGTAAGGTTTCATAAAACTAAATTAATTCCATTTAAGGACTATCCTTTAGTCTGAGATAATGCCCTTCTTTGTATTTGGAAAGGGACACTAAAACGTCCTTTCTCTTACCAAAAGATAGAGTTATAGTAAGAGTTGATAATTATTATTTTATAGATCTTTTTTCCTGCTAGGCAAAACAAAAAACTTAGCAATCCTGTGTTGGACCTGAGTTTTTTTCTTTTAACTTCACAGGTCAGTGAAATCCAAAATTCTGAAAACCTCTGTTCTAATTCAACCCATCTTCTGCTGTCTAAATCCCTTAGAGCGTGGTCAACGAGATGTTTACCTGCATATGCTTGAACAACTCCGATGCCAAGAGTCTCCAGTGATGTGGAATCACTGGTCCAAGATATGGTTGTATCTGAGGCATATTTGCTTAGTTTTGTGAAGGAAAAGCAACAATATAAGGCTTGTAGAGAGGAAGCCAACTTGTGAAAGAGGAGCCAGAAAAAAATGAAGGCTAAGAAACTGGTGAGGGGTGGCCAAAGAAACGCACTCCATTCTATACCTCAGTCTTCCCTCAACTTAATAATTATGAAAATCCTCTGCAAAAATAACCATAAAAGCCAGAATGTGTGAAACATTCCTAGGGTCAAGGCTGCATATCTCAGTTTACCACCTGGATTTCCTTTACTACTCTACATCTAGTTTTTAGTAACACACCTTCAGGTTCGATCAGAGGCAAATGTCCCATTATCTTCATATCACCCAGACTCCAAAATGCAAGACAATCGAAATGCTACATATAGAATGCAAAAACAATACGCAGAGATATGAAGCCCAGTGACAACATGAGAGTCAAAAAGGATGAGGAGAAAGTGGAGGCAGAGTGGAAAGAGTACAAGAAATCAAAACCTAATTTCAACAAGCCTATCCCAAAGGAACTACAGAAACTCCACCCCTCTAAGACCACGTGCTAACAGGCCAAAGGGCAGCAAGGTGGCATTTTAAAACACTGTGAAACTAGCTGTTAGAGAAGAAGCACCAGCATAAGCTCCTACACAGTGTCAGGCAGAGATAGGCATTCAAATATTTGAAGAATTAATGAATTAACAGACACTTCCCCAAAGAGGATCTAAGTCCCTGCTTCCTACCACATCACCCAAGGCTTAAGTCCACATCAAACATCTTTTCCTGCCTTAAAACTCAGGCTAAAAATCTAACCTTACGAAAAGCTGAGTCTTCCCAATAACTTCCACTGCCTCCATCCACCAGCTTTAGCCCAGTGAGGCCCAATAAAGCTCCTTCCCCAAAGACACTGTCTTGCAATTCTCAAACACAGCACCCCATGACTTAGTGAGGAAGGAAAAAGTAAGCTAATGGGAGTGAAGGCAAAGAGGCCAAGTGGTAGGAAGGAAAACTATTTCAGATTCTAACAAACTCTGAACTGAGGATTAATTCTACGGAGACCAAATGAAAACAAACCCTATTTGTATTTATCATTAAATGAATAAGCACAATGAAAAAGTCTCACCAACTTTAGACACCCATAATTAAAAGAAGTTTTAACAGTTCTTTGATCCCTGCAGGCATTCCTAGCTTTCCATCACATCTCAGCCTGCCATTGTTCCAGCATTACTGATGGAGTCTCAATACCAAAGAATTGTGCTAGATACCAAAATTATGGTTAACTGATCTGTCCTAGATCCTGTTTATCAATGTTTGCATGCACACATCAATTTCATTTTCAATTAAGTCTATTTAAACCATTTTCTGTCTCTACTCTCTCCTTCCAGAGCCTTATTGTTCACACCCTTTTTTCACCTGCATTCTAAGAGCCCCTGTTCTTTCCTGTAGTTCCCTCTGCTCCAAAAGTAAAATGGGACTGCAGAAAATGGATATAAAGGGGGCAGATTTACTACAACTAACATGCCGACATGGTATATTCTATATATTATGTGCTACCTACATACAGGTAACATTTCCTGCCTTAAATTGCCTTTGAGCCTGGACAGAATCCATGTGCTGTGCTGTATTCACACCGCTGATGCTAACAACCCACCATCATGTTTCCTAGGGGTTCAGGTGCTTTCCCAAAGCCACTGAAGAACATGACCAGAAAACAAAGCCTACAAAGCCCTCAAAGCCACAGTGCTCAGGAAGCAACAGAGCCTTGCTTCTATATGCCCAAGAGGGTCAATTCATCAGTCTTAACCGTCTACTCCTCAGATCCCGATGACCTGTTCCACTCAAGCTAAAAATTCTGTAAGGCACTTTTAGAAATTGTAGTTCCAGGATCCTATTAGCTCTCCTAAAAGGACTTGACACCAAAATATTATTCAGCCCAAGCCAAATATCCACATTTTGGTTGGAACTCTGCCAACTAACCGCAAGAGGCTGGTGCCATGGAGAGAAGCTGGCCAAATCTAAGTGAAAAACGATAAGGCTCCATGAATAAGCTCCCATGAAAAGGTACTCCGTTCTCAGAATGAGGTTTGCTTGCGGTCTGAAAAGTCAGATTCAAAGGGCTCTTGTTCCTTCCTAAAGGTTAATCTAAGGAAGGCAAATCAAAATGGAAATTTTCAAAACTTGTGAGGATTTTATAGTCCACTTTTACTAAACACTTTCCAAAACATAATACTGTACTGAATAATGCAAATCTTCGATAGCTTCCACAATAATTGTGCAACTGTTATTATTTCTGGAAAGAAATAACTTTCGTTGCAGGTATCTTGAATGTATCTGGGTACCACGGAAAAAGACACCTGTGCCTGGCAGGTCGCTACACTACTAATTTGCCCAGGGTACCAAGGAAACAGAAGATGCTCCGGTTTCTGGATACAATTTTCTGCAGTGCCAGGTAAAAGAGGTCACATGCCCTGAAGAGCCGTGGCTCCTTTAGAGTGATGTAAAAGCTCCTCAGATAATAATTTTGCTAGAAATTCAGAGAAGCAAGCGACCTAAGACCAATTCATTTAGACACCGGTGTCTGGTACTTTCCAGTTTCCTTTTTTCAACGGACTCCCGTGCAGCACATCTCCATCCCTCAGAAAGGGGTTGGCAAGCTGGGCACCAGCAGCCCATGCATTCCAGGGAGGCGTACACAGGACGGGCAGAGTCCCCAAGCTCAGCCCCACACTGAATCTTCTATTCGCCTGAGATCGGGAAGACCCTTCCCTGGAAATCCTGGACAGGTTTTAAGTCACTGCCTGGCCAGGCTGAGTTTCCGTCCGCGTCCACCTCAGGACTGCGGGAACCGCGCCTCGTCACGCCCCGCAGCTTCCACCTCCTGCCGCCCCCGGCGTCCGCTCCCCGGCGGCTCCCGGCGGCTTCCGCCGGCGGGCACCGGGCGGCCGTCTCCGAGCAGCCCCCGCGGCCGGCGACACGCGCCGCAGCGGCGCGCTTATCCGCAGCGGCACAGCCAGCCCTCCCGCTCGCCCGCTCGCCCGCCCGCTCGCTCGCCCGCTCACTCACGCGGGAGGCAGCGACGGCGTCTCCATTGTGGCTCCTCTCGGGCTTCAGAACGCAGGCACCGACCGCCGCCGCCAGCACCATTCCAGCCGCGGACGCCGGCACTGCCCGCCCGCCGAGCCGCGTTCCATCCGCCCCAGAGGGGGCGCCGCGCTCGCCTCACCGCGCGCCACCACCTGCGGCGGCGGCCCCCGCGGCCATGGCCCGCTCGGCCGGGCGCGCTCCGTCTGCCTGCGCGGCTTTCGCGCTCGCCGGAGTGCGGGGCGGTGGCGGCGGCGGAGGCGGCGGCGGAGGCGGCAGCGGCGGCGGCGGCGGCGGGACTGGCGGGCGCGCGGGCTCGGCCACTTCCGGGTTCGGCCCCGGCCGCGCCGACGCCGTGACGGGACAGCGATGCGGCCTCCCGCGGCGGCCGAGGACCCCTCCCTCGGCGCCTCCCCTTCCTCCTCCTGCTGCTGCGGCGGCTACTGAGGGTGCTACCGCTGCGGAGGGTGCTGCTGCCGCTGCTGCTGCTGTTGCTGCCGGTGGAGGCGTGCGGGCGCCAGCCGGGTGCGGGGAGGGACGGGGGAGGCGGCCGCCCGCAGCTGGGGTTGTGGGTCACCGGGGCGGGGGGGGGCTAGAAAATAGAAGGGGGTGTTGTCTGTGCGGGGAAAGGGCACCCGAAAGCACAGCACATCAGCGCTCTCTCTTGACTTACTGCTCCGCTTCTCAGGCTGTTCACATCATTCTCTTTTGATTTGAGCCTATCTATGCTCAGGGAGATGGGAAGGGTAGGCATTAATCAACTATACTTCATAGCAAATGGTGAAACTGAGGCAAGAAGAAATGAATTTGTCCAGTTTCCCAAGCAAGGATCTGGGCCTCCCTTCTCAGTGTATGATCCATTCGTTGTACAGGTGAAGTGAGCACCTACTAGAGAAGATTTTGGTAGGGGATGCAGTAAGAGAGCAAAACCAGGTCTCCTTGCTCATGGAGCTGTCAATCTAGACGGGCTAAGAAACAAACGAAGGATGCATGCTATGCAGAAAATCAGAGTGAGGAAAATGGGATGCTATTTTAGGAGTAGCCTGAGAAGTCCCCTCAAATGATATCATTTAAACAGGGATGGAATAAAATCAATCTTCAGGAAAGCAAAAAGTCCTCAGGGCCAGGGAAGAGTAAGGCAGAGACTCCTGTGCAAGATCTTGCCTGGCTTGTTGAGGAACAGGGAGAAGAACAATGTAGCAGGTGGTCACCCAGATACGCCCGCTGGACAACAGTAGCGTCTGGCAGTTGGTTAGAAATGCGAATTCAGGAGGCCCACTTCAGATCTACTGAACCAGAAACTCTGGGGGGTGGAGCCTAGGAGTCTGTGCTGTAACAAGGCTTCCAGATGATGCTGATGTCCAAAGGTTTGAGAACCTCTGGTGTGGCTGAAGCAGAGTGAGGACAGGAGACAGTCCAAGGAGATGTCCTGTGGGGAGTACTGACAGATCACAGAGGCACTGTAGGCCATCATAGAAGATCTGGCTTTCACCAAGAAGAGGAGCTACTGTGCAGTTGTGAGCAGATTAATCTGATAATTAAAAGGACAGCTTTGCTGGTATTTGTTTTAAAATACTCCACCAAAAAAGAAAAAAGAAGGGTAAGGAATTGAAGAAAAATGATTTTAAAATGGGCAAAATGTTGATTTTTGATGCTGAGTGATGGGTACATGAGGATGGTCATCATTTATGTGTATGTGTATGTTTTTCAAGACCCATAATAAAAAAAAGTGGTGTTTTGTTTTGTTTTTCAAAAGATGACTGGTTGCTATATGAGCAGAATATGCGGGGAAGTAAGAGAGCAAACAGTTTAGCCTAGCTGGAATGAAAATAAGGATGGCCTGGACTAAAGTCAGAGTGATGGAGAGAAGTGGGCAGATTCTGATTCTGTTTAGAAGATATAGCACACAGGAATTGCTGATAGGTTAGATATGAGTATAAGAAAAAGAATAGAGTCAAAGATGATCCCCAGGGTTTTTGATCTGGGCTCTTGGGAGAATGGACTTGATATTTACTGAGATTGGAGAGATAGAAAGAAACAGATGATTTGGTCGGGGGAGGGAAGTATTTGTAAACTCTGATTTAGACATGATTAAGTTGGAGGTTTCTATTAAACATCCATGTAAAGATAGGTGTAGACAATTAGATAAGTATATCTGAAGTGAACATAACCGTGGATAATGAAGGTTTTTTAAAGATTTTTTTAAAAGATTTTGTTTATTTATTTATTTGACAGAGCATGAGAGAGAGAAAGAGAGAAGGAACACAAGCAGGAGGAGTGGGTGAGGGAAAAGCAGGCTGCCTGCTTAGCAGGAAACCCATTGTGGGACTCAGTCCCAGGACCCTGGGACCATGACCTGAGCAGAAGGCAGACACTTAATCAACTGAGCCACCCACGTGCCCCATACATAATGAGTTATTGGTGGTTTTTTCAGATTCCAAAAAAACTTCCTACTTTATCAGATCATTGTAAGAATGAAATGAAATAATCTATCTAAAGCTTATAACATAAGTGTATAATGGAAGCACTTAATAAATGGTCATTGCTATTATTATTTCTACACATTTACATGACTATCAGTCATACCTGACTGAGCTGAGATTAAGTACTGGACCCAAGAGATACACACTAACTTAGATTTGATCAAAACTTTGGCCTGACTTCCTTTTTCTACATATAAGGTGAGTGAGCAGAGCCATTTGATCAGCCATTTCAGGAACTCTTTCAAGAAGAAAAAAAAAAAAAAAGTCTTCTATTGCTTGTGTATATTCCCACCGAAATGAGGATGTATCAGTCTGACAAGTAGGCACACAACTTCAAACCATAGCTCCTTTCACATCCTCCCCTGGATTAATTATATCTGTTAGAATTCTCTGCTCCTTAAGGGATCCAGGTCATCTAGAATGCTAAGTATGTACCCAAACCTTTACTTTTTCATATCTAGTTTTAAATTTGTAGATTTTACAAATGGTCTGGGAAAGAGTACCTTTTTACCCTAGTATAGCTCAACCTCACTGAGAGTCAAATGTTGGTCTACAAGCTCTAGTATCCTAGCATGGTGGACACTGGATAGATTTGAAGGCAGTCCATATTTCTAATCCAAGTCTCTGCCCTGATGCCTGTTCCTTGCAAAAAAGTGGAAGAACTAAACCCACAACTCAACATCTCATCTAAGAATCTTGAAGCAATTTGAAAATGTTAATTAATCCAAACTGTGCTTTTGTTGTTTTCTGAAAAGACAGTGGTGGAATCCTTGGCTTTCAGATATAAGCAGACCTGCCTAAGATAAGTAGCAATTTATGAAACCAGTTTCCATTTTCATCTTTGCATGGGCCAAGTAACTTCACAAAGCTGACCCTTGGCCAGATGCAACCCCAAGACCCAACAATGCTTTACCATTCACAAGAAAAGTAAATGACAGTGCTTGACAAGAAGAAAGCAAGTCAATTTGTGGGGAAAATAAACTTTTAATACATCTTTATTTGTATGTCAGTGTCACCATTTTCTCAACTAAAGGACACAAAAGATTAGGAGTAGCTACCCAGAGGCCACCAAGGACTTCTCATTTCCATTTTCCTTGGTATGGAGCTGACTGGATATGCAAAGGTGTTTGAGCTCTCCCTGCGTGGGTTATTAGCTCCACTCATCTCCTGATGTTTCTTTAGATGAGTTCTTCACACCCCACAGAGGGGTGACACAAAAGTTCATTTGTTATACTGTTGGAATAAAACAAGTCTTTAGCCATATTAGTAACTACAACCTAAAGCTAATGTGAATAACCCAAATATATCACTTGTGCAGAAGACGGAACGAAAAGAAGAAGATGGAGGAGGAGAAGGAGGAGGAAGCACACAGAGGAACACATCCATGACAGTAGCTGGTGACAAAAATTACTTAGACTGAGTTGAAATCAGACATTGCAGTAACAATGGCAGGCACAAACACATCACGTGGCAAAAATCTGGGAACTGAGACTTATCCATGTAAAGAAAAGACTTAATTTCACCAAAGAGTATAAAGCTGGAAGATCCTGTTTTTGTAATTCTTCTCAGTGTAAATATAGCAGGTATGAAAAGCATCACTTACTCAAAAATACACTTTTAAAGAAGATGGGGACCTTCAAAAAAAATCTTATTTTCTATCCTAAATAGGTAGTTTGAAATGCATTACTTGAGTTGCTTTTCTAATTTTAAATTAGGGTTTTTGCTTTTATTCTTCTGATTCGGAAGAAGCTTAGTGTACCTAATATATTATGAAGCATTTCAAAATATCTTTGCAAGATTTTGCTGTTTAGCAAATGGATTTGTCAGTACATTAAAGGTATTTATTACATGCTTTGTGGTGTTAAATGGTGTGATGTAAGTCTTCTGCTCCAGACCAATAGAAAATCCTTAATGGAAGGAATCCTTCATTTTTATGACACCAGTTTAACCTGCAAATGCTTCCTTGTTTTCACAGTCTTTACAATACCCACCCTACTTCTAGCACAGCACACCTGCCCATTATCCTGTATGGGAGGCTCCAGGAGAAATGAAAGCAAATTGTTTGCTGCAAAGTTTAATTGGAAATCTGTTGGACTTGGTGCAGGAAGTATCCAAAAATAGACTTCACACTAATGTATATCAGGTAAGCAGTTTCTCTGTGCTTTTTTTAAGAAAAGGAAATCTAGGGGTGCCTGGGTGGCTCAGTGGGTTAAGCCGCTGCCTTCGGCTCAGGTCATGATCTCAGGGTCCTGGGATTGAGCCCCGCATCAGGCTCTCTGCTCAGCAGGGAGCCTGCTTCTTCCTCCCTCTCTGCCTGCTTGTGATCTCTGTCAAATAAATGAATAAAATCTTTAAAAAAAGAAAAAAAAAGAAAGAAAAGGAAATCTACTTAATCTATTTTTACTTGTATAGAGTTATATGGTATCTATTTATGTAGTCTAGTGATGTAATACCTCATTAGAGAATTATCTAAAACATCTTTCTACACAGTCAGCAATGCTGGGGGGAAGAAAGAGCAAGTAAAAATTCTTGACAAATTACAGGAAGCATTATTAGCATGCTGTCATTCATCTGAAGTTATGCGTGCATGTGCGCGCACACACACACAAACGTCTACTCACATCTTCTGTGTGTCCATCACAGCTGACTGTTCATAGCGTGGACCCTAAACCAAATGGTGAAATAAATTTGTTGTTGGCATTCTCATTTTCCCCATTCTGTTCCTTTTTCTCCCTTTTGGAATCAATTATCTATCACCTCTGGCTGTTCCCAGCTACTCATCTCCAATGTCCTTTTTTCATCCCTAATAAAACTTAGAGATTATCTAATATGAGTTAACAGAATAATTGATTAGTGGATTACATTTTAATATAATAGCTTTAATATAATGAGGTAACTTCTTATTGGTATTATTTTAGCCAAATAATATTTTATACCCTAGTCCCTACTCTCCTTTCTCCTAGAATACATTTCAATGCCTTCTATATTATTTTAATCACAATATTTTTGATAACAAAGTATGATGTTGAAATGTGTCTTTTTCTTTAATGTACTGTATAACACTGGGAAAGGAATGCTTTACTTAAATAAAGGACAATGCTGACAGAGAGATGAAAAATATTCTTGAACACCAGACTTTTTTGAGAACAAAGCCTCTGGGAGTTTGTATTATTTGTTCAAATTGTTCACATGGTAATATGAAAGATAAGTCATGAATTTCCACATAAATCCTAAAATTTGAGCTCAGCCCAAGTCTCGAAATTATTTTTGCGAGTCAGGATCCTTTGCCAAGAAATCCTTTCTAGTTCTTAATCTGGTTCTAGTCAGCTTCTGGATGCAGAGAAGCATGTTTAATGCACGATATAAGTGGTTAGTCAATTCCTGAGGCATCCATGTTTCTTCATTTTCCTTGTTAAGATCTTGGTAATAATCCAACCCAAGAAATAGAATTGAATCCAGGCTGCATATGTATGAGAACTATTCTTCACTGAACTAAAAATGAACCTAATCTGCCATTTTGAAGTCTTTGTTAAAAGCCAACTAAAACTAAATCACAAGAGAAATATTCCCAGTCATACTTTCTGAGGCAAACTGATTCAAGCAAATGTTAATTATATTATACTTAGGTATTATATCAATTTTTTAATGCCACATAAGGAAAGCACTGACCACCCTATTTTAAGTTGCAGTTGTATTCTCAATACTCTCTAAACTCCTTTTCTGATTTATTTTTCCCCAAAGCACTTATTTATAAATCACAATTTAACAAACTAAGTGTTTTACATGTTTATTTCATTTATCGTTTGTCTTCCCCCTTGGAATATAAGCTCCTTGAAGGCATAGATTTTAGTCTGTTTGGTCCCCCCCACATGCAGGCTTAGAAAAGTTCTAGCACATAGTATGCATGCAACATATTTTGAATGAACATACTGGCACAATTTACTATATTCACCAACCAAAACATTTACCTCCAGGAATGTATATTCTAACTCAGACTCACGCAATGTGCATTTGAACACTTGTATACAACATTTATATATTAATTTTTCTTCTTTTTTACTTTTAGAAGCATAAAATCAATGTTCCGCATAAATAAGGAAGGCACAGAGGAACTTACTTTGATTCCAGTCAGTCAACTAGCAATATTTATTAAATGACTTATTTGATGAACATACTGTGAAAGGTTGGGAGATGGTGGGGGTGGTGGTTGGGGGGTATGTGTGTCTCAGTTGGTTAAGTGTCTGCCTTCAGCTCAGGTCATAATCCCAGGGTCTTGGGATGAGTCCCTCATTGGGCTCCCCGCTGAGCAGGGAGCCTGCAGCAGGGAGCCTGCTTCTCCCTCTCCCTCTGCTGCTCCCCCTGCTTGTGTTGGCTCTCTCTCTCTGACAAATAAATAAATAAAATCTTTAAAAAAAACTTAAGGCAATAATTATGCCTTTAAGAAACTTGTGATTAACTTCAGACACAAGAAATAAATCCAGTATATTAAATCAAATTAACTAAACAAAAGTACCAGACAACAAGGTCTTCACAAATAAGGTGAGTACTGACTTGAGAACTTAAGAAAGAGAAAGGCACATAGTAGGAAAAGAGAATATGGTCCTGGACAGGAAAGGGAGATTTTTTTTTTAATTATTCTTTTGAAGTTTTTTATTTGACAGAGAGATAGAGAGCACAAGTAGGCAGGGCAGCAGGCAGAGAGAGGGAGAGGGGAGCCCAATGCAGGGCTTGATCCCAGGATCCTGGGGTTATGACCTGAGCCAAAGGCTGACACTTAACCAACTGAGCCACCCAGGTGCCCCAGAAAGAGGGAGCACGACTTGTTGACTAATTTGACTTGGAGGCAAAGGAATATGAAGTTGTCAAATACCCTGCGGTTTTGATATGGATAAAAAAAAGAATATGGTGACAGATATATTTTTTTAAGATTTTATTTATTTATTTGAGAGTGAGTGAGAGAGAGAGAACAAGCACACAAGCAGGGGGAGCAGCAGGCAGAGGAAGAGGGAGAAGCAGGCTCTCCACTGAGCAGGGAGTCCAACATGGGGCTCTATCCCAGGACTCTGGGATCATGACCCGAGCTGAAGGCAGACACCCAATCGACTGAGCCACCACATGTCCCATCTGGTGACAGAATTGATTAAAAAGAAGAAAATCACATGGGATAAATGATAATGGGTATGGCATTAAGCCTAAGAGTTTGCAGTAATAATAAGATATCCAAGCGAAATGTCCAGCAGGAAGTTATAGATAAGCCAGGACAAGGCCACTTGGTACAAAGATACAATCACTCAGAGAGTTACTGTACCTTGAAGAAACAGGTAATGCAACTTCCTGTGGCAAGCTACTTTGACAAGATGTAGACTCTCCTGCATGTTCTCCACATTGTTCTATGCATCTCTGACATCTCTGTGTTGTTACTTGTTAACTTCTTAACTGTTGATTTTTTTATTAGTCAGATAACTCATGATTGCATTCCTACAAATAAAAATTCAGACCATAATGTGAAACTTCCCACTGACCTCTCTCCCAATCCCCTTCCCAGAGGTAGCACACATTAACCATTTTATGAATGTCCTTTCAAGCATTTTTCTATGCAGTTACAGACATATGTGGTACATATAGAAACACATGTGTTTCTATTTGTTTTACACAAGTGGAATCATGCAGTATGGTACTATCAGCCCATTAGCAGCTGCTAAGGAAGTCTTACTGCCAATTTGCTGTAGCTGTGGGGAACCCAGGCAGGGAAAGCTTGGCTGCCAGTTGCCAATACATCCAAGATTTTAACTGATACTAATTTCAGGGAAAATTTTGAACATCAGAAGCTTGGCTAATGCATTAGATTAAATAGTACCTTGCCAGATAGATAACTCCATTGGGTCTCAGCACCATACTCAATTTTTTTCCCTCCACTCTCACCAAAATGCACACACTCTCTTGGAAATCTTGTTTTTACTCTAATTCTTAAGGAACAAGACTCAAGTCACTACTTCTTCAGTAATTTTCTTTTTAATGAATTCACATTACCAGAAATCCTTAGTATTTCTTGATTCTCAATTTGGTTTTTTTTTTATATCTCTTGTTCTAACCTGCACTTTTTCTCTCCATAATTTTTCATTCCAGTTACCACTTCTAAAAAGCTTTCTCTTTAAAACTCAGAGTATGAGGAAGATCTAGAAGAGCTGAGTTATGGTGGATAGCTGTTCATTTATATGTTGGTCAAAAGCTGCTGAAATTTCAAATTTCATTCTCTTGTGTTTTTGTTCCTGGTTAAATCTTCCTAAAACCATAGTAATTACATGCCTACTTGTAATGATTTACTTTAAAGTATATTTAAATATTGCAGCAACATGCATTTTATTTAGCACAATCCATTTAAAGATCTAACTGTGGGAAGCTATCTATATATGTTCATAATTACAGTTTATTTGAATGTGTAATATTTTTGGAAACTGAAGTACCATACTTTGGGGGGGTGGAATGAAAATAATTTATGTCTTTTTAAATGAACTAAAGTTTTTTTTTTAAATGTTCAGTATCTAGGGTAATTTTTAAATTTGTTGGTTCTATTTTATGTTATAAGCCTTGAATAAAAATATCTTTATACAATGAAATCTCACTAATGTTGTTTTCAAAATCCATATCATTGGCCACCTCTAACTGCTTTGGTAATTGTGGTGATTAAATTATCATTGCAAGATTTTTTTTCTTATACTCAATTCCATACAAAATAACTTTTGCAAGTGGAGGTATCTTCCAAAACACTAGCTGAAAAGTATTTGATTTTATCAGTAACTAATTATAATCATAGTATTAGAAAAGTATGGCTGAAGCCACTTCAGTAACTCATCCAATTTCATATGGGAGTATAATCAATTCTTACAGGCATTCAAGGTATATTTCAGAACTTTCTCCAATAACTCATAGCACAGTTTTACAGTCCTTTTCAAGACTTAACACCTAGCACTGTGTTTACCTTGGAGACAGATTCAAAAAATAACCTGCCTGGGAACAACTTGACTATCCCAAGGAAATGAGATATACATACCTAAAATTATAGGGGAATATGATTCATGAGTGTAAAGATAATATGGGTTGGATTATCCCAGAAACACTTTTTGGAAAAGTCTAATTTGATTTGGGCTTTGGGGGACATGTAGATTTACATCAATAGAGAAGAAAAGGAACAGTTTCCTCACATAGGGAAGGAAAAAAAAAAAACAAAAAAACAAACGGTGGACCTGGCAGAAATTATAGGTATACCCTAATCAGAACTGAAGAGTAGGTGAGATTAGATAAGTAAGACAAGGTGTTTTCCCATGGGGACCTCCCAAGACCCCGGGTGCTTTATAAGTTGGTCTAATAAGCTAGAAGACTGAGGCTTTTTAACAAGTGAGTAAAATATGCAAGCATTACTTTATTGAGATTTATCTAGCTGAAATAGAAATGACTAAGTTGAAAGGTTTTTGAAGGAAGAACATTGACTAAGGAAGCCTTATGTTTGTACCAAAAGGTTTCAAAAATACCCATGTCCTGTGGCACAACAGTTTCATTTATAGGAATTTATTGTAAAGAAGTAATCATGTGTGCATGTGGGCGAGCTACCAGAATATTTAATGCAGTTTATTTCTATAACAATAAATTAGAAACTTAAACTGACCAATAGGTGAGTGGCCAAATATTATAATACCACCATGTAATGGCCTGTTATAGGACCATTAAAAGTGATACATTACAAGACTACTTAATGTCATAATAAGATGACATACTGTTGACAGGAAAGGAAAGTTACAAAATCTGTGTGTAGTATGATCCTATGTATGTAAAAGGAAAAAAGAGGTGTGTGTAGGTGACAGAGAGAGTGAGAAATCATCTTTGTGTGTAACTAGGAAGTTGAGCAAACAGGACCCTTTTGATTGGGTAGAAAATGCAACTTTTGGGGCGCCTGGGTGGCTTAGTTGTTGAGCATCTACCTTTGGCTCAGGTCATGATCACGTGGGTCCTGGGATGGCCGCCTTGGGCTCCCTGCTCAGCGGGAAGTCTGCTTCTCCCTCCGCCACTCCCCCTGCTTGTATTCCCTCTCTCACTGTGTCTCTCTCTGTCAAACAAATACAATAAAAAAAGAAAATGCAACTTTTATCTTCCATTGTCCTTCTAAGTATGTGTTCATCTGCCTTAAGTTCAAGTGTGAAAGAGGCCCATCACTTTCAGATGACAAGAAGTTCTTTAGCTAGTTATAGTCCCAAAAAAACCACAATTCCATCTTAATCATCAAAATTCCAAACCTGTCTTGATGCTAATTTTTCTTCCCTCCCCAATCTCTGACTACTTCAGTCTGAAATCTTGCAGAGGGAAACGTTGGAGAGGGAGTGAGATCCCTCAGCAACACTCTTTAGATAGTGGATGTCTTATCAGGAAATTTGCGTTCTAGAACAACCACTACACCTTGAACTAGCAAATTAACCACTCCAGCTTTTCATTACCTCATGTGAAAAATGGAACTAATAACACTTGGCCTACCCACCTCTTAGATTTATTAGGCACACCAAATTATATCACAGAAGCAGAATTACTTTGCAGATGAAAAGCGTTTTAGTAGTGTATTACGAAATACAGCCCACTAGACTAGGGATCCAAAAACCAAATGCCTACGAGAGGCCAGGAAGGTCACCTAAATGACTACATTATTTAAGATGTAAGGTGATAAATAGGAACCAGCATCTGACCATTACGTTGGGGAAGCAATATATAGCATACATAGAGAAGATGGTCACTGGAGATGGCAAGCTCATACCCAGTGAGAGGGAGCAGCTACCCCTCAGATCTGAGCCACTTGTGCCATGGAGAAATATAGGCCACGTTACTGGATCCTCTGGTATTTCCAGGAAAGCCAGAATTCCATTTTTTTTTTTAATGTGAAATCTTCTTAGTTTCCAATATTGACAACTGATTTAAATATCAAACACAACATAGACCAACAATGTGTGATCTGAACTAATTAATGAGGCTAGATTCAGGCCGCAGGACATCGCTTGATAATCCTGCACTAGACTATAAGCTACTTGAAGGCAGAGACCTTGACTTTTATTTCTGAGGTCTTAATATTTGACACAATAACTGACACATTTGGTGCTTAAAACCTGCTGGTAAAATGAGAGATACACCCTGCTAAACTGAAAGACGGTTTCTCCACATGGCGGTAATTCAAACAACTCAAGACTGCCTCTGCATACAGTTTTTTTATATGTAAACTTAATTGTAACAATCCTTCCTTTTATTTTTCCCAACCAGTCAAAATAGAGTAGGGGAAGGAAGTAGAAGAAAGCTAAAGAAATAGATGCAAAATACAAGATGAATGTGAGCAAAGAGCTAAGTAAATAAATCACAAGATGTTTGGTTATTTCTGGAGCTTTGTTGAATCTCCTGTAAAGAGATTAGGTTGATCTAATTGGAGGGGGTGGATTTAGCGCCCTAAAGATGTAGGTGAGAAGAGCAGCACCTGACTCAGGGCATGTGGGTGTCTGTTGTGGGGACAGCAGGTAGTCGGAGAAGACTTCCTGAGGATGTGTTGCTATTTAATTCAACAAGTGATTTAATTCAACAAATACATATTGAATATTGACTATGGAATATATCAGTAAGCAAAACAGAGGCCTCTAGCCCTCATGGAACTTATATTTTGCTGGGAGGAGACAGACCATAGACATAATTAATTAGAAATTATATAGTATGTTAGATGGTATGATGGTCCATTTTTTTTAAGATTTTATTTATTTGACAGAGATCATAACTAGGCAGAGAGGCAGGCGGGGGGTGTGGGGGGGGAGCAGGTTCCCGGCCAAGCAGAGAGTGTGGGGTTTGATCCCAGGACCCTGAGATCATGACCTGAGCCGAAGGCAGAGGCTTAACACACTGAGCCACCGAGGGGCCCCTATGATGGTCAATTTTATGTGCCACTTGGTTAGGCTATAGCCCTTAGTTATTCAATCAAACACTGATCTAGGTGTTGCTGTGAAGGTTATCCTGGATAATCTGGGTAGGCCTGTTTCGATCAGTTGAATGACCTTAAGCATAGAACTGAGGTTTCTCTACCAAATGAGAAATTCTGCCCATGGACTGCAACTTTAACTCATGTTGGCAAGTTCTGGCCTGCCCTTCCTGACAGCCTGTCCTGTGGATTTGGAACTTGCCTAGCTAGCCCCCACAGTTGCATAAGCCAGTTTCTCATACTACATGAGAAATCATTTGTCTTTGTATCAAACTATTGCTACATAACAAACCACCCCCAAATTTAATGATTCCCATCACCCTTTGCCCAAGATTCTGTGCATTAGCAATTTGGTTTTAGCTAGGGGAGTTCATCTCTGCTCCACGCCATGTCAGCTGGAATTACTCATGTGTTTGCAATCATTTGGCAAGTCAGTCAGGTGGGCTAGCACCAAATGGTCTCATTCACAGGTCTAACAGTTGACTGAAGGGGTGGGCTGCTGGGACACCTCTCTCACCACCAGCAGACTAGCTCAAGTTTCTTCAGGTGATGTCTGGGTTCAAAAAAGCAGCAAGCAAGACAGTGTGAAAACTGAACGTGCAATCACTCATCATGCCTCTGCTTCTGTCATTGGCCAAAACAGGCCATGCGGCCAAGCTCAAAGTCAATGTGAGAGGAGACTTCACAAGAGCACAGGAGACTGGGTTTAAAGGTACATGACATATTGGGTTTGCTGTTACTTCAACAATCCACCACAGTCTCTATAAAAACCCTGTAAGGTAGGTACTGTTAATGTCCTCGTGTTTTAGATGAGGAAACTGAAGCCCAACAGGGTGTTAAACAACCCAGGGCATCCCGATGGCTCAGTGGGTTGAATGTCTGACTCTTGGTTTGGGCTCATGCTCTGATCTCAGGGTCCTGGAATCCAGCCCTGCACTGGGCTCCCTGCTCAGCAGAGAGTCTGCTTGAGATTCTCTACCTCTGCCCTTCCCCAACTGGCATGCACTCACTTTCAATCTCTCTCTCTCTCTCTCTCTGAAAATAAATATTTTTTTTTTTTACAAATGTATTAAATAACCCATACCTAGTATGAGGCAAGGCTAAGATCTAAACCAGTCTGACTTCAGGGACTGTGCCCTTAACCACTAAGCTCTACATGAGGAAAAGCCATGGGAGAGACAAGAGGGGTGAGTTGGTGAGGATGTAATGGGTCTTGAACACTGTCAGGGTTTATCCTCTAGGTCCATGCAGACTGTAACAACACATATGGGCAGTAGCAGGTAGAGAACTTGTGGGTTGGGATTCCTGAAAAAAAGAAGAGAGAAAAGCTTTAACCAAGAAACGGAGTCAGAGTCACAAGCTGGGGAGAGAATGAACCCTGGAGCAACCCACAGAAGGCTGGTGGCGGCATAAACAGATGTCAACACGGAAGAAGTTCAAGGGAATGGAGTGAAAACGGAATGGTGCATTCTTTGCTGCAGACAAACCAGAAGTTAATTTTGCATCTCTAGGGTGAGGTATCCACCATCTCTAGGGGGAGATGGTACTCACCATCTCCAGAGTGAGATCTGCTTTTGTAACAATTTGTCTGGAGTCATGCTCACCACAGCAGAAATAAATTCAGTTTTACTCCTTTTTCGTGAGGGTGCGGGTGTATGCAAAAACGGGGAATAGTGGATGTGCTGAAATTACAGTGAGCAGCTTTGAGCAGCCTCTGAGTGTATTTATAGATATCAAGCACACGAAACACGCCCACATCATACACCCTCTCCCCAGGAATCCAGGATGTATGAGGAATAATACCAGGTGTACATTTGGCAGTCTGTACCACACAAGGTTGTGCTGGGCTGGGCATCAATTTTTTAAAAATCCTTCATCCTGGGGCACCTGAGTGGCTCAGTGGGTTAAAGCCTCTGCCTTTGGCTCAGGTCATGATCCCGGGGTCCTGGGATCGAGCCCTGCATCAGGCTCTCTGCTCAGCAGGGAGCCTGCTTCCCTTCCTCTTTCTCTCTGCCTGCCTCTGCCTGCTTGTGATCTCTGTCAAATAAATAAATAAAATCTTTAAAAAAAAAATCCTTCATCCTACCTGACCAGTGTTTTGTCAGAACTATAAAATGAATGATTGGAAAGCTTGTAGACAGAATCACTTCGAATGCACAATCCTCCTTTTTTCCCAACATGGGCACCAACATAATCTGTCTGAATCTCTTAAGGTCAAGACATATCAGTTGTGACCTGAGGTGAATGGATGAATGATAAAATGGCAAAGGGTTGGAGTTCTTCCTTTTTACTCCATTCAGTTCTCTACTATCACTTTTAACAAAAAATATATCGCTTTTATGGTCAAGAAAACCTTATTTAAAAAAAACTAATAGGATCTCTAAACAGAACTGTCTCCTCTTTCTAGTGCGAAACACAGAGAGAACTATCAGGCAATAAGTTGTACAAGTATTTCAGTCAGAGAGGGATATTCCCCCAGTCCTCCATGCTCCAAAGATCTGGGAATGAAATCATTAAACTCTAGGACCAAATTCCAACCAATACTAGTCCCTTGGCATGAAAAATAGGGACCTTTTGATTTGTTATCTTAAGATGCAATGGAAACACAGATTATTTGTCAGAGAAGACATCAGTTTTTCACTCATCAGATAGGGGGGAAAAAAAAGAAAGAGAGAAAGAAATTACAGTGAGACCCAGTTAGCTTAGAACAGACAGTACAAAAGATTGAGGGCATCTGCTCTCTTGTCACCAATTTAGTGAGGTGCAAAGAACAGAAAAGATTGGCAGAGACTCATAAATACTTAATATGAGAGAGAACATAGACACATGCTTGCTTGTTCTATACCAAGAATGCCTCAACATTTTTAATGAAAAAGCATTAATTGAGCAGCTATTCTCTGTCGCTGAAGGCTACAGGGAATTCACAACTGTGTAAAACATGGCTTTTCCTCTCAAGGAGGTGATAATTTAACCATCCATGTTGCTCTCGAGAACTTCATAGCAACTACAACACACTCTCCCTATTTCTTGGAATTGGATCTGCTTCTTTGCTTTATTTCACTTTGGTCTCTTACTGTTTCCTACCACTAGTTTCTCCAGGTATTTGATGGCTGGTGGACTTTATTTATTTTAAGATTTTATTTATTTATTTGACAGAGAGAGAGATCACAACTAGGCAGAGAGTCAGGCAGAGAGAGAGGGGGAAGCAGGCTCCCCAACAAGCAGAGAGCTCGATGCGGGCCTCGATCCCAGGACCCTGAGATCAAGACCTGAGCCGAAGGCAGCGGCTTAATCCACTGAGCCACCCAGGTGCCCCATGGACTTTATTTTTTTTTTTAAGATTTTATTTATTTGTTTGAGAGAGAGACAGTGAGAGAGAGCATGAGCAAGGAGAAGGTCAGAGAGAGAAGCAGACTCCCCGCGTAGCCGGGAGCCCGATGCGGGACTCGATCCCGGGACTCCAGGATCATGACCTGAGCCGAAGGCAGTCGTCCAACCAACTGAGCCACCCAGGCATCCCCCATGGACTTTATTTTTAATTCGAGTCTCTCACCTCTGATTTCCTGGGAGAAGAAAAGACAGATTAACAATATATTATCTGTTGGGATGTTTTCAAGTGACTCACCCCTCGGAGTTCCTAACTCACAAGAGCTCAGTGACAGGAGAAAACATCTTTTTCTCCAAGCTGTTAATTCCTGCTGTAGGTATAAGCCATCTTCTCTTTTAACAGAATTTCATAATGAGTTCTCTCTTGGCATAATAATAATAGCAAAAGTTCTAAATCTACTCTTTTGAACTTTTATATTATCAATGAGTCATCATACTTCTGACTTCTCTGTCTGGCTCTGTGACACTTAGCAGCTTCACACTCCCTGGTTTCAGTTGTACCTGTTACTACCCAATGAACTGTCCTCTGTCCTGAGGAGAAAGCAGAGGAAAGCTGAAACCATCTGGCTTCTAGCTACCACAGGTCACTAGAATTAATCTTGCTTGCTTGCTTGCTTGCTTGCTTTCTTCTCTTTTTGAATCATAGCATGGAGTTCACAGAATGCTCTGAGAAGAAACCTTAAATCATCTACTGCCTAGATTCATAGGAACAGGGAGAAACAAAATAAGTAGAATTTACGAAGGTCCTTTATTGAAAAGAAGGAAAAAGGGATGAGGCTGGGGCACATTTCATTCTTTTTTTTTTTTTTTTCCTGTTCCTTTCCCTTCGGTGAAAGAACACTCTATAGAACATCCTTCCCAGCCTGCATGTATATCGGCGGGATCCCTCTGGGTAAACCTCTTTCTCCTCAAGCTCACTCAGGCCTTTGCTGAGAAGTAGCCCAGGACAGGAAAGGATAGTGAGCCAGGACAAATAAAAGAAAAACCACACAAAACTGTTGTTCTTTAAAATTCAGCTAGAGTTCAGGAATCTGTAGAAATGCAGAAGTGAAAGAGCCCATTTTTATTTTTATTTTATTCACTTATTTCTATAGTGGGGGAAAGAGAGCATGGGTGGTGGGGGTAGGCACAGAGGAAGGGGGAAAGACAGATTCTTAAGCAGGCTCCACACCCAGCGCAGAGCCCCACACAGGGCTTGATCTCAGGACCCTGAGATTATGACCTGAGCCAAAATCAAGAGTCGGGCACTTAATTGACTGAGCCTCTCAGGTGCCTGGAAAGAACTAATTTTTAGTTAAGTAAACAAGGAAGGGATAACAGAGGGGTGGCTTGAAGGATGGGTAGGACTTCCACAGCAGAGATGACGGATGGGGAAAGACAACTATGTGCTTCTGCCATAATGTGAGCTTGTAACTCCACCTCCCTGAGATCCCATAGTTCCTTCTCTAGAATGTAGATTTGAGGATCTGAAAAATTTCCTCCCAATTCATCTCTTATTCTAGCATGTGATTCTTAATAACAATATTGCTTGCGTCTTAATGAAGATCTTTCCCACTCACCTTCTCTTTTATGCTAACTTTTGTCTTTTTCCTTTTTCTCCCATTTATCCCCTGTAAATTAATAATGAAATAATCAAGGCTTAAATAAATTAGCCATTGCCATGATTATGCTGCATACAAACTACCCCACAGTTTAGTGGCCTATGACATTAATTTGCACACTCAACAGGTCTCTGGGGTAGCTGCTTTAGCCTGGAGTTTTCTGGACAGTTCTGCTTCATCTTCCAACCTTAGTGGGCTCTAGTTTATTCTCATTATCACTTCCAAATAATGTTTTGTATTCTTACCTTTGTCTACACCATCTCCCAACGCATTGCTTATGTGGAAAAAGATGCAGATAAGTATTCATTAGCAAAGTCAACAAAAAACCTGCAAAATTTTCAAGAATCTTGTTTAATATTGAAGTGAGTGTTCTAGAAATAGCTAAGATCAAACCAGAAGGAACTACTGTCTGGACTGTTTTCCACACGCTTTATATGTATGACACAATCATCATTCTTGTGTGTTAAAAGTAATGATGAGGATTCTAGTAATATCTCACTGAATAAACCTAACACTCGGGAAGATGAGATAGTTCAGGGCACCTAGGTAGGCTCAGTTGGTTGAGGGTCCGACTCCTGGTTTCAGCTTCGATCATGATCTCACAGGTGTATGAGCCCCGAGTCAGGCTCTGCACTCAACATGGAGTCAGCTTCAGACTCTCTCTGCCTCTCCCTCCCACTCTCTCTTTCAAATAAAAAAGAAAATCTTTAAAAAAAAAAATGAGATAGTTTTAGTGAGGCAAGATTACAACGTTCGTTATTCTTTCTGAAAAAAGTGGCTGCTAAGTAAATTATTAATGAAAAACAATCCAGAGGGAACCATGAGCCTTCCTCAGAAAGTCCTCTCAAGCATTCTTGAAGCACTGTGGCATAGATATGTGCATATGAATGATGAACAAATGAAAAATTATTTTCATCTGTTTGTTAAAACAGGTTCAAAAGAAGCTCTCTTTGGAAGTTTTGTGGGAATTAGCTCACATTCCAGGAGAGCTTTAAAATACAAACCTGTAGATCTCAAAAAGAACTTTATAAATCAGACTTTAATTCACTTGAGTCTTTCAGATAATTTTTCTGAATTAGAATTTTCCTGTGTTAAGCAATTTTACCCACCTACTAATGACTCTTAACAAAACATTTGAGGGGGGGATAGCAAATGGAGAATTACTTTGGATATTCTAACCCAAATCAGCCTAGACAAACCTCACTGCATCATGACCCAACTGTAATCCACACAGCCTGAAGAGAAAGGTCATGGGAAACACAAAAAAATAGGAGTATTACTCTCCAGAACTGACTCTGCTTTTATCTTAAAATAAGTCTTCTTCAATGGAATTCAGGTGGAATGACCCTATTTGTTCTCCAGGGAATGCATTTCTCTAAAGGTTCAATGTAATTATTGTGCAGTAAATGGTAAAAGTAGGAAAATGTACGTGTCTGCTATGCTATTTGCCTCTAAATGACATATGCTTTTGATTATTATTTGTAATTTCAGTTTCCAGCAGTAATAGACTCGTTAACCTTAAAATGTTCAATCCCTGTGCATTGTAGTAAACAGCATTTTTAAATACTATACATTCAATTTTATGATGATTTATTGTTAGTGATCCTGCACTTCTTTCTAAACTTAAAAGTCAAATAAATTTTTCTTAACTTTCTCTCTCTGCCTTTCTCCCCAAGTGTGCTCATGCATGCTCACTCTTGTTCTCTCCCTCCCTCCCTCTCTCTTTCTCTCTCTCTCTCCCCCTTTCTTACTACCAAATCTTCTCCTGTTTATTTTCTCAATCATCTTTGGGCCCAATCAAATACTTTAACCTTTTGAACTGACTTTTGGCAGGGGTTAATTTTATCTATTTTGTTTCAGAAATGCAGTACCAAAGATTTTGACCAAACTCAGCTTTTTCTCAAACTAATCAAGCCACAGATTAAGCCTTCCAAATTCACAGCTTGCTCATGAACTAGACAAGCATGGGATGGGGGAGGAAACTGGAACATTCAGTACTGCATGATCCTCCCCATCCCTCTATCACCTCTTTTGCCAAGAAAATTTTCTTAAGCTCCAACCTAAATGACCAGCTCTTTTTAGCCCTCTTTCCTTCACAAGAGTTTTCAGTATTTATCCATGCTTCTCAAGCTTTTTTGACCTATGCACCTAATTTTTTCTAGTTTATTACAAAATCAGTGTTTCTGCCAAAATTATATTGAATTCTTTTCCACTCACATACACTGAAGAGTCTCACATATACCTGAGTGAGGAGTGGAGGGGTTAGGGTTGACTCTGTACTTGCCCTCTTTAAGAATCACTACTCCAGGGGTGCCTGGGGGCTCAGTTGGCTGGGTGACTGCCTTCAGCTCAGGTCATGGTCCTGGAGTCCCTGGATCAAGTCCTGCATCAGGCTCCCTGGTCAGTGGGGAATCTGCTTCTCTCTCTGACCCTCCCCCTTCTCATGGTCTTTCTCACTCTTTCTCTCATTCTCTCTCTCTCTCTAAAATAAATAAATAAAATCTTTTAAAAAGAAAAAAAAAAAGCAATCCTACTCCAACTGGACCTCTCCTGGGAGCTTGGTTAGTAAATCTGCCAAAGCTGAAAAAGAAATTCTGAAGAGTAAGTCATTATTGTTGTAGATATTCCAAATTGCATTAAACTAAGAGTTGGGGCTATGAACAATGAATGAATTGGTCCCCGGGGGAAATACTCAGATTTCTATGAGATTCTACAGTTGATACTAGAACCTTGCACTGACTTTAGATTCTGCAACCAATAAAGACGAGCAGCCCCTGATAATCTTTGTTTTGCTAAATAGAATTTAGAGAGCTGTTTGATTGATCTAAATGAGTTTTCTATTTTCAATCCATTGTCCAAAATACGTGGTTCTGCTTTTCAGTTTTTATACTGAATTGGCTTGTGCACATTCCTAAAAAAAAAGAGAGAGAGAGAGAGATCTCCAGATGTTAGTGATTAACGAGTAGATAAGGCTGAACAACATTGGGAAAATGTGGTAAGCTTGTCTTCTTTGACCTTGGGAACTTTGGTTTCTAAAGCTGAAGCTTTTGGGGGTTTTGTTTGTTTACTTTCCTTAGCAAGGCACTAAGGTAGAATTTGTCCATGAATGTGAAGACTGAAAATACTGAAATTTACAGATGCTTTCTTTTATTCCTTTCAGTTATCAACATGCAATAAGCACATCCATAGCATTTTTTCCCTTTTTCTAAGAAATGGTTTATCGAGGGCACTTGGGTGGCTCAGTTGCTTGAGTGACTGCCTTCAGCTCAAATCATGATCCTGGAGTTCCAGGATCGAGTCCTGCATGGGGCTTCCTGCTCAGCAGGGTGTCTACTTCTCCCTCTGACCTTCCCCCTCTCATGCTCACTCGCTCTCATTCTCTTCTCTTTCCCTCAAATAAATAAATAAAATATTTTTTAAAAATGGTTTATCGATATTATCTCATTAACACTTACTGCCCACCCACCCCCCGTGGTACAAGGCAAGTTCTCTATCTCTTTCAATTGGGTCGACCAAACCTTCTGGAAATAAAGACGTTTGTCCAAACTAAACTGTGTACCACTCATAGAACTGAAAATAGAATTCAAGGCAGCAGGGTCTAATATTTCTCAATCAAGTTGCAGTAGAATATAAAGTTGACTCAATGTATACAGTGTCAAGGAAGCTTATTCAAGAAAATAAACTTATTTAGGGGGTGCCAATTGGCATCATTACATGAAAGAGCAAAACTCTGGATAGGTATATGTGAAAATCTGTAACAAATATAAAGCCCATTCTGTTCTATTGATCTCTGTGTCTATTTTTGTGCCAATACCATACTGTTTTGATCACTACAGCTTTGTCATATAACTTGAGCTCCAGAAGTATGATGCCTTGAGCTTTGTTTATCTTTTTCAGAGTTGCTTTGCCTCTTTGGAGCCTTTCGTGGTTCCATACAAATTTTGGGGGTTGTTTATTCTAGCTCTGGTAAAAATGCTGTTGGTAGGGGCGCCTGGGTGGCTCAATGGGTTAAAACCTCTGCCTTCGGCTTAGGTCATGATCTCAGGGTCCTGGGATCGAGCCCCACATCGGGTTCTCTGCTCAGTAGGGAGACTGTTTCCTCCTCCTCTCTCTCTCTCTCTCTGCCTGCCTCTCTGCTCACTTGTGATCTCTCTCTGTCAAATAAATAAATAAAATCTTTAAAAAAAATGCTGTTGGTATTTTGATAGGGCACAGAAATAAACACATAGATCAATACATAGAACAGAATAGCAAATCCAGAAATAAACCCACAACTATATGGTGAATTAATCTTCAACAAAGTAGGAAAGAATATCCAATGGGAAAAAGACAGTCTCTTCAACAAGTGTGCTGGGAAAACTGGACAGCAACATGCAGAAGAATGAAACTGGACCACTTTCTTACACCATACACAAAAATAAACTCAAAATGGGTTTGAAACCTAAATGTGAGACCTGAAACCATAAAAATCTTAGAAGAGAACACAGGCAGTAACTTCTTTGACATTGGTGCAGCAATGTCTTTCTAGATATGTCTCCTGAGGCAAGGGAAACAAAAAAATAAACCATTGGGATTTCATCAAAATAAAAACCTCTGTACAGTGAAGGAAACAATCAACAAAACTAAAAAGCAGCCCACTGAATGGAAGAAGATATTTTCCAATAACATATCTAATAAAAGTTTAGTCTCAAAAATACATAAAGAACTTATAAACTCATCACCCCCAAAAAACAAATAACTCAATTAAAAAATGGGCAGAAGACATGAACAGACATTTCTCCAAAGAAGACATCCAGATGGCCAACAGACACATGAAAAGATGCTCAAATCACTGATCATCAGGGAAATGCAAATCAAAACTACGATGAGATATCACCTCATACCTATCAGAATGGCTAAAATCAACAACACAAGAAACAACAGGTGTTCTCCAGGATGTGGAGAAAGGGGAACCCTCTTATATTGTTGGTGGGAATGCAAACTGGTGCAGCCACTCTAGAAAACAGTATGGAGGTTAGGAGTTAAAAACTAATAGAACTACCCTTTGATCCAGCAACTGCACTGCTAAGTATTTACCCAAAGACTACAAAAACATGAATTCAAAAGGATACATGTACCTCTATGTTTATAGTGGCATTGTCTACAATAGCAAGTTATGGAAACAGCCCAAGTGTCCCTCAGTTGAGGAATGGATAAAGAAGCTGTGGTATATATACAGCAGCGTAGCCATAAAAAAGATTGAAATCCTGCCATTTGAGGCAACATGGATAAACCTAGAGAGTATCGTCCTAAGCAAAATAGGTCAGTCAGAGAAAGACAAATACCATGTGATTTCACTCATATGGGGAACTTAAGAAACAAAGCAAACAAGCAAAAGGGGGAAAAAGAGAGAGAGAAAGGCAAACCAAGAAACAGACTCTTAACTATAGAGAACAAACTGATGGTTCCCAGAGGGGAGGTGGATGGGAGGATGGGCTAAATGGGGGTGGGGATTAGGGAGTGCGGTTGTGATGAGAACCAGGTGTTGTATGGAATTGATGAGTCACTATATTGTACACCTGAAACTAATATTATACTGTGTGTTAACTGCACCAGAATTAAAATTAAAAAGTTAAAAAGAAGAAATATAAAGCACACATTTGTTGCTTTCAATATTATGGAGATCTTGCCTAATAGTTGCTGGTGTTCAGCAATGCTTCAGGGCAGGGAATGGAAGACTAAATCCATTCCTAAATCCATTCCATTCCCCTGAAACATGATGCCCTTTTGAATACATTTGATAGTTCAATTACCGATCCTGTTTCTTTGCCAGAAATAGGTTTCTGGAAATGGTGTGCAATATCTGTGGCCTTACCCTGAGACTATTTTTTTGGCCTCTGATTGCAAATGTTTCCTTCATGGGATTCAATAGTGCTATACACTGACACTTTTCATGCCCTTGTGATAGGTCATTTTTACATATTTCACCAGGAATATGTGCAAATTCAAGAGATTTAAATTTCTGAATAACGAATGCCACTTTTGAGTATAAGTGTAATATTTTGGTGATAGAATGTTTTAAAAGGATACATGGATACAATGTGAACTCTTTGAAGCCACATTATTTTTTACTGAGTTTCTTACTCTATAGGAGCCATCTTGGTTCTAGTGTACTAAGTACCTCTCCATATCTCCTCTAATCACTGAGCATTTTTTTTTTTGCATATTTCTTTAGGACTGAGGGTGTTTTAGGGGAGAAACATCCTTGACATGATCGCTTCTCCCATACCTGTGCCAGCCTGCTAATACATGCATTGCCATCCAAAAGGAGCTATATTTAGGGCCAATTTTTTAAAAAATTTTTGATAGGGTCAGTTTTTATTTTTTTTATTTTTAAAGATTTTATTTATTCATTCATTCAAAGAGAGAGAGAGAGAGAGAGCACGCACGAGTGGGAGGACAGAGGGAGAGGAGAATCTTAAGCAGACTCCATGCTAAGCATGGAGGCTGCTGCGGGGGTTTGATCTCTTATTGCATGAGATCATGACCTGAGCTGAAACCAAGAGTTTGATGCTCAACTGACTGAGCCACTCAGGTGGATGGGGCAATTTTTAAAACTAGCTTACTGATTTTAGAATATGGTACATTTTCACAATGAACAAAATTCTGACAAGACAGAGAAGTACAAAGAAGAAAGTAAAAATATACCTAAAATTGCCTCACCAGAGAAAACATTTGACAGTGTGGTGAACATCCCCCAGAACTTTCTCTGCACATTTCTATGCATTTGTAGATTAATGCAATGTTACATAAACGATATCACATACTATATGCACTCTTCTGAAGCGTGCTGCTTCTTTTCAGTCCATCATTTGTCCCTGAGATCTTTCCATATCCATCAATAAAGTACTACGTTCTTGTTTTACAGGTTGCAGTGTATTCTTTTTTATTCTTTTTTTTTCTTTTTTAACCAAAAAAAGATACTTATTGAACAGTTACCCACCACTGGATTTGACTTAGGCAGGCCCTATAGTGGGTCTCCACCTTCCTGATTTAGTTTCAGCTGTTGAGAGCATCATTGCAGATCAAAGCAAGGCCCCCAGGAAGGTGATATTCTCCTGGAAGTTCACTACTTTGCCCTTGTTCCCATCCAAGGCATCCATCAGCTTTGCGATCTCAGTATCCTGCATCTTCGGGCCAAAGGTGAGCTTTTCCTGGATCAGCTCCATCAGGGTGTTCTTGTGGCCATTCCTGCGCAGATTCTTGCTTAAGATGACCATAAGGAGGCCCACGGCCTGATCTGTGGGGACATGCCTTAGTTGGGCTCTAGGCTCAGAGCACATGGCAGGGAGAGTGTGGAGGGATCACTGGGGTGGCGGCCAGCGTGCCTTTTAGCCAACAGTCTACAGGGTATTCTATTAAATCTTGGTGTCATCTTGACACTTATCTAGGCCGTTTCTGAATTTCTACCATTATAAACAGAGCCACACGAGTGCCCTATGGTTACATCTATTCTCACTTACTCATTTATTTCTTTTGGATAAATTCCTACATGTGGGGTTTGGGGTCATTTTTATGTGTATTGCCAAACTATCCTCTAGAAATATTGTACCAATTTATCTTCTTACCAATAGAACATGAAAGTATGCATTTCCTGAAACCATATCAAATTCTGACTGTTACTAACTTTTTCAATATTTGTTGAGGACCAAAAAATTGGTATTTCATTGATAGTTTGCTAGCTAGTATCTGATTCTTAATAAGATTAAACATCTCCTATGCTTATTGATTATTTGGATTTTTCTTTTTTCTTTTATTCCTTCTTTTTATAAACTTCCTGTTTGTGGTCTTTTGTCATCTTTCTTTTTGTTTTCCCCATATATGTACACATATATTTTTTATTTTTAGCACCTTGTTATGCATCATGTTATGAAACATTTTCCTAACTTGTCATCTGTCTCTCTCCCTTCTTTACAGTGTGAATTGTTAAGTTCATTTTTTGTTTAGGTGTCTGCAACACAAAAGTTTAAAAAGTCAAAGTTATCAATCTTATCCTTTTTCGTTTCTGAATTTTTGTGATATAGTTCTGAAAATTCTGCCGTATCTCAAAGGCAAATATATTTATCCATTTTTTCCCTCTAGTACTTCTGAATCTTCTATCTCACTTATATATGTGATCCATCTAGAAGGAATTTACCATGTAAGGAGTTAAAAATCTTGATCTGTTTTTTTTTCCCCCTACCTCTCTGGATGGATGACTAATCTATTATCCCAAACCCTTACCAAATGACCTTTCTTTATCACTAATTTGAAGAGCTACCTTTATCTATAAATTAATATATATTCACCTGGCATAGTGATCAACACTGTATTTGGGTTTAAACAGATCTCGATAAAGTTTGATCATTTTCTTCATATAGCATTTCTTATTAAGGTTTTCTTGTGTAATTTAAATTTTTGTTGTTTTTGAAATTGGTATGTTGCCTGCCACTATATTTTATGACTAGCAATTTTTTTCTATATAAGCAACTATAATTTTGTACATGTAATTTAAAATAACCTCCAAAAATGACTTTTTTTCTGCTTCCATTCCAGTTCTTCTTGGTCTCCTTGTTTTGATATACTAGTGGCACCTATATTTTACTCCAGACATTAATGAGTTAAGGAAATATTCATCTAATTCCACTTTACTGAGTGTTTTCATGGGAAATGCATATTAAATTTAATAAAGGCATTTTTGGCATCAGTCAAGATGATCATACACTTTCTCTCCTTTAACTTGTTAATATGGTGAAATATATTAATAGTTTTTTAAAACTACAAACCTCATTTAAATTTCTGGAATAAATCCCACTTGGTCATAGAGTATCAGTCTTTTAATATACTTCTGCATTCTGTTCAAGATATGTAAGATTATTTTCACATTTATAATTTGATTGTAAATAGTATATCCTAACAATCTCACTATTTCGTTGTTGTTGTTCTACTTTAGGTACTAACTTCAAAGTCAGCTAATTTAAAATACTGCATTTGGGATGCCTGGCTAGCTCAGTTGGAAGAGCAACAACTCTTGATCTCGCGGTCATGAGTTCGAGCTCCACATTAAGTGTAGAGATTAATAGATAAAATAAATAAACTTAAAATAAAATAAAATACTATGCTTTATAAAATGGAGCTACTAAACAAACTCAGAAATGAAAGAGCAGAAATAACCAACACAACAGAAATACAAAGGATTGTAAGAAAGTATCATGAAAAATTATATAGAAGAAATGGGTAAGTTTCTAGAAACATATGTCAAAAACAGAATCAGAAAGAAATAGAAAATTTGGACACACTGATTACCAGTGATAAAACTGAATCCATAATCAAAGAACTCCCGGCAAACAAAAGCCCAGGACTAGATGGCTCCACAAGTGAATTCTACCAAACATTTAGAGAAGAGTTAATACCTCTCCTCAAATTATTCCAAAAAAATAGAAGAGGAAGGAAAGCTTCCAAATTCATTCTATGAGGCCAGCATTACCCCAATATATGGATTCTTTTTTTTTTAAGATTTTATTTATTTATTTGACAGAGATCACAAGTAGGCAGAGAGGCAGGCAGAGAGAGAGGGGGAAGCAGGCTCCCCGCCGAGCAGAGAGCCTGATGCAGGGCTCGATCCCAGGACTCTGGGATCATGACCTGAGCCAAAGGCAGAGGCTTTAACCCACTGAGCCACCCAGGCGCCCTGCATTACCCCAATATAAAAACCAGATAAAGTCACCACAAAAAAAGGAAACTATAGGCCAGTATCTCTGATGAACATAGATGCAAAAACTGTCAACAGAATATTAGCAAACAGAACCCAACAATACATTCAAAAGAAATCATTCACCATAATCAAGTGGGATTTATTCCTAAGATGCAAGTGTGATCCAACATATGTAAATCAATCAACGTGATACATTGCATTAACAAGAAAAAGGGTAAAAACCATATGGCCATTTCAATAGATGCAGAAAAAGCATTTGACAAAGTATGTCGTCAATTCATGATAAAAATCCTTAACAAAGTAGGTTTAGAGGAAATATACTTCAGCATAATAAAGGCCATGTATGAAAAACCCACAGCTAACATCATATTCAGTGGTAAAAACTGAGAGGTTTCCCCTATGATCAGGAACAAGACAAGGATGTTCACTCTCACTATTTGTATTCAACATAGTACCGAAAGTCCTAGCCACAACAATCAAGGGAGAAACAGAAATAAAAAGCATCCAAATTGGTGAAGAAGAAGTAAAACTTTCACTATCTGCAGATGACATGATACTATATATAGAAAACCTTAAAGACTCCACCGTAAAATGAATAAAACTGATAAATGAATTCAGTAAAGTCACAGGATACAAAATCAATATACAGAAATCCAAAGCATTTCTATTTACTATTAATGAAGTAGCAGAAAGAGAAATTGAGAAAACAAACCCATTTACAATTGCACCAAAAAGAATAGAATACGTCCAGGGGTGTTCGGGTGGCTTCTCCTTCCACTGGTACATTTTCTCTCTCTCTTTCTCTCTCTCTCTCTCTCTCAAATAAATAAATAAAATCTTTTCCTGAAGCTCTTTCAAAAAATTGAAGCAGATGGAAAACTTCTAGAGTCTTTTTATGAAGCCAGCATTACCCTCATCCCCAAACCAGGCAAAGACCCCACCAAAAAGGAGAATTTCAGACCAATATCCCTGAGGAATATGGATGCCAAGATTCTCAACAAGATCCTAGGTAATAGATCCAACAGTATATTAAAAAGATTACCCACCATGACCAGGTGGGATTTATCCATGGGATGAAGGGGTGGTTCAACATTCGCAAATCAATCAATGTGATAGCACAAATCAATAAGAGAAGAGAGAAGAACCACATGGTCCTCTCAATTGATGCAGAAAAAGCATTGGACAAAATACAGCATCCGTTCCTGATTAAAACGCTTCAAAGTATAGGGATAGAGGGAACATTCCTTAACTTCAAAAATCCATCTATGAAAAACCCACAGCGAATATCATCCTTAATGGGGAAAAGCTGATAGCCTTCCCTCTGAGATCAGGAACATGACAAGGATGCCCATTCTCACCATTTTTGTTCAACATAGTATTAAAAGTCCTAGCAACAGCAATCAGACAATAAAAAGAAATAAAAGGTATTCAAATTGGCAATGAAGAAGTCAAACTCTCTCTCTTTGCAGATGACATGATTCTTTATATGGAAAACCCAAAAGACTCCACCCCAAAACTGTTAGAACTCATATAGCGATTCAGTAATGTGGCAGGATACAAAGTCAATGTACAGAAATCAGTTGCTTTCTTATACACTAACAATGAAAACACAGAAAGGGAAATTAGAGAATCGGTTCCATTTACTATAGCACCAAGAACCATAAGATATTTGGTAATAAACCTAACCAAAGAGGTAAAGGATCTGTACTCAAGGAACTACAGAACAGTCATGAAAGAAATTGAAGAAGATGCAAAAAGATGGAAGAGCATTCCATGCTCATGAATTGGAAGAATAAATATTGTTAAAATGTCTATACTGTCTATAGCAATCTATACTTTCAATGCCACTCCAATCAAAATTCCACTAGCATTTTTCAAAGAGCTGGAGCGAACAATCCTAAAATTTGTATGGAACCAGAAGAGACCCCAAATTGCTGAGGAAATGTTGAAAAGGAAAAACAAAACTGGGGGCATCATGTTGCCTGATTTCAAGCTTTACTACAAAGCTGTGATCACCAAGACAGCATGCTACTGGCACAAAAACAGACACATAGACCAGTGGAACAGAGTAGAGAGCCCAGATACGGACCCTCAACTCTATGGCCAAATAATCTTCGACAAACCAGGAAAAAATATACAGTGGAAAAAAGACAGTCTCTTCAATAAATGGTGCTGGGAAAATTGGACAGCTATGTGTAGAAGAATGAAACTCTATCAATCTCTTACACCATACACAAAGATAAACTCGAAGTGGATAAAAGACCTCAACGTGAGGCAGGAATCTATCAAAATCCTAGAGGAGAACATAGATAGTAACTTCTTCGACATCAGCCACAGCAACTTCTTTCGAGATATGTCTCCAAAGACAAAGGAAACAAAAGTGAAAATGAACTTTTGGGACTTCATCAAAATCAAAAGCTTCTGCACAGCAAAGGAAACAGTCAACAAAACAAAGAGGCAACCCACGGAATGGGAGAAGATGTTCGCAAATGACACTACAGACAAAGGGCTGATATCCAAGATCTATAAAGAACTCCTCAAACTCAGCACACATGGAACAGATAATCATGTCAAAAAATGGGCAGAAGACATGAACAGACACTTCTCCAAAGAAGACATACAAATGGCTAGCAGACACATTAAAGAATGTTCATCATCACTAGCCATCAAGGAGATTCAAATCAAAACCACATTGAGATACAACCTTACACCAGTTAGAATGGTCAAAATTAACAAGACAGTAAACGTGTTTTGGAGAGGATGTGGAGAAAGGGGAAGCCTCTTCCACTGTTGGTGGGAATGCAAGTTGGTGCAGCCACTTTGGAAAACAGTGTGGAGATTCCTTAAATATAGAGCTACCCTATGACCCTGCAATTGCACTACTGGGTATTTACCCCAAAGATAGAGATGTAGTGAAAAGAAGGGCCATCTGTACCCCAATGTTCATAGCAGTAATGGCCACAGTCGCCAAACTGGAAAGAACCATGACGCACTTCAATGGATGAATGGATAAAGAAGATATGGTCCATATATACAATGGAATATTGTGCCTCCATCAGAAAGGATGAATATCCAACTTTTGTATCAACATGGACCAGACTGAAAGAGATTATGCTGAGTGAAATAAGTCAAAAAGAGAGAGTCAGGGCGCCTGGGTGGCTCAGTGGGTTAAGCCGCTGCCTTCGGCTCAGGTCATGATCCCAGGGTCCTGGGATCGAGTCCCGCATCGGGCTCTCTGCTCAGCAGGGAGCCTGCTTCCCTTCCTCTCTCTCCGCCTGCCTCTCTGCCTACTTGTGATCTCTGTCTGTCAAATAAATAAATAAAATCTTTAAAAAAAAAAAAAAAAGAGAGAGAGTCAATTATCATATAGTTTCACTTACTTGGGGAGCATAAGGAATAACAAGGAGGACACTGAGAGATGGAGAGAAGGGAAATCGGAGGGGGAGACAAACCATGAGACATTGTAGACTCTGAGAAACAAAATGAGGGTTTTGGAGGGGAAGGGCGGTGGGGAGTGGGTGAGCCTGGTGGTGGGTATTATGGAAGGCACGTATTGCATAGAGCAGTGCGTGTGGTGCATAAACAATGAATTCTGGAACACTGAAAAGAAATTTAAAAAAAAACAAATAAAAAATATAAAAAATTTTTAAAACCTTAAAAATATTTTTAAAAAAGAATAGAATACCTCAAAATAAACTTTTTAAAAAGATATTTATTTATTTATTTATTTATTTGTCAAAGAGAGAAAGAGCACCTAAAAGCAGGGGGAGCAGCAGGCAGAGGGAGAAGCAGATGACAACTGCTCCCAACTGAGCAAGGAGCCTGATGTGGGACTTGATCCCATGACCCAGGATCATGATCTGAGCCAAAGGCAGATGGTTAACTGACTGAGCCACCCAGGTGTCCCTACCCTGGATTAAACTTAACCAAGAAGATGAGAGATCTATATTCTGAAAACTAAAACACTGATGAAAGGAAATGAAGATGAAACAAACAAATGGAAAAATATTCTGTGTTTATGCACTGGGAAAACAAATATCGCTAAATGTCCATACTACCCAAAGCAATCTACAGATTCAATACAATTCTTGTCAGAATATGACCAACATTTTTCACAGAACTAAAACAAATAATGCTAAAATTTATATGGAACTACAAAAGACCCAGAATAGCCAAAGCAGTGTTGAAAAAGAAGAACAAGCCTAGAGATATCATAATTCCAGATTTAAGATACACTACAAAACTGTGGTATCAAAATAGTATGGTACTGGCACATAAAAAGACACATAGATCAATAGAACAGAATAGAGAGTCCAGACATAAACTCATGATTGTATGGTTAATTAGTCTTGGACAAAGGGGGCAAGAATATGCGCTGAAAAAAAGACAGTCTCTTCAATAAACAGAGTTGGGAAAACTGGATAGCAACATGCAGAAAAAAAAATAATAAATCTGGCCCATTTTCTCCACAGCAAAGGAAATAATCAACAAAACAAAAGACAACCTACTGAATGGGAGCTGATATCTGCAAATAATACATTTGATAAGGGGTTAGAATCCAAAAAATATAAAGAACTTATACAACTCAATATTAAAAAAGAAAAACAAAAAACAAAAAATCCAACTAAAAAATAGGCAGAAGACATGAGCAGACATTTTTCCAAAGAAGACATTTAGGTGGCCAAACAGACACATGAAAAAATGTTCAACATCACTCATTACCAGGAAAATACAATCAAAATCACATTGCAATATCATCTCATACTTGTCAGAGTATAAAATCAACAACACAAGAAACAACAGGTATTGGCAAGGATATGGAAAAAAGGAACCCTCTTGCACTGTTGATGGGAATGCAACCTGGTACAGCTACTGTAAAAAGAGTACGGAGTTTCTGTAACAATTAAAAATAAAATTACTATATAAAGTAGTAACTCCACTATTGAGTATTTAGTCAAAGAATAGGAACAGAGTCATTTGAAAAGATATATACACCCCTATGTTTATAGCAGCATTATTTACAATAGCCAAGATATGGAAGCAGCCCTTGTCCATTGATAGATGAATGGGTAGAGAAGATATGATACATACACTATACTCTCTAGAGTCATCCATTTGTTGCAGACAGCAAGATTTCATTCTTTTGAAAGAACGAAAATACTCAGCCATAAAAAAGAATGAAATCTTGCCATTTACAAAAACATGGATCTAAAGAATATAATCCTATGTGAAATAAGTCAGAGAAAGACAAATGCCATATGATTTTTTTCCTATGAGAAATTTAAGAACCAAAACAAATGAACAAATGAACAAAGAAAAAAGAGACAAAAAAACAAACTCTTAAATGTAGAGAACATATGGCCCACAAAAAATTTGTACAAAAAATGTCCATAACATTATTTATAATAGCCAAAAACTGGAAACAACCCAAATGTCCACCAATTGACAGCTGGATAACCAAATTTTGTATAGCCATACAGTGGGAAATTATTCAGCAATGAAAAGGAAGGAAGTACTGATACATGCTACATTGTAGATGAAAATCTAAAAACATTTTGCTAAAGAAATAAGCCAGTCACAAAAGACCACAAAATGTACGATTCTATTTATATGAATTGTCCATAACAGGCAAATCCAAAGGTACAGAAAGTGGGTTAGTGGCTACCAGGGGCTGGGAGTGCTGGGAAATGTGGAGTGACTACTGAAGGGTATAAAGTTTCTTTTTAGGGTAATGAAAATGTTCTAAAATTAGATGGTGGAGATAGTTAAACAATTCTGTGAATAGACTATCACTGGATTACATACTTTTAAAGGCTGAATATCATTATATGTGTATTTTAGATCAATAAAGCTGTTATTATTATTATTTTTTAATCATATGAGCAGTGCCTGGGTGGGTCAGTCAGTTAAGTGTTCAACTCTTGATTTTGGCTCAGATTGTAATCTCAGAGTCGTTAGATTGAGCCCCACATCCGGCTCCACCGTAGGCATAGATCCTCCTTAAGATTCTCTCTCTTCCTCTTCCTGTTCCCCTCCCCCCACTTGCACATTCTCCCTCTCTCTGTCTAAAAAATAAAAATAAGTAAATTTTTTTTAATTTTATGAAGAAAAAATATTGAAGCCACACATGGGAAGCAATTATTTACTTCTCTATCTTTTTCTCTTTCCAAAGACTAGCTTAAGAATTGAAAGCCCCTGTTAAAAATGGAAGCTTTGCTGTAGAGAAACAAAGAACACCCTAAATCCCTTGACTAACACAGACTGAGAAATTTCTGAGGTTCCCAACAACCAATAATAGACCTGTACTAGTGAACAACAGTTTAATTTCCCTGCTCTACAAAATTTTGCTGACGAAGGGCTTTACATTTAAAATATATAAATGTAAAATATATTTGCACAAGTTCACCTGACTTTCCATGTCTTTAGCTCTTACCACAAAGGTAATGACGAATTTGCTGGGAGTACGTTGGCAGGTATATGAGCAGGTAGGAAGGATCTTCAAAGGGTAAAAGGAGGGAGGCGTATAGGAGGTCTCTGATGTGTGTGTCAGAAAAGGGCACTCTTATCCATCAACATGTTCTCTGGGCTTTATACCCTTCTTAGGAAGGGTACAATTCCTGTTATCACAACTCAGAACCATCATGAGGCACCTGGTCCTAACTGTAAACCCTGAAAGACCAACCACATCAACTCATGTGAGTCACCAAACAAGACCCAAGTTATGCCTCGGTTGCTGCTGCCGTCTAAAGGGTCATGTTGCTTCCTGCAATCAGTCAGTCAGAGTCTGGTCTAGGGAATCTTTTAGGAAAATGTAATCAAGTTTGTATTTAATACTTAATTCCCAATTCAGTAGCGTATGTTAATGAACACTGACTAATGTGGAAATTATAGTACTGTAGGGTGTAGTAGTTCTGATTTCAATTCTCACACAGGAAAAATTCTACCTCCATGTTTGCCCTCACCTGCAATCACTGTGGTGCAGCCATACGTCTTTGAGCAACATAGACTTAATTTTTGAAATGCTGTTTTAAAGTGTTTTATTATCTAATCGTTGTTAGGACTGGATATCTGTGTTATAAATATGCTTCAGGAAACAACCATGGGGCGCCTGGGGGGCTCAATGGGTTGAGCCTCTGCCTTCGGCTTGGGTCATGGTCTCAATGTTCTGGGATGGAGCCCCAAATCGGGCTCTCTGCTCAGCAGGGAGCCTGCCTCCTCCTCCCACTCTGCCTACTTGTGATTTCTGTCTGTCAAATAAATAAATAAAATCTTAAAAAAAAAAACTTAGAATTTAAAAAAAAAACAATAACCATGGAAAATGTCTGGGTTTTTTTTGTTTTTTTTTTAAGATTTTATTTATTTATTTGACAGACAGAGATCACAAGTAGGCAGAGAGGCAGGCAGGGAGAGAGAGAGAAAGAGAGAGAGAGAGAGGGAGAGGAGGAATCAGGCTCCCCAGTGAGCAGAGAGCCCGATGCGGGACTCGATCCCAGGACCCTGGGATCATGACCTGAGCCGAAGGCAGAGGCTTTAAACCACTGAGCCACCCAGGCGCCCCAAAATGTCTGTTTTTTTTAAAGATTTTATTTATTCATTTGACAGACAAAGATCACAAGTAGGCAGAGAGAGAGGAAGGGAAGCAGGCTCCCTGCTGAGCAGAGAAGCCCGACGTGGGGCTCGATCCTAGGACCCTGAGATCACGACCTGAGCCGAGGGCAGAGGCTTTAACCCACTGAGCCACCCAGGCACCCCAAAAATGTCTGTTTTTTATAACAGTACAGTACATACTGCTAACCTTTCCAGGAGTAGTAGTAGTAGTAGTAGTAGTTATAGTAATAGTAGAATAATTATTATGTAGTGTCCTTGTCCAATATACTTGCAATATTATTTAAACAAAAAAGGGTAGATAAGATTTCTGGTAATCAAACTAATAAAGAGGGGCACCTGGGTGGCTCAGTGGGTTAAAGCCTCTGCCTTCAGCTCGGGTCATGATCCCAAGGTCCTGGAATTGAGCCCCGCGTCGGGCTCTCTGCTCAGTGGGGAGCCTGCTTCCCTTCCTCTCTCTCTCTGCCTGCCTCTCTGCCCACTTGTGATCTTTGTCAAATGAATAAATAAAATCTTAAAAAAAAAAAAACTAATAAAGAGTAGCTGGAGAATTTATTATGATAACAAATATCCCAGAAGAGGAAAATATTATGAAATATGTCTTCAAGGATGAAGATGTCACTACTTACCCACTATTAGTGAGCAAAAATTTTGAACTTTTTCTATAGTGTTCATGAATTTGTAATGACCTATTACCACTTTCTTGCCCAGCTTTTCTCATAAGATAAATATTTGTGTGACAGTTATGACAGCTAAAATATATCTCACTAACAAGAAGTGGGTTACATGGACACCCGTACATGGAGGAGAGTGGCTGGGAAGATTAGGACTATGGTTCAGGTTGGGTCAGCCCACCAACAATATCAGTTCCACCATCCCTTCCCTCACACATTCCTAACCTCACTGAACTCAGTGAAGCCCAGCTATAGGGACAAGCACAGGCTCATGTTTGAGGCTCGTGTAAAAGAAGACTGCTGGGGCCCCTGGGTGGCTCAGTCAGTTAAGCATCTGTTTTTGGCTCAGGTCATGATCTCAGGGTCCTGGGATCTAGTCTCACTTTGGGCTCCCTGCTTGGGGGGATCTGCTTCTCCCTCTCTCTCTCCCTCTGTGCTCTTGCTCTCTCTCAAATAAATAAATAAAGTCTTTTAAAGAAAATAAAATAAAATGCCTATTACACAAATTACCTAATTACCAGTTCTTCTTATGTGTCAGAAATGAATGTGATATTAAAATAAGGACAGACATGTAGATATACGCATATGGAACATATCTAGATAATGGAACAGAGTAGAAAGTCTAGAAATAGATCCACATATATATGGTCAAGTGATTATCAAAAGATATCAAGGCCAATTAACTGAAAAAAGAGTAGTTTTTTTAACAAACATTGGAATTGGGTTTTCACATGTGGGGAAAAATGAACCATAAACACTGTAAACAAATATTAACTTGAATTAATACAAAAGACTACATTTCTGGAAGAAAACATAGGAAAAAATCTTTGTGATCTTGGGTTAGGTAAGGCCAAAGCACAGACCATAAAAGAAAAAAATATGATAAATTGGACCTCATCATATTAAAGAACTTTGATCTTTAAAAGACACAGCTGTGAAAATAGAAAGGCAAGACAAATTCTGAGTTTCCATTTTGCTGGTGATCTGAAGAGTTTGTAGGACTAACGATGTCCTCATGCACTAATGGTTGGGAGATAGATTTGTACACAGTACAAAGAGCAGTCTGGCAGTATTTAGTCAAATTAAGGACATGTATAATATGTGGCCCAGCCGTCTCCCTCCTGAGTATGTTTCCCTAATACATCCTCACACAGACCTAGGAAGGGGCATGTATAATCACTTTCATTGCAATACTAATACTAATACTACTGGTGGTAGAAGCCAAAATGGTGCAAAGCAGAGAAGCAATTACTATTAATGTATACAGAAAACTTTTAGCATTCCCAGACCCCCAAAGTAACCTCTTTAAAGCTTCTCTGATATTTTAGGACACATCTTGCTAGCAGATGCACAAAATAAATCAAGATAAAGCACAGATGTGTACGAACCATTTAAAGCTATGGCAGCTTGATGCTGAGATGCTGAGCGTAGTTCCCAAGGAAGAAGCCTGGTGGCTGTTGAAGACAAAAGTGAGGGGCATAAGCCACAAAACAACCCCTGACCACTACTTTCACTCTTCACTGCCTTCGTAATAGCCAAAATCCTGTGTGGATTTCTTTCAGTTAACTAAAACAGGTACTAATGTAGGTCTTTCGTAAGAGTGGAGTGGCATAACGTGAACTTTTGAGAAGCAAGGTGGGGAGAGGGGAGAATGCCTGTATATCACATCAACTGGAATCTTTAAATCAGAAAACAATTTATCCTGGTAGAGTCTATTTTTTTTTTAATTTTACAAAAAGGAAAATGACCACTCTGCACCCATTAAGATGGCTATTTTAAAGAAAAAAAGGAAAATAACAAGTATCGATGAAAATGTGGAGAGAAATTGGAACCCTCGTGCATTGCTGGTGGGAATGTAAAATGTTGCAAATGCTGTGGAAAACAGTTTGGCAGTTCCTCAAAAAGTTAAACAAAGAAGTGTCCCGGGGTCAGGGAGAGCAAAAATCAAGAAAGAATTCTTGGGACATTGTATGGTGCAACTTAGTAGGTTTATTTAAGTAGCACAGGGACAGGGTAGAATGACCTGTACTTTTGCTATATGAAGCTGGTGATTATATGCTTAGTACTCAAGGGGGAGCGGACGTTCAGGGAGTATTAGATTACAAATGTCTTCTTTGAATTTCTACTTGTAAAACTACTTTCACAGGATTTCTCTGGTGCTTATCATTCAGTTGGATATTAAGTATCGGTACCTTTGAAGGTAGTCATGAAACCCTTAAAGGCAACCAAGGGTGCCTGGCTGGCTCATCAGGAGTACTGTATGACTCAACAATTCCGTTCCTAGATATATACCCCAAAGAATTTAAAACAGGGACTCAAACATATACTTGCATATGAACGTTCATGATAATGTTACATTAAGCAAAAGATGTAAATAACCCAAATGTCCATGTGAATGGATGAACAAAATGTGGCATATATATATATATATATATATATGAATATTATTCATCTGTAGCAAGGCATGAAATTCTGATACACACTACAACATGGTTAAAATTTAAAAATATTATGCTAGGTGAAATAAACCAGATATGACTTGTCCAAAAGGACATATCTTATAATTCCACTTATATAAGGTTCTTGGAATAGACATGTTCCTAGAAACAGAGAGTAGAATAAAAGTTGCTCAGCTGGGAACATGTGCATCAGGCTACTCAAACTTTTCCAGGCTCTGCACATGTCTGCTCACGACTGTGAAAGTACTAAGAGTATTGATATGAGGATTACAAACAAATTTTAGCAAGTAGGTGAATTCATGGACACAGAATCTGTGAAAAATGAGGATCAACTATATTTGCTAAAATATATATATTTTTAAAGATTTTATTTATTTATTTGTCAGAGAGAGAGTGTAAGCAGGGGGAACGGTAGGCAGAGGGAGAAGCAGGCTCCCTGCTGAGCAAGGAGCCCAATGTGGGACTCGATCCCAAGACCATGAGATCATGATCTGAACCAAAGGCAGTTGCTCAAAGGACTGAGCCACCCAGGTGTCCCCTAAAATGTATTTTTAAGCTTGTCGAAGTTTTGGAAGTAATCTCCCAACAAAATGGGAACAGATTTATATAAGGTGCAAAATGTCACTCTGGCTTTACTTAAAGAGACATCTTCCTCCATGGAAAACAAATCAAGCAGTTGTTTACACTCCTACAGACATGTGAGATTCACTGGGGAAGCTTATTAAAATGCAGAGCTTGGACTTTTGTTTTTTGGAAGGTTTTTGTTTACTGCTTCAGTTTTATTACTGGTTATTGGTCTATTTAGATTGTCTATTTCTTCCTGTTTCAGTCTCTGTGGTTTTTAAGTTTCCAGGAAGGCATCCATTTCTTCCCAGTTGCTTAATTTGTTGGCGTATAGTTGCTGGTAATAATTTCTGATAATAGTTTCTGTTTCCTTGGTGTTAGTTGTGATCTCGCGCCTTTCATTCATGATTGTATTAATCGGGTCCTTTCTCTTTTCTTTTGGATAAGTTTGGCCAGTGGTTTATCAATCTTTTTCTTTCAAAGAACAAGCTTCTAGTTTCATTCATCTCTTCTACAGTTTTTCTGGTTTCTATTTCATTGATCTCTGCACTAATCTTCATTATTTCTCTTCTCCTGCTTGGTTTCAGTTTTATTTGCTATTCTTCCTCCAGCTCCTTTGGGTGTAGGGTTAGATTGTGCATTTGGGATTTTTGTAATTTTTTGAGAGAGGTTTGGATGGCAATGTATTTCCCCCTTAGGACCGCCTTCGCAGTATCGCATAGGTTTTAGATCGAAGTGTTCTCATTCTCATTGGTTTCCCTGAATTGTTTAAGTTCTTAATTTCGTGGTTGACCCATTCATTCTTTAGCAGGATGCTCTTTAACTTTCAAATATTTGAATTCCTTCCAAATTTTTTCTGGTGACTGAGTTCCAGTTTCAAGGCATTGTGGTCTGATTTCGTGCAGGGAACAATCTCAATCTTTTGGTATTGGCTGATTCCTGATTTGTGACCCAGTATGTGGTCTATTTTGGAGAAACTTCCACATACATTTGAGAAGAATGAGTATTCTGTTGTTTTAGGGTAGAATGTTCTGTATATATCTACGAAGTCCATCTGGTCCAATGTGCCATTCCAAACTCTTGTTTCTTTGTTGATCTTCTGTTGAGATGATCTGTCTAGTGATGAGAGTGGGGTGTTAAAATCTCCTAATATTAATGTATTACTGTTGATCTGATTCTTTATTTTGGTTAACAACTGGGTTATGTAGTTGGCTGCTCCCATGTTGGGGGGATAGAAATTTACAATTGTTAGATTTTCTTGTCATATACACCCTTTAAGAATGATATAGTGTCCCTTTGGATCTCTTATTACAGTCTTTGGTTTAAATTCTAATTTGTCTGATATGAGAATTGCTACCCTCACTTTCTTTTGAGATCTGTTGGCATGAAAAATGCTTCTCCATCACCTCACTTTCAGTCTGGTAGTATCTTTAGGTTCAAAATGAGTCTCTTGCGGATAACATATGTGTGTGTCCTATCTTTGCGTCTTATCTGCAACCCTGCACCATTTCATGGGAGAATTTAGGCCATTCCCATTGAGGGTTACTACTGAAAGATATGTGTTTATTGTCTTCCTATTGTCTTACAGTCCCTGTTTCTATGGATTATCTCTGTACATTTCTGGACCATATTACTCTTGGGGTCTTTCTTCTTTTGTAGAATCCCCCTTAATATTTCTTATAGGGCTGGCTTAGTGGTCACATATTCTTACAGTTTCTGCCAGTCCTGAAAGCTCTTCATCTATCCATCCATTCTGAATAGCCAAACTTGTGGAAGATGCCAAGATGCCCTTCAACAGAGAAATGAATAAAGAAGATGTGGTCCATATATACAATGGAGTATTACTCAGTCATCAGAACTGAGGAAGGTTTTGCATCCACATAGATGGGACTGAAGGACATTATACTGAGTGAAATAAGTCAAGCTGAGAAAGTCAATTATCATATGGTTTCACTTACTTGTGGAACATAAGGAATAGCATGGAGGACATTACAAGAAGGCAGGGAAAAATGAAGGTGGGAAATCTGAGAGGGAGATGAGCCATGAAAGACGATGGATTCTGGGAATCAAACTGAGGGTTTTAGAGGGGAGGGGCGTGGGGATGGTTTAGCCTGGTGTTGGGTATTAAAGAGGGCACGTATTGCATGGAGCACTGGGTGTTATACACAAACAATGAATTGTGGAACACTACTTCAAAAACTAATGATGTACTGTATGGTGACTAACATAATTTAAAAAAAAAAAAAAACCTGCAGATCCTGGGCCTCTGAAGAGGTTCAGGTGAGCTAGGATTGAGCCCCAGCATCTTCATTTTTAAAAGCAGGCTCAGATGATTCTGAAAGTTGGAAAGAAAAGATATAGCAGTTCTAAATATGGCCCTACCTCTTGTTTGTGCACTCCAGCCAAAGACCATAAAGAACACATTGGTAAATCAAACAAATTTGGTTTATTGGCTGGACTCATTGCAACCAAGGAGACCACACACCATGGAAGAACCATAGGGGGCATCTCATTTAGAAAGAGTTACCGGTATTCTTCAAAGAGCTGGAGCAAATAATCCAAAAATTTGTATGGAACCAGAAGAGACCCCGAATCGCTAAGGAAATGTTGAAAAACAAAAATAAAACTGGGGGCATCACATTACCTGATTTCAAGCTTTACTACAAAGCTGTGATCACCAAGACAGCATGGTACTGGCATAAAAACAGATACATAGACCAGTGGAACAGAATAGAGAGCCCAGATATGTACCCTCAACTCTATGGTCAGTTAATCTTCGACAAAACAGGAAAAAATATACAGTGGAAAAAAGACAGTCTCTTCAATAAATGGTGCTGGGAAAACTGGGCAGCTATATGTAGAAGAATGAAACTCGACCATTCTCTTACACTGTACACAAAGATAAACTCAAAATGGATAAAAGACCTCAATGTGAGACAGGAATCCATCAGAATCCTAGAGGAGAACATAGGCAGTAATCTCTTCGATATCAGCCACAGCAACTTCTTTCAAGATATGTCTCCAAAGGCAAAGGAAACAAAAGCCAAAATAAACTTTTGGGACTTCATCAAAATAAAAAGCTTCTGCACAGCAAAGGAAACAGTCAAGAAAACAAAGAGGCAACCCACGGAATGGGAGAAGATATTTGCAAATGACAGTACAGACAAAAGGTTGATATCCAGGATCTATAAAGAACTCCTCAAACTCAACACACACAAAACAGATAATCATATCAAAAAATGGGCAGAAGATATGAACAGACACTTCTCCAGTGAAGACATACAAACGGCTATCAGTCACATGAAAAAATGTTCATCATCACTAGCCATCAGGGAGATTAAAATTAAAACCACATTGAGATATCACCTTACACCAGTTAGAATGGCCAAAATTAGCAAGACAGGAAACAACATGTGTTGGAGGGGATGTGGAGAAAGGGGAACCCTCTTACACTGTTGGTGGGAATGCAAGTTGGTGCAGCCTCTTTGGGGAACAGTGTGGAGATTCCTCAAGAAATTAAAAATAGAACTTCCCTATGACCCTGCAATTGCACTACTGGGTATTTACCCCAAAGATACAGATGTAGCGAAAAGAAGGGCCATCTGTACCCCAATGTTTATAGCAGCAATGGCCACGGTTGCCAAACTGCGGAAAGAACCAAGATGCCCTTCAACGGACAAATGGATAAGGAAGATGTGGTCCATATACACTATGGAGTATTATGCCTCCATCAGAAAGGATGAATACCCGACTTTTGTAGCAACATGGACGGGACTGGAAGAGATTATGCTGAGTGAAATAAGCCAAGCAGAGAGAGTCAATTATTATGTGGTTTCACTTATTTGTGGAGCATAACAAATAGCATGGAGGACATGGGGAGTTAGGGGAAGGGAGTTGGGGGAAATTGGAAGGGGAGGTGAACAATGAGAGACTATGGACTCTGAAAAACAATCTGAAGGGTTTGAAGAGGTGGGGGGGGTGGGAGGTTGGGGGAACCAGGTGGTGGGTATTACAGAGGGCACGGACTGCATGGAGCACTGGGTGTGGTACAAAAACAATGAATACTGTTATGCTGAAAATAAATTTTAAAAAATGATTAAAAAAATTTAAAAAAAGAAAGAGTTAGAAGGAACTTGCTATGGGAATTTGGTCTGTGTTAGAAATTTTGGGGAGAGTTCAAAAAAGCAAGCATTTGTCACAGATTGGCTGCTGTTGGGAAGTAAGAGCAATTCCACAGTTAGGTATCTCAGTCGTTTTTATCTAGAAGGCAGGAGAAAGGAAGAGAAGCTAAACTGCAATTGGTAAAGAACCAGGAGTTGCTCTGCTGGGAAAGAGGAGACTTGATCATTTTTATGATTTCACAGTGACCTTGTTTTTTGTGAAGCTCAGACCCAACTACACAATAGTCTTATATTTTGTTTCACTTCATTACCAAGACAGAGTGACCTCATCCAACCTTGGTGCTCTAGGACATTGTTTATATTCAGGAGGAAAACATCCTGGCCTGGCTGTGGGTGCCATCAACTAAGGTCCAGTTGGCAGTACCAGGCCAGCTCCCAGCTGTTAAGTGTTGCTTTTTTTCTTTTTGGTCTCCTTGGACATCATTGGCTTGTCCTGCTTCCTCCTCTTCCATTGTCCTGTCACTTTCTCTGGTCTCATTTTGCTAATGTCTTACCAAATTCAAGTGCAATCAGTCTAACATTTGCATAAAATTTCCCATACTCAAAAGGGTACCAGGGGCACCTGGGTGGCTCAGTGGGTTAAAGCCTCTGCCTTTGGCTCAGGTCATGATCTCAGGGTCCTGGGATCGAGCCCCGTATCGGGCTCTCTGCTCAGCGGGGAGACTGCTTCTTCCTCTCTCTCTCTGCCTGCCTCTCTGTCTACTTGTGATCTCTTTCTGTCAAATAAATAAATAAAATCTTTTAAAAAATAGAAAGAAAAAAAAGGGTACCAGAGCCTCTATTTCCTGCTAATACATGCACAAGTGATGGGGGAAATGCTCCCCAAACACTCACAATAAAAGTAAGGAGATACTTTAAGTTGCTATCTCAAGAGAAGAAATTTTGTCTTTTTTATAGTCCTTGGCATATCATAAATGTAAAGCAAATATGCAGTGGAATGTGGTGGTGAGCTTAAGGAGAAAAAGGAGGATGGCAGTGGTGTTAAAAGGAGTCAGAGGTGTTTAATCTCATTTTAATTCCTCAGAGAAACTACAACGACTTCTAACAAACAACTTTAAATGAGTTGCAGTAAAAAGATGTGGGTTTAGTGATCATAAGGTCATTAAGAAAACCACCAAGTAGCCTGGTTTTTTAGGAAAATGGTAGTTTTTAAGCCTCTTAGGATGGCCAAATTCAATTTCCAATGGTTCTAGTCTGCCTTAGACCAGCTGGCTACAGCTGATGGGTTTGCCTCATGATACAAATGGTGGGTAAAACCGAGATCTCTGTAAATGGAGTACTGATGACCATATCTGGGCTAATGATTAATAATCCACACGTGCTTAAGATGAGGCATTCCCAAATGCTTTTCCTTGCTCAGAATCCAGGGAGTTAAAATGCCAAGTGTTTACATCATAAAAAATATGATTTACCCTTTGAAGATACCTGTTTTTTTTTTTTTAATTTTATTTTTCATAAACATATAATATCTTTTTATCCCCAGGGGTACAGGTCTGTGAATCGCCAGGTTTACACACTTCACAGCACTCACCATAGCACATACCCTCCCCAATGTCCATAATCCCACCCCTCCACACCCCCCCATTAACCCTCAGTTTGTTTTGTGAGATTAAGAGTCACTTATGGTTTGTCTCCCTCCCAATCCCATCTTGTTTCATTTACTCTTCTCCTACCCCCTTAACCCCCCATGTTGCATCTCCTCTCCCTCATATCAGGGAGATCATATGATAGTTGTCTTTCTCCGATTGACTTATTTTGTTAAGCATGATACCCTCTAGTTCCATCCACGTCGTCGCAAATGGCAAGATTTCATTTCTTTTGATGGCTGCATAGTATTCCATTGTGTATATATACCACATCTTCTTTATCCATTTGTCTGTTGATGGACATCTAGGTTCTTTCCATAGTTTGGCTATTGTAGACATTGCTGCTATAAACATTCGGGTGCACGTGCCCCTTTGGATCACTACGTTTGTATCTTTAGGGTAAATACCCAGCAGTGCAATTGCTGGGTCATAGGGTAGTTCTATTTTCAACATTTTGAGGAACCTCCATGCTGTTTTCCAGAGTGGTTGCACCAGCTTGCATTCCCACCAACAGTGTAGGAGGGTTCCCCTTTCTCCGCATCCTCGCCAGCATCTGTCATTTCCTGACTTGTTAATTTTAGCCATTCTGACTGGTGTGAGGTGGTATCTCATTGTGGTTTTGATTTGTATTTCCCTGATGCCGAGTGATGTGGAGCACTTTTTCATGTGTCTGTTGGCCATCTGAATGTCTTCTTGGCAGAAATGTCTGTTCATGTCCTCTGCCCATTTCTTGATTGGATTATTTGTTCTTTGGGTGTTGAGTTTGCTAAGTTCTTTATAGATTTTGGACACTAGCCCTTTATCCGATATGTCATTTGCAAATATCTTCTCCCATTCTGTCAGTTGTCTTTTGGTTTTGTTAACTGTTTCCTTTGCTGTGCAAAAGCTTTTGATCTTGATGAAATCCCAATAGTTCATTTTTGCCCTTGCTTCCCTTGCCTTTGGCGATGTTCCTAGGAAGATGTTGCTGCGGCTGAGGTCGAAGAGGTTGCTGCCTGTGTTCTCCTCAAGGATTTTGATGGATTCCTTTCTCACATTGAGATCCTTCATCCATTTTGAGTCTATTTTCGTGTGTGGTGTAAGGAAATGATCCAATTTCATTTTTCTGCATGTGGCTGTCCAATTTTCCCAACACCATTTGTTGAAGAGGCTGTCTTTTTTCCATTGGACATTCTTTCCTGCTTTGTCGAAGATGAGTTGACCATAGAGTTGAGGGTCTATTTCTGGGCTCTCTATTCTGTTCCATTGATCTATGTGTCTGTTTTTGTGCCAGTACCATGCTGTCTTGATGATGACAGCTTTGTAATAGAGCTTGAAGTCCGGAATTGTGATGCCACCAACTTTGGCTTTCTTTTTCAATATTGCTTTGGCTATTCGAGGTCTTTTCTGGTTCCATATAAATTTTAGGATTATTTGTTCCATTTCTTTGAAAAATATGGATGGTACTTTGATAGGAATTGCATTAAATGTGTAGATTGCTTTAGGTAGCATAGACATTTTCACAATATTTATTCTTCCAATCCAGGAGCATGGAACATTTTTCCATTTCTTTGTGTCTTCCTCAATTTCTTTCATGAGTACTTTATAGTTTTCTGTGTATAGATTCTTAGTCTCTTTGGTTAGATTTATTCCTAGGTATCTTATAGTTTTGGGTGCAATTGTAAATGGGATGGACTCCTTAATTTCTCTTTCTTCTGTCTTGTTGTTGGTGTAGAGAAATGCAACTGATTTCTGGGCATTGATTTTATATCCTGACACTTTACTGAATTCCTGTACAAGTTCTAGCAGTTTTGGAGTGGAGTCTTTTGGGTTTTCCACATATAGTATCATATCATCTGCAAAGAGTGATAGTTTGACTTCTTCTTTGCCAATTTGGATGCCTTTAATTTCCTTTTGTTGTCTGATTGCTGAGGCTAGGACTTCTAGTACTATGTTGAATAGCAGTGGTGATAACGGACATCCCTGCCGTGTTCCTGACCTTAGCGGAAAAGCTTTCAGTTTTTCTCCATTGAGAATGATATTTGCGGTGGGTTTTTCATAGATGGCTTTGATAATATTGAGGTATGTGCCCTCTATCCCTACACTTTGAAGAGTTTTGATCAGGAAGGGATGCTGTACTTTGTCAAATGCTTTTTCAGCATCTATGGAGAGTATCATATGGTTCTTGTTCTTTCTTTTATTAATGTGTTGTATCACATTGATTGATTTGCGGATGTTGAACCAACCTTGCAGCCCTGGAATAAATCCCACTTGGTCATGGTGAATAATCCTTTTAATGTACTGTTGAATCCTATTGGCTAGTATTTTGGCGAGAATTTTTGCATCTGTGTTCATCAAGGATATTGGTCTGTAGTTCTCTTTTTTGATGGGATCCTTGTCTGTGAAGATACCTGGTTTTAATCATGTATTTGGGCAACATGGCCCACCAAAAATTTTTGAATTGTTATCCCTATAAAGCAATTCTCTGATAGTTCAAAATTACAGCTGAGTGTTTTAGTGACTGAAGAAGAAAATCCACTTTCACCAAACATAAACAGTAAAGGGTGCCTGGGTAGCTCAGTCAGTTAACTGTCTGTCTTCAGCTCAGGTCACGATCCCAGGATCCTAGGATAGAGCCCCACATTGGGCTCCCTCCTCCACAGGGAATCTGCTTCTCCCTTTGCCCTTCCTCCTATTCATTCTCTCAATCTCTCTCTCTCTCTCAAATAATAAATAAATAAAATCTTTAAAAATTTTTTAAAATATAAAGAAAAGAGTTGGGATGAAACTAGCCCAGGAGAATGAGAGAAATCACATCAACGTGGCAAATGAAGCAGGTCTAGGTAATCTATACATAGCAGCTCTTCAAATTCCAGGTGATCTTTGTTTCTTTCTGAAATAATACACTCTCTCAAAACCCTATTTTGAAAGGAAAAACATTGTATTTCCAAATGTAGAGCACCTCATTATCCCCTTACTATTCTTACCTCTTAATTTCTCTATGTATCGCCTGGGAAGAGAAATATCATAAACATACAGAGAATCATCTATTTTTTTGAGACTAGGTTGACTTCAATCTTGATAGTCACATTAAAGCACATGGTTACTCTCTAAATGATCCAAGTAAAACATGTGTTTTAGGATCTTGATTGGTGTGTTGACAATATATACCAGTTCAATAAAGCAGATTTATAAAAGGAAACCCATATGAAGTAGACCAGTGGTGGGCAAATGTAAGTGTATTTCAGTTTTGTATCAAAAAAAATAAAATGAGAGACTTGCCTGTTTCCAGCACTTAAAATTGAAGTATGTATCACATAATTATGTGTTAATCTTCCCCATAAGAGTCGAAAGATTGGAAATATGTTCCTTTCATTTTATTTGCTTTTGGTCCCGTTTTACAGATGTACTAGAAAAGTAAGAAATTTAGTCACCATGCTTACATTTTAAGAGAAACAAATTTTAAGAGAGTCTAGATGGGCCTGGAAGTGAGTATGCTCAGAGCTAACTGGGCTGGGAAATACAGAGGTAGAGTTTGCAAATACATTGGAAAGCATAGTTCTCTCTGGCTTCTGCCCAGTTTTCCAACCATACTTGGACCTGGTCTGTGTCTCTCTGAACCTTCAACATCCTGAGCCATTTAACGTTCACACAACAAGCTAGAGTTCAGGTACTTTGTTGTTAAAATATACATGAACATGAGACTCTGGTCTACAATTCTTATTTGCCTGGCTTTTAAAACCAGGTGGAGGTGGAGAGCACCTGGGTGGCTCAGTCGGTTAAGCATCTGCCTTTGGCTCAGGAGGGATGGAGCCCTGCATCAGGCTCCCTGCTCAGCTGGGAGTCTGCTTCTCCCTCTGCCTCTCCTCCCCACTCATGCTCCCTCTTGCTCTCTCTCTAGCAAAAACAAATAAATAAAATCTTTATAAATAAATAAATAAAACAAAATAAAATAAAACCAGGTGGGGTCACCTGGATGGCACAATTGGTTAAGCTACTGATTCTTGGTCTCAGCTCAAGTCATGATCTCAGGCCTTGACCTCAGGGTCATGAGATCAAGTCTCCTGTTGGGCTCTTGCTCAGAGCGATGTCTGCTTGAGACTCTCCCTCTTCCTCCGCCCCTCCATTCTGCACTCTCTCTCCCTCTCTCAAATAAATAAATAAAACCTTTAAAAAAATTTAAAAATAGGAGTGCCTGGTGGCTCAGTCATTAAGCATCTGTCTTTGGCTCACTTTATGGGCCCAGGGTCCTGGGATCAAGCCCTGCCCTGGGCTCCCTGCTCAGAGAGAGGCTTGCTTCTCCCTCTCCACCCCCTCTGCTTGTGTTACCTCTTTTGCTGTGTCTCTTTCTGTCAAATAAATAAATAGAATCTTAAAAAAATAAAAAATAAAACCAGTTGACTTTTTTATGTAATAATTAAAAACAGCAAAATCTCTGTTGAGTTTACTTGAACAACAACGAAGAATAATGTAAAAGGAAAAACATCGTAATTAGGAGGAGAAGAATGAAAAGGTGCTTCGATTTCATGAAGGTATTGTTGGAATTTATATATATATATATAGATAGATGATTTATGTTCATTTATGAAATTAAAGCAGGTTTTTTGCAAGACACACATCTGCAACATCTTTTGAGAGCCAACGTATTATGGAACAGTGCAATCACGAGAATGGCATTTAGGTGTGTTCGCTTTCAGGGTTAACACACCACAATTTTACTCAGTCTGTTCATGTGTTTAATTGCCTTCTGTTATTATTTTTTATGCAAGACATCTAGCTAGAGACCAGTGAATTGGAGCAATTATGTTTGGCTTGCATTCCTTCTGAGAACAGAGACTACTAATTGTAGTGAAATTCACCCTTCACCTGCGCTTTCAATCATCTGCCTCAGATTGTGTATCATGTATGCAGGCAGAACATAGGGCTTGGGACATCATTCAGGTAAACCAAAGTCCCTGAAATAATAGGGAGGAAAAAATACATTTTCTAAGAATCCAATATGGTTGTTAATTTATACTGATTTTAAGAATACATTTGATTCACCAATTGTTTATAAATAATTCCTCAGCATTTCTCTTAGGTATTTAATATTCATGCAATAATACATGTGTTATATTAGTTACAAAAATGAAACATGTAGTTAGAACCAAATGGAAAAGACTGAATCAAGTTGAACTGAGTCTTAATATTTAGAGACTCACGGGGTGCCTGGGTGGCTCAGTGGTTAAAGCCTCTGCCTTCGGCTCAGGTCATGATCCCAGGGTCATGGGATCGAGCCTCACATCGGGCTCTCTGCTCGGCAGGGAGCCTGTCTCTTCCTCCTCTCTCTCTCTGCCTGCCTCTCTGCCTACTTGTGCTCTGTCAAATAAATGAAAATCTTTAAAAAAAAATTATATTTAGAGACTCACTGTAATGGTATTTGAGCAACAAGACATTATTTTCATATGACTGCTCTATAGTACGGATACCACAGTACCTTTGACTCTTGAACAACAGGAGGATTAGAAGCACTGACCCCCTGAGGAGTCAAAAATCTGAGTATAACTTTTGCCTCTCCCAAAACTTAACAGCTAATAGCCTACTGTTGACCAGAAGCCTTACTGATAGCAGAAACAGCTGATTGGCCAGTATTTTGTATGTTATATATATTATAAACTGCATCCTTACAATAAACTAAATAAAAAATACATTATTAAGAAAATCATATGGGGGCGCCTGGGTGGCTCAGTGGGTTGAGCCGCTGCCTTCGGCTCGGGTCGTGGTCTCGGGGTCCTGGGATCGAGTCCCGCGTCGGGTTCTTTGCTCAGCGGGGAGCCTGCTTCCCTCTCTCCCTCTCCGCCTGCCTCTTTGTCTACTTGTGATCTCTCTCTGTCAAATAAATAAATAAAATCTTAAAAAAAAAAAAAAGAAAATCATATGGAAGAGAAAACACATTTACAGTACTGTACTATATGTACCAAAACAATCTCCATGTATGCAGCCTCTCACCATTCAAATCTCTGTTGTTCGAACGTCCTCCCTATACAGCAGCCAGACAAATAAAAACAAACCATTTTTGGGGCGCCTGGGTGGCTCAGTGGGTTAAGCCGCTGCCTTCGGCTCAGGTCATGATCTCAGGGTCCTGGGATCGAGTCCCGCATCGGGCTCTCTGCTCAGCAGGGAGCCTGCTTCCCTCTCTCTCTCTCTCTCTCTGCCTGCCTCTCTGTCTACTTGTGATCTCTCTCTGTCGAATAAATAAATAAAAAAAATCTTTAAAAAAAAAAACCATTTTTGTGTTTCTGATTTTATTATGTTCACACAGAAGCAGTTTGCTAGGAAAAACTACAATGTAGATCACTTAAAACTTCTTTTTTTTTTTTTTTTAAGATTTTATTTATTTATTTGACAGACCAAGATCACAAGTAGGCAGAGAGGCAGGCAGAGAGAGAGGGGGAAGCAGGCTCCCTGCTGAGCAGAGAGCCCGATGTGGGGCTTGATTCCAGGACTCTGGGATCATGACCTGAGCCGAATGCAGAGGCTTTAACCCACTGAGCCACCCAGGCACCCCCACTTGACACTTCTTGTGAAGACTTGCTATTCCCTTCTCCTCAGATTTTAAACTCTGATGGTTACAAAGTAATGCTGCCTCCCGCCTCCCCTTCCCATCCCAGGTGCTCCCCATGGTTGGCCCCAAGGGCTGCCCAGATCAGCTCGCAAAAGTCTCCAAGAGGCTCCAAGGCTCTAAGCCCACCAAAGTGGTCTTAGAAAATGCAAAAAGCTTCTATTGGGCCAGAATTCCTTCTCTACAAGTAATGCTGGTTTTATTTTTGTTTCCTCACTGTTTTTCCTCAATAGGTAAGTATCCTTATTTCTGGGGCGCCTGGGTGGCTCAATTGGTTAAGCATCTGCCTTCAGCTCAGGTCATGATCCCAGGGTCCTGGAATCAAGTCCAGCATCGGCCTCCCTACTCCACAGGGAGCCTGCTGCTCCCCCTGCTTGCACTCTCTCTCTCTCTCTGACAAATAAATTAAAAGTTTTTTAAAACCTTTTAAAAAAATATCCCTGGGGTGTCTGAGTGGTTCAGTTGTTAAACATCTGCCTTTGGTTCAGGTCACAATCCCAGGGTCCTGGGATGGAACCCTGCATCGGGCTCCCTGCTCAGCGGGAAGCCTGCTTTCCCTCTCCCACTCCCCCTGCTTGTGTTCCTGCTCTCACTGTCTCTGTCAAGTAAATAAATAAAATCTCTAAAATAATAAATAAATATAAAAAATTTAAAAAGTGTCCTTATTTCTAAAATACTATTTTTACTTACCTACTTTACTGTCAGGGCTACACCTATCATTTAACTCCTCGTTTTATCAAAAGTTCCTAAATTTATTTATTTGACATAATTGTGAAATAGGTCCTTGTAAAAAAAAAGGATCTGTTTTTGAATTTACATTATCTTCAACTCTGTGCCTCCTTATCTTTTATTTAGATTTACTTCTCCATTCTCCAAATACATTTTTCTCCATTGAATAGTGTCTTTCTTTTCTCATCAGGAGTTACTTTGAGTTTGGCATTACCACAGTCGGGGCCAATCTTTGGCTTAACAGTAAATAAAATTTTAACTTAAAAAAAAAGGATCAGCTAGTTTTCTGTTCAGTTGCATCCATTTAACATTGTCCCTCTTTCTATAGTAATCCTCTCTTTTTTTATGTGTAGCTTTATACATTTTTATCCCCTTAAAGAAGCTTGTGTTTGTAGTTTTAACCTGGAGGTTTAAAAAAACTCCCATAAAAATATTTAAAAATATTTTTAAAAAATAAAAGAAAAAAAAATAAAAACTTTGGGAACAATAATTTGATTATCTCATATTATTATCTTTAATTGTCTATTGATTCTACTGGCAGCTGAATTTGTGGGGTTTTTTTTTTAAAGATTTTATTTATATATTTGAGAGAGAGACAGAATGAGAGGGGAGGGATCAGAGGGAGAAGAAGACTCCCCACCGAGCAGGGAGCCCAATGTGGGACTCAATCCGGGGACTCCAGGATCATGACCTGAGCCGAAGGCAGTTGCTTAACCAACTAAGCCACCCAGGTGCCCTGAATTTGTGGTTTTTTCCCTGAGGAAGGCTCTTCCAGTCCTGCACGTCTTGGGGGGTAATTCCAGAATGCCTGGGCTGAAGATAAAAAAAATAAAGTAAAATAAATGTAAGAATTCAGAATCTTAGGGAACAATATGGTACGAAGAGACATGGCAACTGATGGCAATTTTTGCTTCCCTCCTTGCTCCTCAAGTCGTCACTATAAGTCCTTTCCTTAGGCTGGTCTCTTTACCTATTTAACATGCAGCTGCTTCTGAAACTATCTGCTTTCTGGAAAAAAAAAAAAAAAAGTTCTAGGCTCACCTTGATTTTTTCTGCCCCAAAACATTGTATCAGATAATTTGAAAAGTCCTCATTCTTTTTAACTGAAAACAATATTAGAGGATAAAAAAGACAAAATTGGGCACTAACATGTATATTAGATTCTTTTTTTTTTTTTTAAGATTTTATTTATTTGACAGAGAGAAATCACAAGTAGGCAGAGAGGCAGGCAGAGAGAGAGGAGGAAGCAGGCTCCCTGCTGAGCAGAAAGCCCGATGTGGGGCTTGAACCCAGGATCTGGGATCATGACCTGAGCCGAGGGCAGTGGCTTAACCCACTGAGCCACCCAGGCACCCCTGTATATTAGATTCTTCTACATGACTGTTGGAAGGAGGCAGGATGACATCAGAGAAGACACTCCCTAAAATACTGTAACAGCAATAATCCCTTAAAAAGAACAATGAATTCATGTTAATGTTTTCAATTTATCTCTAGTTAAATTTAGACCCTTCTGTATTGTCCTATTAAGAGAGCTTAGGGACACCTTAGGCTCAGTTGGTTAAGTGTCTGCCTTCAGCTTCAGTGGGATGGAGTCCCATAGAGGAAGTGCTCAGCAGGGAGCCATGTCTCCCTCTGCCCCTCCCCCTGCTTGTGTGCGTGCTCGCTCGCACTCTCTCTCTCTCTGACAAATAAATAAAATCTTTTTGTTTGTTTGTTTTGTTTTTAAATATTTTATTTATTTGACAGAGAAATAAAGAGAGTACAAGCAGTGGGAACAGCGGTGGGAGAGGGAGAAGCACGCTCCCCGCTGAGCAGGGAGTCAGATGCGTGGCTCTATCTCAGGACCCTGGGTTCATGACCTGAGCTGAAGGCAGATGCTTAACTGACTGATCCACCCAGGCACCCCAAAATAAATAAAATCTTTAAAAAAAAAAAAAGGGAGAGCTTATTTTTCCATTTCAGTTAATGGAGTTTTTCTATTTTACATTAACTTCAACATGCCATAGTGTAGCTTGTTGCACTGATTGTGTTTCCCACAAAATGTAAAATACTTAGAAATCTTCTCATTTCTTTTTTAGATTCTCAACCCAGGTATCTGGAATTGCCTCCAACTTATGCAACTCTAGAGAGCTCTCTCTGTCCCTTTCTCAGTATCACCAGAAACCCCAACTACCTTTGAAACACAAAGAAACCCCATCCTCCCTCAGGAACACAACTACAAATCCAACCCAGTCTAATAAGCTGAATCAGTAGACACTTAATTGAAGATAATAACATCCAGTGGGAAAATTATTAGTTCTCCAGGTTTGTTCTTTAACAATGCTTCTCTAGCCTTATCCTTTTGAATTGATTTTTCCATTAGGCCTTTCTGTTTCCCTTATGCTCATGTCATTGTTTGTTTGCATATTCTCTTATTTTAAGGCTGTCTTAAAGCTGAATTCCAATTTCTGGGGTCCTTGGATATGTAACTATTATCTCACTGTTGTTCAACTGCAGTGATCCAAACCAGGCAAAAGGTAATCTGAAAACAAAACTAAATTATAACTAGAATCATTAGAAAACCATCTTAAAGGAATAGAGAATTCTCTTCCTAGAAAGTTTATTTTGAGCAGCTTCTGCTTTATTTCTGGTTGATTCTGCTATATTCCATAAAAACCATTTCATAAAAGACAAAAGCCCCATTGAATTATATCATGTTTCCATAGTCAAGTAAATTTTAGATAGTTCCCTAATAACATTACATGCAATTTCCAGGCACTTGGCCCATCTCCAGAGATCTGTAGTACAAAAATTTTTTAACCCATTAAATTATAACTAAAAACAGTTTTACTGTGGGGCATCTGAGTGGCTCAGTCAGTTGAGCGTCCAACTCTTGATTTCAGCTCAGGTCATGATCTCAGGGTTGTGGGATCCAAGCCTTGAGTGGGCTCTGGGCTCAGTGGGGAGTCTGTTTCAGTTTATCTCCCTCTGACCCTCCCCCTACTCTTTGTCTCTCACACTCTCAAATAAATACATACATCTTTGAAAAAAAAGTTTCAGTGTAACATGTCCAGGTTCTCAATGGATTAAAACTTCCCACGGGACGCCTGGGTGGCTCAGTTGGTTAAGTGGCTGCCTTCGGCTCAGGTCATGGTCCCAGCGTCCTGGGATCGAGTCCCGCATCGGGCTCCTTGCTTGGCGGGGAGCCTGCTTCTCCCTCTGCCTCTGCCTGCCACTCTGCCTGTGCTCGTGCTCTCTCTCTCTCTCTCTCTCTCCCTCTCTAACAAATAAATAAATAAAAATCTTTAAAAAAAAAAAAAAACTTCCCATGCTTATATCCCAATACTGCAGTATACAACAATTATCTAATCACCATAGAAATAAATAATTCAAATAATCCAATTACACTAAACTTTTGTTTGAAAGAAAAAGACAGAAAAAAGGAAAGGAAAAGATGGTTTCCATTTTAATTAGAAGCATAGATAGGGAAATCTCACAGCTAAGAAATATTAGCTTCCTCAGTTTTATTGTGCTGTATATGTCAATCTTTTTTTTAATGATAAAAGGAGAGAGTTTTACTCCATTGGACCAGATGGAAGAAAAAAAATGTGAGTCCAAATAGGCAGACTTGTACTTTTGGTGTCACGAAGATGAAGAGCTTGAAAACTGATGGTTTCTCTTTTCTCAATGAATTTATTTTCACAATGAAGTGTCAGGGAGAGCATCATCTCAAGAATGAGTACATAGGAAAAGAATGAGTGCAGAAAGTTTGGGCATAGAATAGGAGATATAACATAATCATCTCAAGGAGTGGGAAAATGGCCAATAGGGACCACAAAGGAATTGATAGGCGGAACCAAATGTCTATGAGGTCTGTGACTGTGAATTTAAAGTAAAAGCATCTACCTGGATTGTGTGGTCCAAAAATGTCCAAGGTGGCAAAAGAAAAATTGCAATCAGAATTATTCTGACATGACCCCTCTCTACCCTGGGGTGGGGAGAGGGGGAAGTGAGGTGAGATTATCATCTACCAGTGAGCTATTAAAATGCAAGACCATTGGGACACCTGGGTGGCTCAGGTGGTTAAGCATCTGCCTTAGGCTCAAGTCATGATCCCAGGGTTCTGGAACTGAGCCCAGTGTTAGGCTCCCTGCTCAGCAGGGAGGCTGCTTCTCCTCCTTCTGCCTGCTGCTCCCCTGCTTGTTCTCTCTCTCTCTTTCTTTCTCTCTCTGACAAAAAAAAAAAATTAAATAAAATAATTTTTAAAAAGGGGAAAAAAAAAACAAAACAAAACATGGAATCTAGACCAGCAAGGAGAAAGGTAGGATGAGAGAGACCTGAGGCTGTGTTATGGTCAGGGGACTGGATGCCTATAAAAGGTTGAAAAGTAGAAGTTACTTGAGCAGGTGAGCTGAAAGACTAGGAAGTTGTGTTTGAAGAATGAGTGTCTGCAAGCCAAGTTTCAGAGGCGGACATATTTTTTGAGATTGGCATCTTGATTGTGACCATGGGAAGTGGTTGCTAGGAAGCAAGTGAGGAAAAAGTCATTAGAGACCTCTTAGATCCTTTTCAAGCTTACATTTTCAATTCGCTATTAATGGTGTGTAAGAACAATATTAACTTTTGTATTTGTATCTTGTCTCTGATTACCTTATTAAATAATCTATTTGGCTCTAATTATTTTAAAGTTGATTTCTCTTGAACTGTCTAGGGAAGATAACCATCTTCTTGCCAAATAACAACAGGTTTGTCTCTTCCTTTCTAATAATCCTACCTGATTTATTCTTTTTGCCTTTTTGACTTATCTAGAATATCTACTAAAATGTTGAACAGTGCAAGTGATTACCAGGGTCCACTTTGGTTTCCTGACCTTAACAAGAATACTTCTACTATTTTATCATGAAATATGGTGTTGATTATGGCTTCTTGATATATTTTTTAATCAAACTAAGGAGTTTTCTCTTATTCCCAGTATATTAAAGTTTTGTTTTACTTCTTGCCTTGAAATTAGAAATGTAGGTTACATTTATTGAATGCTTTTTGGTCATTTATGAAGGTAAACATGATTTTCTCCTGATTCTCTTAATACAATTTATATTAAATTAAATTAATAATTTAATTAATTTATTATATTATATTATTATATAATATATAATATTATAATAATTTATTATTATATAATATATAATATTATAATAATATATATTATTATATTATTATATTATATTAAATATAATTAAATTAAATTAATAATTTATATTAAAATGCAGATACTGGGGCACCTGGGTGGCTCAGTGGGTTAAGGCTTCTGCCTTCAGCTCAGGTCATGATCCCAGCGTCCTGGGATTGAGCCCCGAATCAGGCTCTCTTGCTCTTCGGAGAGCCTGCTTCCTCCTCTCTCTGCCTGCCTCCCTGCCTGCTTGTGATCTCTCTCTCTGTCAAATAAATAAATAAAATCTTTTTTAAAAAATGCAGATTCTATTTCAATTCAATTCAACACTATTTTTTGAGTGCTTACTATATGCTATACTGTAATTTAGACTCAGTGTTCAGTGTTGATCAAAATATGTACTTTTTAAAAATGAGATTTTGAGGGGCGCCTGGGTGGCTCAGTGGGTTGAGGCCTTTGCCTTTGGCTCAGGTCATGATCTCAGGGTCTTGGGATCGAGCCTCTCATGGGGCTCTCTGCTCAGCGGGGAGCCTGCTTCCTCCTCTCTCTCTCTCTGCCTGCTTGTCTGCCTACTTGTGATCTCCTTCTGTCAAATAAATAAATAAATAAAATCTTTTTTAAAAATGAGATTTTGAGGGCGCCTGGGTGGCTCAGTGGGTTAAAGCCTCTGCCTTCAGCTCAGGTCATGATCTCAGGGTCCTGGGATCAAGTCCCGCATCGGGCTCTCTGCTCAGCAGGGAGCCTGCTCCCTCCTCTCTCTCTGTCTGCCTCTCTGCCTACTTGTGATCTCTCTGTCAAATAAATATATAAAATCTTTTTTAAAAAATGAGATTTTGAGATGATGAGTATCAAGTTTACATTCTAATGGATTAATCTTCTACTCCTGCTTCTAGTAATTTATTCTACAGATATATATGCTTTTTAAAAAATATTTTATTTATTTATTTGACAGACAGAGATCACAAGTAGGCAGAGAAGCAGGCAGAGAGAGAGGGGGAAGAAGGCTCCCTGCTGAGTAGAGAGCTCGATGTGGGGCTCAATCCCAGGACCCTGGGATCATGACCTGAGCCGAAGGCAGAGGCTTTAACCCACTGAGCCACCCAGGCGCCCCAACAGATATATATGCTTAAATGTATGTAGGTTCAGGGGTATGTATTGAGACACTTTTCTGTGTTGTACAATATTCAATAACAGATGAGTGACAAAGAAATAATGACTTATTCACATATAAGCACTGTACAACTATTAAAAGAATGAGGTAGACACATGTGTCATCATGTGAAAATTTCTTTAAGATTATTAAGTCTTTTAAAAGTGCATCATAGATCCATTATGTAAAAGATACATAAGTTCATGATCTACATGTATAGAAAGACAAGTAAAGGATGTGATGGGTAACTGTGATGGTTAATTTTATGTGTCAACTGAATGGGGCTAAGGCATGCCCAGATTGCTGGTAAAACATTATTTTTGGGTGTGTCTGTGAGGGCATCTCTGGAAGAGATGAGCATTTGAATCCATAGACTGAGTAAAGCAGATCACCCTCACCAGGGCAGGTAGGCATCGTCTAACTCAGTGAAGATATGAATAAAACACAAAGGTTAGGGGAAGGGTAAATTCGGTCTCTCTGCTTGGGCTGAGACATCCATCTTCTCCTGCCCTTAGACATGGGTGGTCCTGGTTCTTGGGCTTTAGGACTCTGTGAGTTATGCCATTGCTCCTCACTCCCTTCTCAGGTCTTTAGACTTGGACTGAATTAGATCAACAGCTTTTTTGGTTCTCCAGCTTGCAGATGGCAGATTGTGGGACATCTTGGCCTCCATAACCGTGAGAACCAATTCCTATAATAAATCCCTTGTATCTATATCTATATCTACACATATCCTATCAGTTCTGTTTCTCTGGAGAACCATGACTAATACAGATATCCATCAAACTGTCATAGTTAGTGGTTACCTCTAGGGAGGGAATGAGGAAGGGGATCGGGTGAGTAGGAACCCCAATATGTTTCTGGATAAACTTATGTATTGTTTGAACCATTTGCAGTGAGAATTTATTTGTGTATTATTTGTGCAGTTTTAAAAAGAGAGAGAGAGAGAGAAAAAACAGCATGAAACTGCTGTGAAACCAGCAAAATTTGACAGATGGTCTGTCAAAACTACCAGGAAAAATGCAAGCACTGGGAAAATAACAGAGAAAAAAAAAATCAGGGAAGTATCCTCAGTTAATTAACACTAAGAAAGAAAAGAAAGAGAGAGGTGGAAAAAGAACCTAAATAGTTGGACTCTAAACCTAAAGCAGGAGATTTGAGAGATCTTGAAGCATGATCTTAAGTATGGCCACAGCCCGTTACATCTGTGATTTATGAAGACCATTTTGTCAAAATGAGAGCATCACGAGTCTCTCTTACAGCTCTATTTCAGAAAGGCTGGAAGGCATCATTTCATTTCAACACCCAAGAGGAAATGATCCTGAGCCAAGAAAGATTTAAATATCCTCGGAGACAAGAGTGTTGCTTGCCAACTCTTAAGAAGCCAAGATTTACTTGTCATGATGAACCAAGATGCTGAGCAAAGAACAGATTCTCAAGTAAAAGGCAGGGACCAAGCAGAGTGACATCTGCAAGTCAGCTGTTTTTATTCCAGACTTTGGTTTTTAATTTTTAGATTAGAAAATTGTTTGATATCTGCTTCTCCAATCAAAGTCAGATCACATTAAAGAAAGCAGCAACTCTCTGGACATTGAGCTGTCCATGTCCCCGAGCTCTCCTTACTCTTGCACACGGCCTAGCAGTTTAAAGGACACGTTCTCCTGGATTACCTCAGGTGGCTCTCACAACAAATCTAAGACTGATACTATTGATCTTATTTTACGAGTCGGGAAACAGCTTAAAAGGGTGGCTTCTACCAAGATCACCTTAGTGAATGGCACAGCCAGGATGCAAATCTCTGACTGCTGACTCCAGCGTCCCCGCAAGGATCGTGCAGGCAGAGATAATTAATGTGTTTGACCTTTTCTGAAACAATATTTGTGTAGTCATATGAGAGAAGGGAAGTAGATAGTTTGGGATGGAGCAGAATAGAAACAAGAAATAATAAGCTCGGGGAAGCATGGAAAAGAAAAAGTGAATGAGAAGTCTTGAATTGACTGGAGGGTTTTTAATCTGTTATGATTTGGCCTACCAAATGCCACTGGAGAACTTTGAAAAGGGAGATGCTGTGATGAAACTGTGCTTAAGGGAAACTGTTTGAAGAATCTGGCACAGCGGAAATGGGAAAATAGTGCATTTGAAACGAGGGGAGTGGGGCTGGACAGAAAAGATGATGAACATCAGAAATACCAAGCACTAGAAGATTCTCATGACCCTGGAAAAAAGAACCAGTCGGACCGTGAATGAAGAATGAATCAGAAGATATATGCTGACATTTTATACCAACTATGTCAGACTGATCATAATGCGAGTAACTGGTGGAAATGTCGAGAGGATGGCTAGAGATGATTCAGCCAGTTACTAATACTTAAAGCTTCAGGTGTCAACAATCAAGTGAAACTTCCTATAAGGAGCTGGTGGTGTAAATCTGGAGAAAAGTAAGAAACGACGACGGCTAGACATGGAACACAGGGTTCCATCCCATGACCCTGAGATCATAACCTGAGCCAAAACCAAGGGCCAGACACTTAACTGACTGAGCCACCCAGGTGCCCCATATTTTATTTCTATGTTATTGTTTGTTATTCCCAAATGTTCTTCAAAATTAAAACCCTTATCTTCTTATATCTCACACTAAATTTAGAGTGCTGTGTTTAACATATCTAACATACTTTAGCATACTTTAACATAACACAATACTTTACAAAATAAACATACATTGTATTTATCTGGTTGATCTGTACAGCAATATTTTGGAACAATGTTATTAATATCCCCATTTTGCAAAGGAGAAAAATCTGAGGCTCAAAAAAAGGTTAAATGAATGGGCGCCTGGGTGGCTCAGTGGGTTAAGCCTCTGCCTTCGGCTCAGGTCATGATCTCAGGGTCCTGGGATCGAGTCCCGCATAGGGCTCTCTGCTTGGCGGGGAGCCTGCTTCCTCCTCTCCCTCTCTGCCTGCCTCTCTGCCTACTTGTGATCTCTCTCTGTCAAATGAATAAATAAATTCTTTAAAAAAAAAAAAAGGTTAAATGATATGCCTAATTTTATATAATCAATTGATGGTTTTAAACTAGGATATAGTTTGGTTCTTCAGATTCCGTATCTTGCTGCTGCTTCGCATTTCCCCTCCTCCCAACACACAATACCCGTTGAAATTTCATCCATTTTCCTCTTCCTTGAGACCATAATTTTTCTATTAATAGAGGCTTTTTCGAGAAAATACACACCGCCCTTGCCAAGATACTTACCCTTGCCCAGACTGAAAGAACAATCAAATGTTTTCTGTGAGCCTGACAGAGGAAGGGAAGAGCTTGTCTGACTATGCCATTTGTCCCTCTTTCTCCCTGACTTCCTTCTCTTACCTTACAAATCCCATCCAGATCTAGGTTAACAGTTGCTTTAAAGTTTTTTTAGGTGCCCCTGAATGGCTCAGTCTGTTAAGCGTCTGCTTCTGCTCAGGTCATGGTCTCAGGGTCCCAGGATCGAGCCCCGCGTTGGGCAGGGAGCCTGCTTCTCCCTCTCTCTCTCTGTATCTCATGAATAAATAAATAACATATTTTTAAAGATTTTTATCTATTTATTGACACACAGAGAGAGAGAGATCACAAGTAGGCAGAGAGGCAGGCAGAGAGAGAGGGGGAAGCAGGCTCCCTGCTGAGCAGAGAGCCCCATGCAGGGCTCGATCACAGGACCCTGGAGATCATGACCCGAGCCGAAGGCAGAGGCTTAACCCACTGAACCAACCCGGCACCCCAATAAATAAAATAATTTAAAAAATAAATAAGGGGGGGCGCCTGGGTGGCTCAGTGGGTTAAGCCGCTGCCTTCGGCTCAGGTCATGATCCCAGGTCCTGGGTTCGAGCCCCGCGTCGGGCTTTCTGCTCAGCAGGGAGCCTGCTTCCTCCTCTCTCTCTGCCTGCCTCTCTGTACTTGTGATTTCTCTCTGTCAAATAAATAAAATAAAATCTTAAAAAAAAAAAATTAAAAAATAAGTAAATAAATAAATAAATAAATAAGGGGCACCTGGGTGGCTCAGTCATTAAGCATCTGCCTTTGGCTCAGGTCATGATCCCAGGGTCCTGGGATCAATCCCCCCATCAGGCTCCCCCTCACTGAAAGCCTGCCTCTCACTCTCCCACTGCCCCTGCTTGTGTTCCCTCTCTTGTTGTGTGTCTCTCTGTCAAATAAATAAATAAACTAAATAAGTAAACAAATAGAAAATGAAAAAATAAAGTCCTTTTAATTCCAACATCTGAGTCATGTCATAGTTGACCTCTATGGATTGCCTTTCCCTTGAGAGTGACTGACAGTTTTCTGGTACTTTGTATGTCACGTAATTTTAGATTGTATCCTGGAGATTTTTGTAGAATGTTGCAGAGATTCTGGATTTTATTATATTTCTCTTAACAATATTGTCAGTTTTGTTGTAGCCGGTAACGCATTTGGTTAGACTCAAACTGCAAACTCTGTCTCACCTGTGGTGAGTGGCAGCTCAAGTCTCGGCTCTATTCTGTTCTTTTATCCTTAGCTGTACTGCTTGCAGTCTGATACCTTGCATACTTTGGGAGTCAGCCAGAGTCTTGGGCGAAATTTATATGCAAAAGTTGGGGCTCTATTCTCTAGCTCTTCCTTTTCTGGGATTCCTCCCTCATGCTCTGTGTCCCCCCTATTTGCCTCACACTTACTCTTCACATCAGAAAGATGGCTAGCTTTCTATTGGTGTTTTAGCTGATATCTGCCCTGAAATGACTGTGACCTGAACTCAGTCAGGGAGAAGCTGCAAGGAAATAGGAAACTCACGCTGACACAGTCTCTTCCTTCAAGTTTTTTTTTTTTTTTTTAATTTTATTTATTTGTCAGAGAGAGCGAGAGCACAGCATGGGGAGCAGCAGGCAGAGGGAGAGGGAGAAGTAGACCCCTGGTGATCAGGGAGCCCGATGCAGGACCTGATTCCAGGACCCCGGGATCATAACCTGAGCCAAAGGCAGTTGCTTAATCGACTGAGCCACCCAGGCACCCCTCAAGTTTCAACTCTTATCAAAAACATACTGCTTGGGCACCTGGGTGGCTCAGTGGGTGAAAGCCTCTGCCTTCGGCTCAGGTCATGATCTTAGGGTCCTGGGATCGAGCCCCGCATGGGGCTCTCTGCTCAGCAGGGAGCCTGCTTCCCCCTCTCTCTCTGCCTGCCTCTCTGCCTACTTGTGATCTCTGTATGTCAAAAAATAAATAAAATATTTTTTAAAAAAATACTGCCTTTGTCCGCTCTTTACAGGTAGGTTTTGTTGTTTTTTGGGTTGTTTTTTTTTTTTTTTTTGGTATTTCTTTCCAGACTTCATAATTGTTGTCTGCAGGAGGTTTGGTGTATTAGTTTGCTATACCAGAAGCATGATCTCCCATATAGATCTCCATTTCAGTTGTCTGTTGCACCAACCTAAAATTTGGTGGCTTAAAAAAACAACTATTTGTTTATTATTGTTGTTGTTGTTGTTTTAAAGATTTTATGTATTTGACAGAGAGAGAGAGAGAGAGACAGCGAAAGAGGGAACACAAGCCAGGGGAGTGGGAGAGGGAGGAGCAGGCCTCCTGCCAAGCAAGGAGCCTGATACGGGGCTTGATCCCAGGACCCTGGAATCATGACCTGAGCCGGAGGCAGGTGCCTAACGGCTGAGCCACCCAGGTGCCCCAACATAACAACTATTTGCTCACAATTCTGCAACTTGGGCTGGACTTCACTGAGTACTTCTTCTCCATGCAGTGTTGGATGCAGCCATCTGGAGGCTTGAATGGGGCTGAAAATCCAAAATAGCTCCACTCACATGCCCGACACCTCAGATGGAATGGCTAGAACAGCTTGGGGGCTGATCAGATGGCTCTCTTTCTGCTTTCTTTCTAGCAAGATAGCTGGACCTCTTTATGTTATGGCTTAATGTTTCAAATGGAAGTATTCCAAGAACAGAAGCCCCAATATACAAATATTTATAAAGCCTCCATTTGCATCGCACTTGTTAATGTACCACTGGCCAAAACAAATCACATATCTAAGCTAAGAGTCAGTGTAGGAAGGGACTACACAAGAGTGGTATGGCCCACTGAAGTCACCAATGTAACAGTCTATCATAATCTCTTAGGCACCTTTCCTACGTTTAAGTTACAGGTTGCCTCTCCCCACTTTTTTTTAACCTCGAGGATCTTTCTCTATCATTTGTCCCTCCATTTCCTATATCCTCAGCCTCTTTCTCTCTCTATTGATTCTTCCCCTACCTTCCTCTTAAAATAACACAGAACTCGACTTAACCCTAGCACCCTATCTCTCTATTGTCCCTCAAAATCAGACTTCTTAAAGCAGTTGTCCCATTCGTCTGTTTCCAATTCTCCATCTTGTGATTATTTGACACCGTAAGTGATATGGCTTCACTCACACAACTACATTGGATTGCTCTTGCCAATGTCACTCACACCTTTTTGTTGCTAAACAGAATAGATGTGGCTTGGTTCTTTGAATTAACTCTCAGTAGCATTGAGCCATGTAGACAAATCCCTTCTTAAAACACTCTCTTACGTTGACTCAGCTTACTTTATCTTACCCTCTCGACAGCACGATTCCTGGCTGCTCCATTTATTCCATGGCCATTTTTTAAGTGTTGTCATTCCTAAGCTTTTATCTTGTACCTTTTTTCATTCCAAACATTCTTTCTTGTCATCTCCTCTTTTTCAATACCTTTAGTTACCCTCTGTATGCTGATAACTCCTGAATGTAAATCTTTGGCCCAGATCTCTCTCCTTTAGCTTCAGAAGTATACATCCAATTACATACTCAACACTTCTGCTTGCTTACCCCATAGGGAACCCAAAATGAAGTCATCTCCCCTCTCCCCAAAACTATTTCTCTTCTTATGATCCTTCTCTTCATGATCGACACCATCAATGGCTCTAGCCAGATGCCTGATTATCCTTTTACCCAGTGCCTCCCCTATCCAAAATAGTGTTCCATCCCCAAGTTGATCAACCACCAATGATCTCATTTGGATTTCTGCCAGACTCTTATCTAATTTCCCTGAATACACTGTCAGGCTTGCTGCCATACCCCATTCACATCCCAGTCCCCCATGCACACATATACAAAAGCTATTTATCACAGAAAATCCAGAATGATCTTTCTATATGAAATTTTTCACTTGTTTTAAATCCTCCAGTGGGTCTCCAACACCTGTAGAATAAAACCTCAACTCTTTACTTGGGTGACAAGGTCCTTACGGATCCAGTACCTACTGCTCAAAGCTCCTTTTTTAGCTCTCTTCAACTCCTCTCAAATCTCACCCTTTACTCATTTTCCTTTTGCTGCTTTTCCAGTGACACACAACCTCACCCAACCTGGCACCAGAAATTCAACATGCTATCTCTGAAGTTAGACTAATTGGCTGTTCTGTCACTCACTTAGATGTGTGAGCTTGAGCAATTTACGTGACCTCTCTGTGCTTCAGTTTCTTATCTGTAACATCAGAATAGGAATAGTACCTAGTTCATAAAGCTGTTGAGAGAATAAACTTAGGTAATGTATGCAAACTCCTTGGCATAGTGCCTAGCATGTAACAAACACTGAATTAGCACTATGACTTTTAGGGGTGCCTGGGTGGCTCAGTCAATTAAGTGTCTGCCTTTGGCTCAGGTCATGATCCCAGAGTCCTGGGATTGAGCCCCGCATTGGGCTCCCTGCTCAGTGGAGAGCCTGCTTCTCCATCTCTCTCTGCCTGCTGCTCTGCCTAACTGTGCTCTTTCTCTCTGTCTCTGTCAAATAAATAAATAAGATCTTTTAAAAAAAACGCTGTAGCTTTTATTCTTTTTCTCCAGCCACACTACTACTTTTAGTTGTTAAAACTGTCTATTCTTTTCCTTCCTTCTGAGCCATTTGTGGGCTGTTCTCTCAGCCTAGAACATTCTCCTTCCCCACAACATTCCGCTGACAACCTCCCCCTCCACCACCGCCATCCTCTAACTACCCTTTGCCTGGCCAGCCCTTACTCATACTTCAGGTGTTAGTTTGGATATCACTTTCCACTAGAAGACTCACTTCCAAATCACTGTATTTCTTTCTGTTATAGTATTTTTCACACTGAATCATCATCTCCTGTTTATTTCTTTGCATCTCACTAGACTGGAAATTCTGTGAGTATTTTTTCTTTCTCACTTTCTTCCTGTAATGGGCTGAATCATGTGCCCCCCAAAATACATATGAAGTCCTAACTCTCAATACCTCAGAAAGTAGTTGTATTTAAAGATAAGTTCTTTTTTAAAAAGGTGATTGGGGGGCACCCGGGTGGCTCAGTGGGTTAAGCCTCTGCCTTCAGCTCAGGTCATGGTCCCAGGGTCCTGGGATCGAGCCCCGCATCCAGCTCTCTGCTCAGCAGGGAGCCTGCTTTCCCCTCTCTCTCTGCCTACTTGTGATCTCTCTCTCTGTCAAATAAAAAAAATAAATAAATTTAAAAAAAAAAAAAGGTGATTAGGGGCACCTTGGTGGTTCAGTTGGTTAAGCATCTACCTTCAGCTTGGGTCATGATCCCGGGGTCCTGGAACTGAGGCCCACATAGGACTCCTTACTCAGGGTTCGGGGTCTGCTTCTCCCTCTCCCCCTCCACCCGCTTGAGCTTTCCCTTTCTTTCCCTCTCTCAAATAACTTAAATCTTTTTTTTAAGGTAATTAATCCAATATAACTGGTGTCCTTAGAAGAAGAAAAAATTTGGACACAGAAATGTATGTATAGGGGTGCCTGGGTGGCTCAGTCAATTAAGCCTCTGCCTTCGGCTCAGATCATGATCCCAGGGTCCTGGGATTGAGCCCCACATTGGGCTCCCTGCTTGGCAGGGAGTCTGCTTCTCCCTCTCCCTTTGCCTGCTACTCTGCCTACTTGTGCTCTCTATTTCTCTATCAAATAAATAAATAAAATCTTTTTTTAAAAAAAGAAATATATGTGCAGAGAAGAAAGATCATATGAGGGCAGGGGAGAAGATAGCCATCTAAGTCATCTACACTAAGGAGAAAGTCTTCAGAGATATAAACCCTGCCAACATCATGGATTTCTCCATAACTGTGAGACAAGAAGTTTCTATTGTTTAAACCATCCAGTCTGTAATACTTTGTCAGCCAACTAATACATTACCTCATGTAGCATTTAGCAATATGTCTTGCAGAAATAAGAGCCCAAAAATATTTGTTGCATGAAAACAAATCATCCCATTTTCTTGCAATCTTATTAGGAAATGCTCCTGTTGTGGAATACTATGCAGCCATCAAAAATGGAATCCTGCCATTTGCAACCGTGTGGATGGAACTAGAGGGTATTACGTTAAGCGAAATGAGTCAAACAGAGAAAGACAATTATCATATGATCTCATTACTATGTGAAATTGGAGAAACAAAACAGAGGATCATAGGGGAAAAGAGGAGAAAATAAAACAAGACAAAATCAGAGGGGGAGATAAACCAGAAGAGACTCTTAACTATAGGAACAAACTGAGGGTTGCTGGAGGGGAAGGGGGTGGGGAGATGGGATAACTGGATAATGGACATTAAGGAGGGCATGTGATGTAATGAGCACTGGGTATAATATAAGACTGATGATTCACTGACCTCTACCTCTGAAACCAATAAGTTAACTATAAGCTATAATTAATTATTTATAATTATATAATTATAAGTTATAATTATAAGTTAATTAATTGAATTTAAATTTAAAAATAAAGTTAAAGAAAATGCCCCCAATGAATTGGAGTAACTAACAGTAATGAGCTAAGCCTTCTTTTCCAGACCAAAGATACTACAGAAATGTGAGACTACACTAAAATCTAAATCTGAACGTCAAGTTTCCAACACTTGCAAATCAGGTCCATTTTTTTCCCCTTTCAGAAACAGAAGGTAGGACATCTTAAAAGGTGTTTATAAACAGCTGAAGCAAAAGAGAAATTTTACAGTACCTACATCCCAAGCAAATTTGCTTTTGATTGATTTCATCATTGTAATTAGCCAGTGGGGGTATGTACTTGAAAAGTCACCAAAAGTGCTTAGGTTGCCTGCAACAGTCATCAGATACCCCCAAGTCCTTCAGGTACCCAAAAGTAGTACCAGGGAAAAAAGAAATATTCTAATAGATTCTCTTTCTAGGAAACAACTTTCATTTCCTTCTTAACTTTCTCTTGATGGGCTAAGACAACTGAAAGCAGAGAATCAAAATCACTCCTCTATCTTCAGTATGCTGCTATGTTAGTACATAAAGGTTATTTAATCTTCCTCTCAAGAAAAAAATGAGGATCCCTAAAATTTACAGAGTCCATTTGAATATAATATCTGCTGGAAAATTATAAGAATTAATGGAAACTCAAAGTCTATAATGAAAAAGGTCTTTTAAAAGATTTTATTTATAAAGTTAGGGGCACCTGGGTGGCTCAGTGAGTTAAGCGACTGCCTTCAGTTCAGGTCATGATACCAGGGTTCTGGGATCAAGCCCCACATCAGGTTCCCTGCTTCTCCAGGGAGCCTGCTTCTCCCTCTTTGTCTGCTCCTCCCCCCACCTCCCGTTCATGCTCTCTCTCTCTCAAAATAAATAAAATATTGAAAAGAAAAGATTTTATTTATAAACTTATTTGAGAAAGAGAAAAGGCAGGGGGAAGGAATAGAGGAAGAGAATCCCCAGCAGACTCAATGCTGGAAGCAGAAACCCATGCAGGGCTTGACCTAATGACCCTGAGATCATGACTTGAGCTGAAACCAGGAGTTGGATGCCCGACCCACTGAGCCACCCCAGGGGCCCCACAATGAAATAGTTTTATATTGCATTTAGTTTAAAACCCTCAATCATCTAAGATTTCTATAAAGGCAACATTGAAAAAAATGGTTTAAAAAAAATAAAGAATGGGGGCACCTGGGTGGCTCAGTGGGTTAAAGCCTCTGCCTTCGGCTCAGGTCATGATCCCGGGATCCTGGGATCGAGCTCTCTGCTCAGCGGGGAGACTTCTTCCCGCCCCCACCCCCGCCTGCTTGTGATCTCTGTCTGTCAAATAAATAAATAAACTCTTTTAAAAATAAATAAATAAATAAATAATGTGTAACATTGATTTCTAGACAATGCAGCAAACTTATTATTCCCTAATATTATAATTTTAAAATAACTTCAGAAAACTGAAAACATCTTCTCTTATTAGAAACATTTGCCTTCCCTTTGTTGTTATTGTATGTATTATTGTATGTGTAGTGTGTGTATTGTGAAAACCATGACTTCAGTGTCACATGTATTTTAACTTACACTTTGATGTAGCTCTGTGACTTTGGTCATGTCATCTGGCTTATCTGAGCCTTGGTTTCCTTTTCTATAAAATAAACATACTTACCTCATAAGGTTATGAGGCTTAATGAGATAACATTTATAAAATAGCAACATTGTACCTCTTATATAGTGGACATTTAATAAATACTAATCTCCTTTCCATGCTTTCCTTCCTTTTTTTTTTTTCTAAAGATTTTATTTATGTATTTGATGGCAAGAGAGAGAGAGAAAGAAAGCACAAGCAGGGCAGAGGGGCAGAGGGGCAGAGGGAGAGGGAGAAGCAGGCTCCCTGCTGAGCAAGGAGCCCATTGGGTGCTCCATCCTAGGACCCTGTGATCATGACCTGAGCTGATGGGAGATACTTAGGGGATTGAGCCACCCAGGAGCCCTCCCTGCTGTCCTTCATGAGAAAGGAAAATAAAAGACACCCAGAATGTGTCTTCCCAAACTCACAAAGAAATTTGGTTATATTATCTGGCTTCATGCTCCTGCAGCCTGTGCAAAGAAGAGAGTATCATACTGCCAGAGACTAGGGTAGAAAGAGTTTGGCCTTAGTGATGATGATGATGATCATAGTGGAGGTGTGTGAGTAACGTCTCACACGTTAAAATTCTCTCTTCAGATATTCAGGAATGTCAATCTCCTAACACAATGCTTGGTGTACACCAAGCGCTCTTCAAATCATAGTTCACTTTACTTTTTTAGTATCTACTTCAGAACCTCTTCATATATGTCACTAAAAGGAAATCTTTTATTAAAGATTATTTATTTATTTGAGCGAGAGAGAGAGAGAGAGGGCATGTGCAGGCCTGAAAGACAGTGCAAGGGGAGGGGCAGGGTGGAGAGAGAAGCAGGCATCCTGCTGAGCAGGGAGCCCAATGGGGGACTGGATCCTAGGACCCTGGGATCATGACCCCAGCCCAAGTCAGACCCTTAACCGACTGAGCCACCCAGATGCCCCCAAATATCTATCTTTAAGTGTTCAGCAGAAACCCAGTAAGGGCTTAGCCAGTCCCATTTGATAAGGAGAAGTATACTTGAGTCCCCGGTCTCCATCTTACAAATAGAGGCACAGTGCTGCTCAGTGGGCTGGTTGAGAACTGCACCTCTAGATGTATGCGTGGTTTGGAAAGCTTACAACTGCATTTTTTTTAAAAAAGATTTTATTTATTTATTTGACAGAGAGAGATCACAAGTAGACAGAGAGGCAGGCAGAGAGAGAGAGAGAGGGAAGCAGGCTCCCCGCTGAGCAGAGAGCCCGATGCGGGACCGATCCCACTACCCCGAGATCACCACCTGAGCCGAAGGCAGCGGCCCAACCCACTGAGCCACCCAGGCGCCCTACAACTGCATTTTTTAGCTATTAAGAACCAAGACGGTTTTTCTCAAAGTTTTGGATAGTTTGCAGTCCTAGAAGCATTGGGATGGACATATCATCCTGCCCAAACCTTACTGCTTATTCCTAGAGATCCGTCCCAGAGCACTGCAGGAGATGCGATGTGGAGCAGAAGAGGAAGGAGGAAGGGGCCATGAGATGTAGAAGATTTCATACCACAGAATATATCCCAGGGAGAGCTCTAAGTGTGTTTGGAAGAAATTCTTTGATAAGCAACTTGGAGAGGAGCCTAGGGCATCAAGGTCCTGCTCAGGCAACAAACGATGTAAGCTAAACAGATATGCATGAAGCAAGAAAAAATGTTTTTTGCTCCTGAAAAGGACGAAAATGTAGAACAGAGGAAATGGACTGAACCAGTAGGACAGCAGAAAACCTTACCTTCACCAAATTCTCAGAAAATCCTATAGAATCCACAAGCTCCTAGTGTCAAGTGGTTTCCTGTAGTGATTCATGAAGGCAGAACGGCAAGGAGACCCCAGCTAACGTCTGGGTTCCTTTCGAGAGCCGCATCTGGTCCTGACTGTGAAGGGGTGAGTGACGATAACACGAGATAAACCACTTCCTCGGTCTCCTGACTAGCCCCCAGCTTCTCAATCTCTTTGCCTCTGTGTTTGGTAACCACGTTATTGACCAGAAGGCAGGCCATCGATTCTAGATAGCGACTGTCCAATGGCAGAGTCGTGAGACAGGTGTGAGAATGATCATCCCGTCCCGGGGAGGAATAAAGTATCACTATACGATTTGCTAAAACAGCACTTAATTTATCATTGGCGCCATCTGAATTTCTGCCAAGGAAAAACATCTAATCAGGGTGATTGTGCGAAGTGTTTCTCGCCCACTATGATGCTGCTGAACTTAATCAACAAGCATTTATTAAGTACTTAATTACTTGCCGTGCTGTGCTGGATATCCGCAGAGAGAACTGTGTGCACAGGCCCCTCCTCTCCGGCAGTTCACGTATGGAGAATTGCGGCGGGGGGTGGGGGGGCGGTTAGGGAAGGAGACGCGAAGGAAGCGAAAATGCCTTGAGTTCCTCATATGCGCCAAGTCCATGTACAGATTCGACACGCGCTTTACTTGTAGATAAGGAAAAGGAGGTGCACAGGGGTCTGTTGTGGAGCTGAAATTCAAACGGAGTTTTCCAGCTCTGAGGCTCTCTCTCCAGACCACATTGCCTGTGGGAGGAGGGCAGGCTGACGTGGGAAAGGGTCCTCAGAACAAAAGGACTCCTTTATAACAGTAAGATGACTTCTAAGCATTTAGGGGTGGAAGGCAGAGATACGTATGTTGCATGTAATTTGTGATCAAAGAAAATGTACCGCGTAGATACTTTGTTTCAGACCCTAAAATTTTGAGATGAAAACATTCTATTCAGGATCTCAGGCTTGAGGAGCGCAGTAGGGCAGTGGTCCGAGAATTAGCTGCGCTGCTCTCTCCTAGCCCTCCCAACCCGCCCCCCAGGCTATTTAAGAGATTCTGACACCGCCTTTAGGATTTTCTTCTTATGCCTTGCCCCGCCTTTCTCCTTGAGTTAAGTCAATTCAGCCACCATTTGTTGCATACTGCGTTCTAAGCTGTGTGTGATGGATTCGGATTTAGGATGTCCGAGGCTTAGTAGGGGCTGTGGTGGGGGAAGTAAGGCATATCCAGGCAACTTTTAGTGATTACAGGGAATAATTATTATTGGGAGTCAGACAGGAGCGCCTGTCTCAGTTGGTAGATCATGTGGCTCTTGATCTTGGGGTTGTGAGTTCAAGACCCACACGGGGCATAGAGATTACTTTAAAAAATAAATAAAATAGAGACCTCGAGACGGCTCAGTCGGTTAAGTGTCCAACTTTTGGTTTCAGCTCAGGTCATGATTTCAGGGTTAGGAGCTCAAGCCCCAGGTCAGACTCCACACTGGGCATGAATCCTGCTTAAGATTCTTTCTCTCTCCGGAGCACCTGGGTGGCTCAGTGGGTTAAACCTCTGCCTTCGGCTCAGGTGGTGATCTCAGGGTCCTGGAATCCAGCCCACATCAGGCTCTCTGCTCAGCAGGGAACCTGCTTCCCCCTCCCTCTGCCTGCCTCTCTGCCCACTTGTGATCTCTCTGTCAAATAAATAAATAAAATCTTTTAAAAAAAATTCTTTCTCCCTCTGGCTGTATCCTGCATGCATGTATGCTCTAAATAAATAAATAAATAAATAAATAAAATATTGGGAGTCAGACAGAAAAATGGTATGTGCTTGTATCTAAAGAGATGAGAAAGTTTTTTTGTCGTCTTTTTAGCCCTCTAAACTGTGAATACTTGGCTTAAAATTTGTTCATTTCTCACTCGCTAAAGGATAAACATCAGTTAGAATAATGAAAATAAAATGATACTTTTTTAAAAATTCAGGGTTATTACTTTCAAGTGGCTGGAGAAAGGTTGTGTTAGGGAAGGAAGAGGGAGTGGCATGTTGCTAACTTTTGTGAGTGTGCTGAGTGGGTAGACATTATTTCTGATAAGCCAGAGATGACTCTTGGTTTCAGCTCAGGTCATGATCTCATGGGTCCTGAGACCCAGAACACCCCCTCCCCCAGCACCCCTCCCCCGAGGCTCTGTGCTCAGCAGGGGATCTGCTTAAAGATTCTCTCTCTGACCCTCCCCCTACTTGCATGGCCACACACACTCTCTCAAATAAATAAATCTTTATATACATAAATCATTTACATATAAATACATATATAAACTTCAAAAGCTGACACTGTTTCAGACATGGACTATAAGGAGGGTTTTAAACTCATTTTTCTCCCATTTTATTTCTCTTGGCTACTTTGCAATGACACAAAAAAACCCACTTTAATCTTTTAGGTATATATTCTATTTATATTATTGGATATTTTTGTCTAAAAGAAATTTTTCTACCTATTTACCAAAGCACGATTCTTTTCTAAACTATTTTTCTAAGATTTTATTTATTTATTTGTCAGAGAGAGAGAGAGCAAGCACAGGCAGACAGAGTGGCAGGCAGAGGCATAGGGAGAAGCAGTAGTTTAACTAGTTCTCTATTGTTGGATATTTAGATTGTTGCTGTTTTTAATAGAGAATGTTCCAGAAACAATGTTGCAACAAACGTCCATAAACAAATATCTTTCTTATTTTTTCTAGCATAACTTAGGGAAAAGTTTAGCTACAGTTAAAAGATAAATGTTTATTTTATTTTTAATTTTTTTACAATAAATATTTAAAACTTGGATAAATGTTGATTTGGTAAGTTCGACACACTTTGCAAATTGTTCTCAAAATGTTGCAGTAATTCACAAGGTTTCTAACAGGGTGCAATTCTCACCAATACTTTTCATCTTTGTCAATCTGATAAATAAAATGGCATCTTTTGTTGCTTTAATTTGCATTTTAAAAATTATGAATGAAGTTGAACATTCTTATGTTGTGTGCATTTCTATTTCTGTGAACTACTTTTGCACATTTTTAAAAACTTTTTTGTTTGACATTAACTTAGAGTGCTTTTTCCATAATAAAAGAATTGGCTCTTTATCACGTGAGTTAGTGTTAGGATCGAGCCATGATTCATAATTACAGAGTAAACAGTTTTGTGTGTGTATTCCAGACTTTTTAAAAACTATTATTTTTATTGTAGTAAAATATTTATAACATACCATTTGCCCTGTTAACCATTTTTAAGTGTACAATTTAGTGACATTAATTACACTTATAATAATATGTGATGATCACCACTATTTATTTCCAAAAATTTTCATCATCTTAAACAGAAATCTTTAGCCATTATGGAATAATTCCAGTTCTCTCCTTTCCCCAGCCCCTGGTAACCTCTAATCTACTTTCAGTTTCTCCTAGATATTTCACAGAAGTGGAATCATATAATACTTATCCTTCTCGATCTCACTTATTTCACTTAACAAAATATTTTCAAGGTTCACCCACGTTGCAGCAAGTATCAGAACTTCATTCCTTTTTATGGCTAGATAATATTCCATCTTATATATACATACTTTATTTTGTTTATCAGTTCATCTGTTGATGGACACTCAGGTTGTTTCCACATTCTGGCTATTGTGACCAAAGCTGTAATGGATATCTATGTACAAGAACCTATGTGAGTGCCTGCTTTCAAATTCTTTGGTTATACACCTAGAAGTGAAATTCTTTTATGGTAACTTTACGTTTACCATTTTGAAGAACTGCCAAACTCTTTTGGCTTCATCACTTAATTCCCAACAGCGATGTACAAGAGTTCCAATTTTTCTACATCATCAACATATATTATCTTCCATTTTTCTAAGTATAGTCATTTTTGTAGCTGTTAAGTACCATCTCATTGTATTTTGACTTGTATTTCTTTAACTGAGGAAAAGAGTTGAGCATCTTTTCATATGCTTCTAGGGCATTTAGAGATCTTCTTTGGAAAAAATGCCTGTTCAAGTTCTTTGCCCTTTATTTTAATTGGGTGGTTTGGTTTTGTTATTATTATTGTCAGTGTTGGCGCTGTTCTTTTTTTGAGCTGTAAGAGTTCTTTCTATATCCTCAATATTAAAACCCTCTCAGATATAGGATTCACAAATATTTTCTCATTCTGTGGGTTGTCTTTTCACTTTCTTGATAGTATCTTTTGATACACAAAAGTTTTGAAATACAATGGTGCCCAATTTATCTATTTTTACTTTTGGTGTCATATTTTTAAAACCATTGCTTAATTCAACCAAGGTCACACAAATTTGCCTTATATTTTAACAGTTTTATAGCATTAGCTATTAAATTTATCTTTATTTATTTATTTGAGAACAAGAGAGAGAAAGAGCTTAAGCAGGGTAAGAGGCTAAGCAGGAAGCCCTATGTGGGACTCAGTCCCAGCACTCTGGGATCATGACTTGAGCTGAAGGCAGATGCTTGTGGATTGAGTCACACAGGTGACCCTGAAGTTTATATCTTTAATCCCTTTTGTGTAATTTTTGTATATGGTGTGGATATTCAGCTTTTCCAGCACAATGTGTTAAAGAGATCATCCTTTCCCTCATGAATGATCTTGGCATCCATGTTGAAATCAACTGAACATAGATGCATGGGTTTATTTCTCAGATATCAGTTCTATTCCACTGGCCAATATGTCTAACTTTATGCTAGTAGCACACTCTTTTGATCACTATAGCTCTGTAGAATGTTTTGAAATCAAGAAGAGTAAGTCTTCCCAATTAGCTCTTTTTTTCCCCAAGAATATTTTGGTGATGCTGGATTCCTTGAAATTCCATGTGATTTTTATAATGCGTTCCATTTCTGAAAAAAAAAATATTGTTACAATTTTCCTAGTGATTACCTTGAATCTATATTATCACTTTGGATAGTATTGTGATCTTAACAATATTAATTCTTGCAATCCATGAACATAGGATGTCTTTTCATTTATTTAGGTCTTTAATTTTTTTCAGTGATATTTCTTAGTTTTCAGTGTACAAACTTGAACCTCCTTTGTTAAATTTATTCCTAAGTGTTTTCTCTTGGTTTTGGCCCTGATCATGATCTCAGGGTCATGAGATTGAGCCCCACATCAGGTTCTGTGCTCAGTGTGGAGTCTACTTAAGACTCTCCCTCTCCTTCTGCCCCTCCCCCATGTTCACTCTCTCATAAATAAATAAATGAATAAATAAATAAATATTCCTAAGTGTTTTATCTTTTCTGTTGCTATTGTAAATGGAATTATTTTTCTTAGCTCCTTTTTTGTAGTGTTCGTTGATTGTATATAAAAATGCAACTCATTTTTTGAATTGACTTTGTTCCTGAATCTTCCATGAATTTGCTTATTAATTCTAACAGTATTTTTGTGGATTCCTTAAAGATTTTTAGATATAACATTATGTCTCCTTTTTTTAAAATGATTTTATTTATTTATTTGACAGAGAGAGACATAGTGAGAGAGGGAACACAAGCAGGGGAGTGGGAGAGGAAGAATTAGGCTTCCCACGGAGCAGGGAGCCCAATGTGGAGCTCGATCCCAGGATCTTGGGATCATGATCTGAGCAGAAGGCAGACTTTTAATGACTGAGTCACCCAGGCACCCCAACATCATGTCTTCTAAGAATAGAGGTAGTTTTAGTTTTTTCTTCCCAGTTTATTTTTTTTTAAGATTTTATTTATTTATTTGATAGACAGAGATCACAAGTAGGCAGAGAGGAAGGCAGTGAGAGGAAGGGAAGCAGGCTCCCTACTGAGCAGAGAGCCTGACTCGGGGCTCGATCCCAGGACCCTGGGATCATGACCCGAGCTGAAGGCAGAGGCCTTAACCCACTGAGCCACCCAGGCGCCAGTTTAAATGCCTTTTATTTCTTTTTCTTGCCTAATTTCTCTAGCTCTGTATACATTCATAGCATATATTTGCATATCAAAATATCTGTTTTTTAAATACGTGTATTCTTTTTTCATTAAAAAATATAGCATAGGGGGGGCGCCTGGGTGGCTCAGTGGTTAAAGCCTCTGCCTTCAGCTCAGGTCATGGTCTCAGGGTCCTGGGATTGAGTCCCGCATCGGGCTCTCTGCTCAGCGGGGAGCCTGCCTCCTCCTCTCTCTCTGCCTGCCTCTCTGCCTACTCGTCATCTATCTGTCAAATAAATTAAAAAAATATATATAGCATAGGGTGGCTGGGTGATGGACATCAGGGAGGGTATATGTTGTGGTGAGCATTGTGTATTGCATAAGACTGATGAATCACACATCTACACCCCTGAAACAAACAATACATTATATGTTAATAATAATTTAAAAATTGTTAAATGTAGCATGACTATTATTTTGCAACCTACTTTTATATCACACTATATTATAGAGCCTCTTTTTGCCAACATATATAGACCTATCTTATTTTTTAAATTGTTGAATGATACCAAAGGGGAACCTGCACCTCAAGTTTTATAGCAGCAATGTTCACAATAGCCAAACTATGGAAAGGGACTAGATATTCATCAACAGATAAAAAGATAAAGAAGATGTGGTAAATATACAGAATGGAATATTATTTAGCTATCAAAAAAGTGAAATCTTGCCATTTGCAATGACTTGAATGGGACTAGAGGGCATATGCTTAGTGAAATAAGTCAATTAGAGAAAGACAATAATCATACGATCTCACTCATATGTGGAATTTAAGAAACAAAACAGAGGATCATAGGGGAAGCGAAGGAAAAATAAAACAAGATGAAATCAGAGAGAGAGACAAACCATAAGAGACTCTTAATCATAGGAAACAAACTGAGGGTTGCTGGAGGGGTGAGGGGTAGGGGAATGTGGTGGCTGGGTGATAGACATTAATGAGGGCACATGATGTAATGAGCACTGGGTATTACATAAGACTGATGGGGACACCTGGGTGGCTCAGTGGCTTAAAGCCTCTGCCTTTGGCTCAGGTCATGATCTCAGGGTCCTGGGGTCGAGCCCCACATCAGGTGCTCTGCTCAGCAGCCTGCTTCCCCCCTCTCTCTGCCTGCCTCTCTGCCTACTTGTGATCTCTCTCTCTATCAAATAAATAAATAAAATTAAAAAAAGACTGATGAAATTACTGAACTCTACCTCTGAAATTGATAGTACACTATATGTTAATTAATTGAATTTAAATTAAAAAAAAAAGATTTGTATCCAAAATCTATAAATAACTTATAAAACTCAACACCCAAAAAACTAATAATCCAGGTAAAAAATGGGCAGAAGACATGAATAGACACTTTTCCAAAGAAGACACATGGGTGGCCACGGACCCATGAAAAGATGCTCAACATCACTGATTATCAGGGAAATGCAAATCAATACAATGAGCTATCGCCTCACACCTTTCAGAATGGCTATAATCAACAACACAAGAAAAGACAGGTGTTGGCGGGGATGTGGAGAAGAAGGAACCAACTGCACTGTTGGTGGGAATGCAAACTGGTGCAGCCACTCTGGAAAACAGAATAAAGCTTCCTCCAAAAGTTAAAAAGTAGAACTACCATACAATTGTCCTACTAGGTATTTCCCCAAGGAATACAAAAATATCAATTTGGGGGGGATATCTGCTCCCCAATGTTCATAGCAGCATTATCTACAATAGCCAAACTATGAAAACAGCCAAAGTGTCCATCCACTGATGAATGGATAAAGAAGATGGAATATTACTCCTCCATAAAAAAGAATGAAATCTTGCTATTTGCAGCAATGCAGATGGAGTTACAGAGCATTATGCTACGCAAAAAGTCAGTCAGAGAAAGACAAATACCATATGATTTCACTCATAGTGGAATTTAAGAAACAAAACAAATAAGCAAAGGGGGAAAAAAAGAGAGAGAGGAAAACCAAGAAACAGACTCTTAACTATAGAGAATAAACTGATGGTTGAAAGAGGGGAGGTGGGTGGGGGGATGGGTGAAATAGGTGACCCCCGTTAAGGAGTGCATTTGTGATGAGCATGAGTCCTATGGAAGTGTTGAATCACTCTATTGTACACCTGAAACTGATATTACACTGTTTGTTAACTAATTGGAACTTAAATAAAAACTTAAAAAAAATAAAAAATTGTTGGATAATATCTAAGTATGGATACATAATTCACTTAACTCTTCTACAAACAATAGATATTTGGGTTGTTTCCATTTAGTTGGCATTTGGCATTTATATTTTAATTTTAAGCTGTCTTCTTCTTTCCCATACAGAAGTTTGAAACTTTATGTAGTCAAATTTATTACACTTTTTTTTCTTTAGTGCTTCTGGCTTTGGGGTCATGCATGGAAATTCCTCCTTTTCTCGTAGACTATGTTACAGTATGTTTTCCCCTAGAACTTTCGTTAATTTATTTTTAAGCTTGAATCTTTGAGCTATTAGGAATTTATTTTAGCTTAAAAACTATGGCAGTGATCCAGCTTTATTTTCTTCCAAATGGCTAGCTGCTTTCCCCAACATCATTCACTAAATAATCCATCAACTGGGCAGTACTTATAAAAGAAATATAAAGTTTAAGTTGAAAAAGGAGTAGGGCAGGAGTACCTGAATGGCTCAGTTGGTTAAATATTTGCCTTCAGCTCAGGTCATGATCCCCCCGGTCCTGGGATAGAGCCCTTCATTGGGCTCCCTGCTTAGTGGGGAGCATCCTTCTCCCTCTGTCCCTCCCTCTCCACTCATGCTCTCCCTCTCTTTCTCTCAAATAAATAAAATCTTTTAAAAAAAGAAGAAGAAGGAGTAGGACCTTTTTACCCTCACAAGAATTACATAGGAAAAGACAGACTGTGAGAGTAAGTTTCCTAAAAGAAAGTGAAGATTATTTATCTTTCAGAATTGAATCAGAGCCAAATTAGGGAGCTCCTGCTCAGCTCAGTGTGGAAGACTATAGATTCTAATTTGGGTTCTTTACTCATGCCCTTCGGTCCAAGTCTCCCTCTCTTTCTAGTTTTCTCTGTGAAACCCAACTCAGTTGCCACTTCATCCATAAAGAAATTATGAATAAACTATTCTCCAAAAGTTTATTTTTGGGGGTGCCTGGGTGGCTCAGGGGGTTAAAGCCTCTGCCTTCGGCTCAGGTCATGATCCCGGGGTCCCGGGATCGAGCCCCACATCAGGCTCTCTGCTCAGTGGGGAGCCTGCTTCCTCCTCTCTCTCTGCCTGCCTCTCTGCCTACCTGTGATCTGTCTGTCAAATAAATAAATAAAATCTTTAAAAAAAAAAAAAAGAAAGTTTATTTTTGTTCCTGGTCTACTTTAAACACACATCAGAATGTCCAGGAATCCCTTTCAACACTCAGGTCGAAGACTAGAAAGAGGAAATTGGAAGGGTTGACAGAAGATACCAGAGAATTGGGCTGAGGCTGGAGACCAGAACATAGTAAGAGAGCATAGTTAGGGGCTGCCTGAGTGGCTCAGTGGGCTAAGCCTCTGACTTTGGCTTAGGTCATGATCTCAGGGTCCTGGGATTGAGCCCCTCATTGGGCTCTCTGCTTAGCAGAGAGCCTGCTTCCCCTTCTCTCTCTGCCTGCCTCTCTGCCTACTTATGATCTCTCTCTGTCAAATAAATAAATAATTTAGAAAGAGAGAGAGAGCATAGTTAGGAGAAAGCTGAGGCCCAATGGGAACTCATGAATATAATTTACTCAGTCCCTGTGGAGGTTCATTTTAAAGACAAGAGGATAGGCAAAATCTGAGATCGGCATTTACAAAGACTAGCCAGAAAGCAAGGAATAGAAAACAAGAAACATAGAACCTACTGATTGTTTTAGTTTCCTACAGGGCCTACCAGTGTCCCATATTGGAGAACTTTAATAAGTACTTATTGATGAATGAAAAAATGAATAAGAGAGTACCAAACATAAAATCAAACTCCAATCCTGTCTATTATTAACAAGTGACCTTGGGCAAGTCATTTAAATTCTCATACCAATTTTCTCAACTGTAAAATGCAAGTAATAATATCACACAATCCCAGCTCTGAGGACCGTCATAAGGACCAAAATAGTATGTTGTTTTCAAATGTAAACTTGAAATTTTATGTAAAATTTTGTAAGTTGTCATGCCCACATAAACACTGCACCTAGGATCCTTCTTAAGGAAAGACAGGACATAGGGACACCTGGGTGGCTCAGTGGGTTAAGCCGCTGCCTTCAGCTCAGGTCATGATCCCAGGGTCCTGGGATCAAGCCCCGCATCGGGCTCTCTGATCCGCGGGAAGCCTGCCTCCTCCTCCTCCTCTCTCTCTCTCTGCCTACTTGTGATCTCTGTCTGTCAAATAAATAAATAAAATCTTCAAAAAAAAAAAAGAATAAGTCCATGTCTTATATTAACTAAGGTGTTGTAAACAACAGATCCCCGTGTGTCCTAGCTTATTTCACCTTGGTTCAGACGACTTCAGAGACTTAGAAGTTATGAGGTTTTCTAAATATTGGAAAAATCAACGTAATTATTTTATAAGTTATTGGGGGGACATTTACAAATGTGCTTCAAACTTCAGCACACAGAATTATGCATTGTATTTTAAAACAAAATTTTTAAGGGCGCCTGGATGGCTCAGGTAGTTAAGCCTCTGCCTTTGGCTCAGGTCATGATCCTAGGGTCCTGGGGTCTAGCCCTGCATCAGGCTCCTTGCTTAGTGGGGAGCCTGCTTCTCCCTCACCCTCTGCCTGCTGCTCCCCCTGCTTGTGCTATCTCTCTGACAAATAAATAAATAAAATCTAAAAAAACCCAAATTTTTACTTCTTACAACTTCATTAAGCAGGATATCACTGCAAAAAGCTTAAAGCCCCATCTTCTAGTTATTCAGAAATAATGAAATCCTTCATGAAAATGCAGAAAACTAACCTGGCTGGATTACAGAACCTGGCACTTAGCATTAGAGTAGAATCAGAAGGGAGCAGAGATCAGATGAGGTTAGCTCTAGAATTACTAAGTAGTGGCCTTGATTTTCATGAAGGTTATAAATGAAGGTTACACTTTCATGAAGGTTACATTTTCATCCTGAATTTCTGTAAATGTTTCTCTAAAACTTTATTTTTTATAAGTTTATATTTATTTATTTGAGAGACAGAGTGAGAGAGCACAGTGGGGGTGAGAGGCAAAGGGAGAGGGAGAAGCAGACTTCACGCTGAGCAGCAAGCTCAACTCAGGGCTCAATCCCAGGACCCCAAGACCATGACCTCAACTGAAGGCAGATGCTTAAGCAGCTGAGCCACCCAGGTGCCCCTGTTTTTCTAAAACTTTAAATGAAAACAATTTTTTTCTGGTCTAAAACTTCACATATTTGGTATCTATCCAAAAATAAATAATTTTTGGAAGTTTTAGCAAATTTGTTCTCCCACTGCCGAATTAGTCAGTGAAACCAAAATAAACTTTTCTGCCTTCAGAAACAAGTGTGTTTTTAAATGTCAGTACAAGAACTTTAGGAGAATACAAACCAATAATGTGGGAAGAGGTGATGGGTAACAAATCTGAAATTTCATAGGTTCTGAGGACCTCTAATATACCTTTTTCATCCAAATTTAAATGTTTGGTTACAATTGGATCTATTTGTGGTACCTGGTGTTCTCAAAGGCCCACATATTTATGGAACAAATAAATAGAAACTGCAGAATATTTCTGAGTGCTCACAATATCCTTAAATTCCTTTCTAGAAAAAAAAATTCCAGGAAAAGTATATAAGCAAAAATAATTTGATTACACTAAAATAACTGTCGACTTACTTTTCTGTCTGTTCATTGAAAGGGAAATTGTCAGCAGCATCTCTCTGGGTATCTAAGAGAGACTTAGCTAGAAAGCATTACCCAAAGCCAGAGCTTGGGATAAGTGTATTCCTGACAGAAGAACGGGGAAGCTTAAGAGAATCATAGAAAAGTCTAGCTAGGATTGGCTCAATCTAAAATTTGATTAAAAAGCCAAATTAGGGGCGCCTGGGTGGCTTGGTGGGTTAAGCCTGTGCCTTTGGCTCAGGTCATGATCTCAGGGTCGTGGGATCGAGCCCCGCATCGGGCTCTCTGCTCAGCGGGGAGCTTGCTTCCCCCCACCCCCCAACCCCGCTTGCCTCTCTGCCTACTTGTGATCTCTCTCTCTCTGTCAAATAAATAAATAAATAATCTTTTTAAAAAAATAAAAAAATAAAAAGCCAAATTAAAATCAGTATTAGTCGCTAATGAGATCTCACTTTAAAATCAATAACAAATACTAATTGAGCACCTATTATTTATATGCTACATTCTACTATGGTCAGATGAATAAGGGAAGTTGTATTAGCAACACTATAAAGTGAATTAAGGACACATTTTACACTGATGTTAAAAAAAAGGAGATATTATTAACACTTCAATATCTGTGATTGGGCTAAGCACTGCTCAAAATAATGTTGACGGTGATAACACTTATAGGAAAGATAAAGCTTCAGACCTGAATCAAAAGGTCACCTGTTTGGCAGAAAAACAGTTTCTTCCTATCTTCTTATTCCTCAAGGTGAACAAACACAAGAACTTTCACTAAAAATATTACAGTCATGCAACAATGAAATGTCACATACCTTTATAAATATCATTTCTTTACAGGGCTTTGCTTATTTAAATTACTTTGATCAACACTAGAACATTATATGGACATTTTAATAATCTTTCCTGATAATGACTAAATTTTCATTCCCCATACGTGTCATCTGTGCCTGAGTGCTATAATGAATCCTTTTCAAATTTTAGGAGAGAGTTCCACAGAACTGTATTCCTGCACCTAACCTATTGTTTCTGTTTATATCCCCTGAATATGAATATCAATGTCTTTTAGTGGCAATCATATGATTTTCTTTATCTCTAACTTGTGACCTGGGCATAGTAAACATAACTATGCTTGCATGGCTAGGCCTAAAGAAAATGATGAGGCAAAGACAAATCTTCTTTCTAAGGACGCCAGGGTGGATCAGTCGGTTGAGCATCTGCCTTCAGCTCAGATGGTGCTAGGTTCGAGTCCAGCATTGGGCTCCTCGCTCAGCAGGGAGCCTGTTTCTCCCTTTCTCTCCGCCAGCCGCTTCCCCTGCTTGTGCTCTCTCTCTCTCTGACAAATAAATAAATAAAATCTTTAAAAAATAAATAAACGGTCACCCTTGTCATTCCATAGGGCAACCTTTTCTCCTGCTCTTTCTAATTCTTGGGGGTCACAGCCTCCTACTGAAGCACAGCTCCTGGCCTGACAACCTCTTTCCTCTACCAACCCACTCCTATAAAGTCTTGCAACATTCAGAATTCTATTTCCTGGCACCATTGCTCCCTTCTGGTTTACACAAGGTAATCACAGATTATTCCTACCCTAAAGCCTTTTAGCCGACCAAGTGCACCATCATCTCCCCCCACCACCACTATTTTTATTTTGAAAAATTTCAACCTCCAGAAAAAAAAAGACTTACTGAACTATTTGATTAATGTAATATTTTAGTATACTATTAAAACAATGACTGTATATGTTAATAATGTTTCAATAAACCTGACTTACACAAAAAAGTGCTAACATTTTGAGTGCTTAGAGACAGAACTGTACCAAGAACATTACATGCATTATTTCATTTAATCAAAAATCCCTCCAAAACTGGATCTAGTAATATTTCCATTTTTACAGATAAGGAAACCGACTCCTAGAGAATTTAAGTAAGGTGCCCAAGATCATACCCCTAGTAAGACAGAATTCGAATCTTCATGACTAATTCCAGAGCCTTGGTGTTAACCAGTATAATGTACTTATTAAAGTATACTGGGGTGCCTAGGTGACTCAGGCTATTAGGCAACTGCCTTTGGCTTGGATTGTGATCCCTGAGTCCTGGGATTGAGCCCGGAATTGGGCTCCTTGCTCGGTGGGGAACCTGTTTCTCCCTCTCCTGCTCCGCCTGCTTGTGTGCACTCTCGCACGCTCTCTCTCTCTTTCTTTGTCAAATAAATAAATAAAATCTTTTTAAAAATAATAAAATAGGGCATCTGGGTGGCTCAGTGGGTTAATCCTCTGCCTTCGGCTCAGGTTATGATCCCAGAGTCCTGGGATCGAGTTCTGCATCGGGCTCTCTGCTCAGCGGGGAGCCTGCTTCTTCCTCTCTCTCTGCCTGCTTCTCTGCCTACTTGTGATTCCTCTCTCTGTGTGTCAAATAAATAAAAATCTTTAAAAAATAATAATAAAAAAAAGCAATGTGTGAATCTTGACTGAATTTTGGATGATGAAAAAGAACTAAAAAAGATATCTTAAAGAGCCCCTCGGTGGATCAGTTGGTTGAGCTTCTGAGTCTTGGCTCAGATCATGATCTCCACCTCCTAAGATGAAGGCACAGGAGGAGAAGTGAGGGCAATCGCCTTGAGATTCTGTCTCTCTCTCCCTCTGCCCCTCCCCCTGCTTGTGCTCACTCTCTCTTTCACTCTCTAAAATAAATGTTTTATTTTTTTTAAAAGATTTTATTTATTTATTTGACACAGAGAGAGAGAGAGAGAGAGATCACAAGTAGGCAGAGAAGCAGGCAGAGAGAGAAGGGAAGCAGGCTTCCCGCTGAGCAGAGAGCCCCATGCGGTGCAGGATACCAGGACCCCAGATCATGACCCGAGCTGAAGGCAGAGGTTTAACCCACTGAGCCACCCAGGTGCCCCATAAATAAGTCTTTTAAAAAGATTTTAAAAAATTAAAAAAACATTTTGGGGAAATTTTGGAAAATTTTTGCCATGGATTGTTTATTAGCAAACATGGAGCTACTATTGGTTTCTTAGTTGTGATAATGGTATTGTGGTGAAATAGGAAAGTGCCCTTATTTTCAGTCAATGAAGTATTTGGAATGAATTTTCATAATGTCCTCTAAGTATTTTCAAATGATTCCCTTAACATGTGCGTGAACACTAGAGCACACATGCACAAACACTCACAGCGGCTGTGGCATAATATGACCTGATGAATGGATGTGAGGGTCACATGGATGTTCACCACACTAGTTTTAAAACACTTCCCTAGGTTTGAAAATTTTCAAGATCAAATGTTGAAGGAATATGAATGCCTGGAAACGGCTCTTGGAAAACAATTTATAGGGGGCGTCTGGGTGGCTCAGTTGGTTAAGGGGCTTCCTTCCACTCAGGTTATGCTCCTGAAGTCCAGGGATGGAGTCCCACGTGGGGCTCCCTGCTCAGGGGGGAGTCTGATTCTCCGACCCTCCCCCTTCTCATGCTCTCTCTCTCTCAAAATAATAATTATAATTTATAGAACCTCAGGAAATTTTAAAATTTCCTGAGATTGTAAAGATGAGGTGGAGTCTTGTATCATCTTTTCCTTGGCTGATACTTGAGTAATTTTATTTCCAATGTCATAAACAGGATTACACCATACGCAATGCACAAATAAACATTAGAAAGTATGAAAATGTGCATATTCCCACTAGTAGCTGAGTCAGATCAGGGAACTGATGTTTAACACAATTTTTTTAACTTTCTTTACATTTTTACAACGATCATGGATTTCCAGAAAAGTTTTATTTATTTATTCCATTAAAAAGAAACAAAAGCCCTAAAAATCCTGAACTGCTTCATTTCCCATTAGTGAAATGTGTAAATACGTCATGTAAATTAGAATCTTTATTCTGTTCCTATCACTCTGCTGGTGGAGTTTCCAGCTGTAAATGGATTCTATAGCTATAGGATTCTATAGCTGGCTCTACTCGTGCATGGAGCTGTGCCTCCAAACACAAACTAAGGAAGACCGAGAAAAGTTAATGTTTTTAAAAAGAAACAAGTGGCGGCAAAAATAGTTAAATTCTTGGATTCGGAATGCAACCTTTAACACCCAAGCTCTGGCCACCACCCGACCTGAGCGGAGATTGCCGGAAACCCCCGGAAGCCAGGCGGTCAGTGCAGCTGCGGGAGGCACACAGGCCTGTCTCTCAGGGCGGGACACGCCCCCGCGTCTTGGCCAATCGGGAGTGAGGAGGCGGGGCTCGGGGGAAGACGGAGGAGGAGCGGGAGCAGGAGGGGGTGTGTCTGAAGTGAGGGAGGCTAAGTCCTAGAAGGTGGCAATTTTGCTAGGCCGGCGGCGTGGGGATCAGGTGGAGAGGCCTGGCTGGCCGGGGCTTCGGCCTCAGGCTTCGGGAAATGGCTACGAGGGGCAGGATGGAGGACGTGAGTGCGCGGAAGTGGAGGGAGGCTGGTCCCGGAACCCCTTTCTTCCCTTGCTGGGCGCGCGGGGCGGAGACTGCCAGGGGAAGCCACCCTTAACCTCTGCGGCCGTGGCTGGAGGCGGCGCTTCTTGTGCAGGGCTGGCCCGGGGTGCGGGGTCCTGGGACGAGACCCCAGGAGGCAGTGGGGTCCGCGACGCGCCGGTTCGGGGCTTCTGTTCCCGAGTGGAGGCCGGGTGGGCTGCTGGGTGGTGGGTGCGCGGATGCGGTGTCCCTGACGGGCGCCCAGCTCACGTGCGGAGCGCGTCTTTGATCCCGGAACTGGGAACTTCACGTGATGCGCGTCTGGCCTGACCGCCCTCTCTCCGTCGCTTCTCTGCGCGGGGCGGCTGGGCTGCGCTCACATGTTCTGGGGCTCGGGGGGGAGGGGGTGTCGGTCTCCCTCGTCGTGGGTTCCCTGCGTTGGCTTTAGAGCGCTGTGGACCTGGGAGCCGCTGTGACACGCAGTCAGGCCGCCGGCGTCCCACGGGCCGACTTGTCGCTGTCATTGCTCAGAAACCCGCACTGGAGAAAAACAGTGTTGTGATGTTTTGAATGCAAGCGTGATAGGCATGGGAGGAGTTTTTAAATTGCCTTACTTCTGGTCCAAACCAGATTACATTAAAAAAAAAAAAAAACCCAAAAAAAAAACCATAGGCCTAGTTTACAGTCTGTATCGTACAAAGTGAAATCTTGACTTAAATATATTGAAATTTTCTTAGGGGAAACATGTAATTGTGCCCAGAATTAACTGGTTTGCCTCATTGACAGGTAATAAAATCTATCCTTGAGAAATGCAAAGTTGACAGTTACATTAAAGCATTAATTTGGATTAATACATAAATAGGAATATTACTGTGATCCTGTCATTGAATTAGAGGCATTAGGCAAGACACATAACAGTCCCAGGCCTACAAGAGCTTAGATTCTTATGTAAGTAACAACCACACTTAAAGTATGGTAACTAAGATCCAAACAATTTCTAATGATAAAGCTAAAACCTACCATTTTTTTTTCAGTTGAAAAAATGTAAAACTAACTGTAAGACATTGAAGGTAGATTTGACATTCACATACATTTGAAGAAATAAATCATTGTTTCTGAATTTTTAAGGGTGACATTTGTAAGCTGACAGTGTATGGGGAAAAATCAGGAAAATGTGTGCTGTAAATGCTTCTTGGTTGATGCTAAGTTGCCCCCAGATTTTTGAATCTGTAGCCTTTAGTTTTAGGATGAGTACAATCTAGAAATCTGTTCCACCAAACAAATGGAGATTAATGTTTCACCAACAGTTACATATCTAAATCACTTTAGATCTGAGCAAGTTGCCTGTTTTGGGTAATTTGTGGCTATGATTTCTACCATTCAGTAAAAAGCTAAAAATATGGTGTATGCTATAGGCCTAGACACTTATAAGAGTTAACAGAGGCAAAGGCTCTTTATTTAGGGTTCACTGTTTACAAGCTATGAAACCAACTCTGGCTGATTTAAGGAAGAAAGGAATTTCTTTGAAATGATCAGAGTGAGTGAATACCTACGCCTCTGAAAGGACTCCAATCAAGGGCGACACAAGGGATCTAAGGGACCGGGGTCCTTTCAGAGTCTGTCCTGGACTGAATGTGCCCGCCGTAGTCTCCCTTTGGTTTGTCGCCCACAGAAAGAATTGAATTGTCCAGCCCCCTTAGGTTCTACCAGAGGCCAGAGGTTCCACCTTCCCAGAGGAGGGTGAAAAGTACTGAAGGATGTTCCCATTGGGACTTAATGGAGAGGTGGACAGTGAGTCCCCAGAGGAGATCCAGTTATTATCACAAAAGAAGAGGAAAGAGATTCATGTGGGCAAAACAGCAGATATCTTGTCCAGGTCATGATGTGTAGTTCTTAATAGTGTAAGTGAAGAAATTACATGGATTCCAGGAGTTGTCTTCATTTTACCTTTCACACGGAGATGGTGAGTTGCCATCTGAGAGTGATGAGGCATTGTTACACATTTCCTGTAGAATCCACTAGACAGTGGATTTGATATAGCCTTCAAATACGTTTTATTTACTGAGTCTAATAAGTGACATAGAGAAGAAACCATATTATCGTCTCCAACCTGTTCAGTGTAATCAGGAGAAACAGAATGTATATACATTAAAAAGGAAAAAATACAAGATAGCACTCATAAGGAAAAAATACAATACAGCCTTGGTGGCTGGGTGGGTTAAGCGGCTGCCTTCGGCTCAGGTCATGATCCTGGGATCCTGGGATTGCGCCCCACATGGGGCTCCCTGCTCAGCAGGAAGTCTGCTTCTCCCTCTCCCTCTGCCCCTCCACCCCTGCACATGGCTCGCTCTTGCTCACTCCTGCTTGCTCTCTCAAGTAAATAAATAAAATCTTAAAGAAAAAAGAACTATTCCAAATTAATATTATGAGCAGTACATTTTATAGCAGTTGTAGAGTAGAAAGAAAACAGTTGGCAAGGGGGCGCCTGGGTGGCTCAGTGGGTTAAGCTGCTGCCTTCGGCTCAGGTCATGATCTCAGGGTTCTGGGATCGAGCCCCACGTCGGGCTCTCTGCTCAGCGGGGAGCCTGCTTCCCTCTCTCTTCTCTCTCTGCCTGCCTCTCTGTCTACTTGTGATCTCTCTCTGTCAAATAAATAAATAAAATCTTAAAAAAAAAAAAAAACAGTCAGCAGGACAAGTTGTTTCTTTGTTTTTGTTTTTGTCTTTTAGAGGGGGTGGGGGAGGGCGCCTGGGTGGCTCAGTGGGTTAAGTCTCTGCCTTCGGCTCAGGTCATGATCTCAGGGTCCTGGGATCGAGCCCCACATCAGGCTCTCTGCTCAGCAGGGAGCCTGCTTCTCCCTTTCTCTCTCTGTCTGCCTCTGCCTACCTGTGATCTCTGTCTGTCAAATAAATAAATAAAATCTTTAAAAAAAAAAAAGTTTTAGAGGGGGTGGGGGAGAGATTGAATCTTAAGCAGGCTCCACACCCAACTCGGAGCTGACTGGGGCTCCATCTCAACCCTGAGATCATGACCTGAGGCGAAATCAATAGTCTGATACTCAACTGACTGAATCACCCAGGAGCCCCTGCATAACAAATTTTATAGAGCACTTAAGGCTTGTATGGATTCTGAAAAAAATAAGGATATTTGTGGGGCCGTCTAGAAAGGTCATTTAGGCTAGGGGAGGAGGGGCATGCAAGGGAGGTAAATGGGAGATAAATGGACAGTAGTCTTACAGTTAAGGTCTCAAGGCCTGCTTTGTTTAAACTCTCAGGCCCCAAGTGTTCAAGAAGTTGGGCAATGTTTCGTTCACTCCACACACATACTGAGCCTGTACTCTATGTTAGATGCTAAAGGTATAATGAAAGTACAAAACAGAGTCTCTGCCCATGTGAAGCACACTTTTCCAACAACTTTGCTATCCTGTGGTTAGCATTGGAAGTTGTAATAGACATGTGTGAGAGTGAAGTAGGGACTTCTGTTCCTAGCCAGCACGGTATAACAGGGACTGGATTCATTCTTCTGCCTGAAGTAACCAAAAAACTACATGCAATATTGGAAACAACACTTTTTTGAGCTATTGAACGTTGGGCAGTGAAAGCCAGTGCTTTCCAAGAGGAGGGGGATGGAGTGAGTCATATGACTGCCCCAGCTGACCCCCTTGAGAGAGGCTGAGGGCTGTGACAGGAAAGGGTGCCCCGGCAGAGGTCAGCAGGCTCCCTGAGTTGAGGAGTTGGAGCTGAGAGTCTGGGGAGACTGAGGCAACGAGAGTTCACGTGGCAGTACCTGGAGAGGAAAACTGAAAACGTGCAGAATGCCCCTCAGGGAGTCAGCAGAGTCCTGCTCAGTATGGGCCTGTGAGGACATTGCCCACAGCCTGGAAAAGAACCACCTGAAATGACTAGAGGAGGCGGAACTTAGCGCTCACACAGGGCCAGGCATAGTGGCTAGTCCACCAGTCCAACTGGAAACTCAATAATTCACAGGGTACTAGGTCTCACAGAGGTCTTACCTTCATAGTGGGGAATAACTAGCCTTAGACTAAATGTGGCTGTGGTCCCACCTAACAATAAATAAATAAAAGCAAGGCCAAAAAGATCAAACTGTTTCCAAGTAATTTAACTGCGTTCCAGAAAAAAACAAAAACTCAAGACTATAGGAACACAAAACTGTCCCACACCCAAAGCAATAAATCGGGAAGTCTTTCATCCAATCCAAAATTACCAAGCACTGATGATTATGTGATGTGGTGAAGGTGTTAGGTAATGCTTCAGTGGGAATCATTTTGCAATATATATAAGTGTGTCATATTAACTCCTGGTGCACTTTAAACTTACACAAAGCCATATGTCAACTGGATCTTAATAAGTTGAAAAAAATTATCAAGCATGCAAAAGGCAGGAAAACATGACATATAAGTCAGTTGAAATGAATCAGAAATGACATGCTAAAAATAGCAAACAGGAACACTGAAAAATTATTATACCCGTTTTCTGTGTGTTCAAAGGGGTAAAAAGACATACGGAAGATATAAAAGAGATCCAAGTCAGACTTGGGGACATGAGAAGTACAATGTTGGCTGACAGGGCAGTAGGAACAATGTTGAGGATCAGCGAAGCCAGTGTTCTTGCTAAGACAAGCCCTTGACACGTGGGCCAAAATAAGTAAAGGCACAGGGACTGAAAGAGATTGGTGAGAGACAGGCGCATGAGCAGTAAGCATCAGGAAGGAGAGAGAAGTAACGAGAGGCAAGACCCAAAAAGTAGCTTGGGAAGGGATTCTAACACAGAGAGCCAGAATAAGAATTTGGATTTTGTCCAGAGGAGAATGGGGAGGGACTCAAGTTTTGGGGGAGAGAAACGTAAATGTTCATGTTAGAAGACATCGACCGCAGCAAGACGTTGCTAAGATCTGGAGACTGGAAGGCAAAGGCCATGAGAAATGATGGGACCTGGCCTGAATAGTGAGAATGGAGAGCAAGATGAGATTGAGGGGCCAGAGTGGTAAGGCGTGCTCCATGGGGAGCAAGGGAAGAGCAAGTGGTAGAGACAGCAGAGGCTGATACTGACTATCACGTCTGTGCCAGCCAGTGTTCCAGCCATTTTATGAATAGTAACTCATCTGATCTCCCCCCTCTAAGCTATGAAGCAGTTGCTATTAGCACTCTGTTTCCTGAGATGAGAAACAGGCACAGAGATGAAGTAACTCCCTCACTGCTAAGGAAGCAGGAGAACTGGTATCCGAATGGGGCAGTTTCCTTAGGAGTTTACCTGTAAGCACAATACTGACTGCCTTTGCATCTGGTCAGAGCTGATTCTCCCCACAGCTCCCGATAACCTCTCCTGCTTAGCCCAGGTCTTTGACGACACCCTGACTGACTTAGGACACTGCTGAGATAGGATTGGAACAGTCATTCATTCATCATCTGTTCCGCGGGTGCTAACCCCCAGTACCTGTTGGGCGTTAAGATTACAAAGACAAATACATGGTGGGGAGTTTGTGGGTCTCATATAATCTACTTGGGAGGGTAGGTAAGAGGTAGGACTGTCATAGGATAGTATGATAGAGGAGGCAAGCACCAAACTATGTGGGAGGGTGTGGAGGTATGGCGTGATCTAGATGCTTGGCAGCCCAGGAAGGCTACGTGTAAGAATTGACCCAGCAGGACCTGGAAGGATGCGCAGATGGTAGCCAGAGGAAGCTCTGTGAAGACTGGGACATCTGTCTGCTGCCTGAGAGAGAGCTAGAGGTAGAGGAGTCTGGAAAAGAACAGAAATAATCAGAATCATACCGTAAGTTACAGCAAACTAAACAGGAAGCTGTATGTAGGCACTGAATGAAAAAAAAAAAAAAAGAAATTTGCAGAGCAGCATTGAATGCCTGAGTTTGGAAACTGAGAAGCCTGCCCCAGATCTGAATTAGGCTCCAGATTATTATTTTTATCTTTGTAATCTGGTGCCCAGAAACCATCCCTATAACATTTGTCTCACTCTACCCCTTCCAAAGAGCCCTTATCTGTTTCCAAATGCTATTCTCAGGTTTCCCTTTTTCCGATGAAATCGGAATGCAAGTTATTTCCATCCTATTTTTGTCCAGTTAGCTCACTTATAATATTATTTCATCCTGTATACCTTTATCCCCAGCTTCCCCAATGAAAATGTAATCTTTTGGACAGGGACTGTGTTTTATAATTTTTTCATCTTCTAGTATATTATATATAATAGTTTTCAGCAAGGGTCTTAGATTAAGAGATGGTTATATGAGCCAGAGATCTGGTAGTACTGTTCCTGCCGAGACAGCACCTTTAAATAAGTCAGACTGAAATTTTAGGTTGCAGCTTAACGCCATCAGCTACTTCCGGAACTTTGCAAGTTGTTTTCATTGAGACTCTGGTATCTGTCAACTAAAGTCTCCTTGAAGCTCTATCATGGTGATCTGTTTCCTTCTCTAAAACATTTCTATCATAACTGAAAGTTTAATAAAGCCTCCACCAACTTTCCAAAATTTTGTGGAACATCAGGATGTAGTTTTAGAATTGCAACCATATGTAATTATTTCATCAATAATCTAAGTAATGTTAGATAAATCAATATCTAAGTTTGAGGACTCAAAGAAAACATTGTTTGCTTTAATCTCATTATGTAATACCTCACTTGAAGATAATTGAAGTAAGATTTCCTCAACCCATTTTAACACTTGTTTTCACCAACTTGTATACAGTAGTTACCTAGAAGTTTATGGTATTTTTAAACTCGCTTTATGTAGGGAGGGTATTTTTCTTGCCTCTAACTTGTGTAATGGTTTTTAATGCTTTAGAATTTAGTAGATTTGTCTTAGAAACATAATCGGAAAAATGGGGATTAAAAGATTGCTTCTGTTTTTCTGTACCTCAGGGTTCCTTGGATCTCACTCAAAGTATTGAAGATGACCCTCTTCTGGACACCCAGCATCTTCCACACCATTCATTACATGCTCAGTTTAGACCCAGATTCCATCCTCTTCCTACGGTCATCATAGCAAATCTTCTCTTATTAATACATGTAAGTTGGCTGGGACAATAATCCATACAGAGGCGATGTTCTTAAAATATATATATAAGCTCAGGATGCCTGGGTGGCTCAGTTAGTTAAGCATTTGCCTTCAGCTCAGGTCATGATCCCAGGGTCCTGGGATCCAGCCCTGTGTCGGGCTCCGAGCCTGCTTCTCCCTTTCCCTCTGCTGCTGCCCCTGCTATGCTCTCTGTCTCTCTGTCAGATGAATAAATCTTAAAAAAAAAAAAAAAAAAAAAAAAAAAAAAAAATATATATATATATATATATATATATATATATGTACACACACACATATATATATATGTACACACACACACATATATATATGTACACACATATATATATACAAGCTCTTATGTATATATAAAATGTAATAATAATAATATATATGTGTGTTTGTGTATGATCTTCAGAGGGCAGTTGGCTACATCTACCAACTTTTTTTTTTTTTTTAATATTTTATTTATTTATTTGACAGAGAGAGATCATAAGCAGGCAGAGAGTCAGGCAGAGAGAGGAAGCAGGCTTCCTGCCAGGCAGAGAGCCTGATGTGGGGCTCGATCCCAGGACCCTGGGATCACAACCTGAGCTGAAGGCAGAGGCTTTAATCCACTGAGCCACCCAGGTGCCCCTACATCTACCAACATTTAAAATGTACATACTTTTTTATTATTGCTCTACTTCAAAGAATTTATTGCAAATATATTTGCACAGTGTAAGGATATTGTTAATAGTAGTAATGTTGTCTGTAATATCAAGATATTGCAACTACCACCATTCAGAGGACACTTTGTATTTCCCATCCATATGAAGGAATGCTCTGCAACTATTGGAAAAAAAAACAGGGTGGATGTGTATATATTAATTAGACTAGCCTTCATGCTTACATTGTTGAGTATTCATAAACACAGGTTTACATTCGGGTTTGCATGCATGGAATGTTCCCATTAGCACATTTTAAAAGATAATTGAGAGGGCTGGTGTGCGTGTGTATTCCCGTATATAAACAGAAAATTTCTAGAAGCATTCACAAGATCCTTTAACACTAGGTATCACTGTGGTAGAGGTCTGAGGTCCTCAGTAGAAGGCACACCTGATACATTTTACTGTTTGCCTTTTGTACTATTCGAAACTTCTTTTTACCATATGCATGTGTTTTTCAGTTACTAAAACAAAAAAAAAGTAGATAAATCTATATATGTTGACACAGAAATTTATCAATTTATCTACACTTAGAAAATAATGTTAAGGAGAGAAGTCGAGTTGCAGCAGAACAGTAAGTAGTGTTGCCCCATGTTTTAAACAATGATAAAATTACAAATGTCTGGGGATTTTTTTTTTTTTTTTTTTTTTTTTTTAATCAAGAGAGTGTGAGTTGGGGGGTGGGGAGGCAGAGGGAGAGGGAGAGAAAGAATCCTAAGCAGGTTCCATCTTCAGTGTGTAGCCAGACACAGGGCTTGATCCCATGACCCTGAGACTATGACCTGAGCTGAAATCAAGAGTTTGATGCCCATTAAAAAGGCTGTGTGTTGTGGTGAGCACTGTGAATTCTGTAAGGCTGATGAACCACAGACCTGTACCCCTGAAACAAATAATACATTATATGTTAGTCAATAAATAAATAAATAAATAAATAGGTAATGGTGGAGAAAGTTAAAAAAAAAAAAAAAAAGAGTTGGATGTCCAACTGACTGAGCCACCCAGGCTCCCCAAATGTCTGGGAATTTCTAAAGACATATGTGTTGCAACTAGTAGATAAATAAGTTCTGGAGAGGGCAACCCTGTCAGGACCCCTCTCACTCCTGAGAGCTTTTTCTGCATCCTTGCTTTAAAAAATTCTATCACTTTAGGGGCGCCTGGGTGGCTCAGTGGGTTAAGCCTCTGCCTTCGGCTCAGGTCATGATCTCAGGGTCCTGGGATCGAGCCCCACATTGGGCTCTCTGCTCGGCAGGGAGCCTGCTTCCTCCTCTCTCTCTGCCTGCCTCTCTGCCTACTTGTGATCGCTCTCTGCCAAATAAATAAATAAAATCTTTTAAAAAAAAAATTCTATCACTTTAAAAAAAGAAAAAAGTCCTGGCAATCAAATGCATAGCCTAGTTTGTACAGTCAGCCATATTTTATGTATTATGAACTTCAGAGTTGCCAAGAGATTAGATAGCTTAATTGTTGTCACCACAAAAAGGAAGTGGTAATGATGTGAAGTGATAGAGGTGTTAGCTAACACTGGGAAGGTAATTATATTGCAATACATAAATTTATCAAATCAACCAGTTGTAGGGGCACCTGGCTGTCTCAGTTGGAGGAGGGTGTGACTCTTAACCTCAGGGTCATGGGTTTGAGCCCCACATTGGCTGTTGAGATTACTAAAACTAAAATAAAAAGTTAAAAAAAAAAGAAAGAAAAAACAAACCAAAAGCCAGGTTGTCCTCTTTAAACTGACACAATGGTATATCAATGGTATATGCCAGTTATTCAATAAGAATACAGAAGTAAATAAATTCAACATCACATGCACACAAAAAGAAACCCCTAAATGGAAAAACAAACAAGCAAAACACCTGTACGTGTGAGTGGTCTTGGTGTAACTTATCGATGGCTCTGCATCCAGTCTGTTAATCATCTCCATTTTGGTCACTGAAATCTGAAGCTCGAGAGGATGTAGTTATTCTTTGCTACAGTGTGAAAAGTCAGGGGGGCAAGTTCTTAGCGATCCCAAATGTTTATGAGAAGAATGAATGTGGTTTGTTGACTCGTTCAGCTGCTGCTCCAGTGACACACACCATGTAGACTTGAATTCAGAACTGAATACCCTGAGGAGAGAGGAGCATCCTTTTTCCTTGTGTAGATATAGTTAAGTGTGGCCTGGTTCTATCAGGGCTTCCCAATCCCCAGATTATCAACTGAAGAGGTGGCCTCTTGGTCCCTGGCCAGATTATCAACTGAAGAGGTGGCCTCTGGTCCCTGGCCTGTTTTCTTCTTCTTCTTTTTTTTAATAACATATCTTTAATTTGTGTAACATACTCTCTATGTATGTATACCCCCACATACACACAAACATACACACATATGACTTTGAAAAACCCTTTTATATTAAAATGCCTGCCTACAGGGGCATCTGGGTGGCTCAATGGGTTAAGCTCAGCTCTGCCTTCAGCTTAGGTCATGATTTCAGGGTCCTGGGGTCGAGCCCCACATCAGGCTCTCTGCTCAGCAGGGAGCCTGGTTCCCCCTCTCTCTTTGCCTGCCTCTCTGCCTACACGTGCCTCTCTGTGTCAAATAAATTTAAAAAAAAAATCTTTAAAATGCCTGCCTATGATACTATGGGATCGATTGCCCTAATTTTAGGACTAAGAAAATCTTGTGTTAAAAAGCAAGAAAAATACCAGCATTACCCTGATACCCAAACCAGATAAAGACACCACAAAAAAAGAACCGTAGGCAAACATCCTCTGATGAACATAGATACAAGAATCCTCAACAAAATACTAGCAAACCAAATCCAACAATACATTTCAAAAAATCATTTAACGCAATAAGTGGGATTTATTCCTGGGTTGCAATGGTGGTTCAATACTTGTAAATCAATCAACATGATTCATCCCATTAATTATTTTAAAAAGGATAAGAACCATGCAGTCATTTCAATGGATCAGAAAAAAAAATTGACAGAGTACAACATCCATTCATGATAAGAAACCCTCAACAAAATACGTTTAGAAGAAACATACCTCAACATAATAAAGGCCATCTATGAAAAACCCACCGCTGGCATCATCCTAAATGGGAAAAAAAACTGAGCTTTCTCTTAAAGATTTTATTTATTTATTTGTCAGAGAGAGAGAGCACAAGCAGGGGGAGCAGCAAAGGCAGAGGGAGAAACAGACTCGCCACTGAGCAAGAAGCCTGATGTGGGGCTCTATCCCGGGATCCTGGGATCATGACCTGAGCCAAAGGCAGATGATTAACCAGCTGAACTACCCAGGCATCCTGTGCTTTTTCTTTACAGCCAAGAACAACAAGGGCTGTCCACTCTCACCACTTTTATTCAACATAGTACTAGAAGTCCCAGCCTCAGCAATCCGACAACAAAAAGAAAGAAAAGGCATCCGAATCAGCAAGGAAGAAGTAAAACTTTCACTGTTTGTACATGACATGAGACTACACATAGAAAGCCTGAAAGATCCACCAAAAAACTGCTAGAACTAATAACAAATTCAGCAAAGTCACAGGATACAAAATCAATGTTCAGAAATCTTTTGCATATCTATACACCCAATTACGAAGCAGTGTAAAGAGAAATCAAGGAATCAGTCCTATTTACAATTGCACCAAAACCCAAAAGCTACCAAGGAATAAACCATAGAGGTAAAAGACCTATACTCTGAAAACGCTAAAACACTGATGAAAAATTGGAAGATGACATAAAGAAATGGAAAATCATTCCACACTCATGGATTCAAAGAAAAAATACTGTTAAAATGCCTGTACTACCCAGAGAAATCTACACATTTAATTCAATCCCTATCAAATATCAAAATACCAGCAGCATTTTTCAGAGAACTAGAACAAACAATCCTAAAATTTGTATGGAGCCACAGAAGACCCCAAATAGCCAGAGCAACCTTGAAAAAGAAAAGCAAAGCTGGAGACATCACAATTCCTGACTTCAAGTTCTAGGACAAAGCTGTAGTGATCAAGACAGTATGGTACTGGCACAAAAATAGACTCATAGGTCAATGGAACAGAATAGAAAACCCAGAAATGAACCCACAATTATTGGTCAGTTAATCTTCAACAAAACAGGAAAGAATATCCAGTGGGAAAAAGACAGTCTCTTCAATAAACAGTGCAGGGAAACTGGACAGCTGCATGCGAAAGAATGAAACTACACCATTCTCTTTTACCATACACAAAAATACACTCAAATTGGATGAAAGACCTAAATATGAGACCTGAAGCCACAAAACTTGAGGAAAATACAGGCAGTAATTTCTCTGCCATTAGCCATAGCAACTTTTTTCTAGAAAAGTCTCCTGAGGCAAGAGAAACAAGTTAAACTATTGGGACTACATCAAAATAAAACGCTTCTGCACAGCGAAGGAAACAAACAAGAAAACTAAAAGGCAACCTACAGAATGGGAGAAGATACTTGCCAATGACAAATCTAATAAAGGGTTAGTATCCAAAACATACAAAGAACTTACAAAACTCAACACCCAAAAAACAATCCAATTAAAAAATGGGCAGAAGACATGAACACTTACTTCTCCAAAGAAGACATCCACGTGGCCAATAGACACATGAAAGTATGCCTAACATCACTTATCATCAGGGACATGCAAATCAAAACTACATGAGATATCTCCTCACACCTGTCAGAATGGGTAAAATCAACAACATGAGAAACAACAGATGTTGGCAAGGATGTGGAGATAAAGAAACCCATCAGCATTATTGGTGGGAATGCAAACTGGTGCAGCCAATCTGGAAAACAGTACAGAGGTTCCACCAAAAGTTAAAAATAGAGCTGCCAGCAGTCACACTACTAGGTGTTTACCCAAAGAATGCAAAAACACAAATTCAAAGGGATACATGCTCCCTGTTTTTTATAGCAGTATTTACAATAACCAAATTATGAAAACAATCCAAGTGTCCATCAGCTGATGAATGGATAAAGAAGAGGTGGTATATATACACAACAGAATATTAGCCATAAAAAAGAATGAAATCTTATCATTTGCAATGATAAATGGATGGAGCGGGAGAGTATTATGCTAAGCAAAATAGTCAGAGAAAGACAAATGCCATGTCATTTCACTCATGTGGAATTTAACAAAACAAATGAGCAAAGGGAAAAAAAAAAAAAAAGAGAGGCAAACCAAAAAAGAGACTCTTAATTATAGAGAACAGACTGATGGTTCCCAGAGGGGAGGTGGGTGGGGGGATGGGAGAAATAGGTGATGGGGATGAAGGAGGGCGCTTGTCATGAGCACCGGGTTGTGTAGAGTTGTTGAAATACTATATTGTACACCTGAAACTAACATTAAATTTCCAGTCCATATACATTAATTAACTGAAATTTAAGTAAAAATTTAAACAAGCAAAATGTCTATATGCTACTTTATAAAAAATGGATCAGCTTGCTTCAATGTACAGTGTTTTCCTATATAGGGAATTTGTCGACCTTTCAGTTTTTTCCTTTATGGTAATAGGCATCTTGAGTTGCCCTAGCAAATATGACTGCTCTTGACAAATCACATATATTTTAAGTAGATTTATTATATGCTAGGATTGCCTACTATTGGTGTTTGGTGATGAATACCAAGGATACATTTTTCTTTATTTGATTTTTAAACTTACAAAATAACTTCCTTATTGTAACAAGTAAAACATTACCAAAGTGTACAAAGATAAAATCCTATCTTCCCTTTTCTCTGCTTCAGCCTTTTTCTCGGAGTTAATAAATGGGTATATCTCAGTGCCTTTCGTTCAATTCGTACAAAAAGAGGGGTGCCTGGGTGGCTGGGTCGGTTAAATGACCAACTGTTGATCTCAGCTCAGGTCTTGATCTCAGGTTCCTGAGTTCAGCCCTGTGTTGGGCTCCACCCTGGGCATGGAGCCTGCTTAACATACACACACACACACACACACACACACACACACACACTCACACACACACACACACACACACACACACACACACACACAGATTCATACATATTTTAAAGGATTTCCCCTATTTCTTCCCCCCACCCCTAGTTGGATAATACTGTATTTATCACTCTGCCCAAGTGTTTCTCACACTTGAGCCTGTGTCAGACTCCCCAGCAGGCTTGTTAAACTAGATAGCTGGGTGACATCCCCAGATTCTCCTGGTTTTGGGTGGGGCCTGAGAATTTGCATTTCTGACTAGCTCCCTTGTGATGCTGATTGTGCTGGTCTGTAAACCACACTTTGAACTACTACTCTATCTTACATCTTTTAATCCTAACATACAGACATCCATCCAAATTAATGCAGGGAGATTTAGTTAATTCTTTAATAGATCAATACTACTGTTTTACGAGTAGATGTATTTTAATTTACTCAAGCATTCTGCTATGGATGAACACATATCCTTGGGCAATTTTCAGCGTTATAATAGAGAATACTGTAATAAATATCGGTAGTCATAGAGCCGTCTGAACTGGGACTGTTACTTCTGATGAGTAGAGTTCTTAAGACAGGATCAAGATGCTTCCAAATTCTTTTTTCACATCTGTTCCTAGACCAGCAATATATGAGAATATATGAGAATTTCTGTTTCCCTGTATTTTGGCACCCATCTTTTAAAATTTTGTCGATCTAATTACATACTTGTTTTTGTTCTCTTAAAACTGAAACTAGAAATAAAGTTTTTTTAGCCATGATTTTTATTACTTACCTCTGAAGCACTAAATTAACTGCTTTTACTCTTTTCAATAAAAGAGAAGTGGGCAAGAAATTGTTTAAGTACTCGTCTCTATTAGACAGGATTTGGGGTGACTTCCCTTATTTGTGATTTGTTTCCAAATTTTTTGCAAATTTTTCTCCAAATTTTCTGTTTAAAACATTTGTAAAATGGAAAAAAAAGTTGTTTGTAAATTCATTTATAAAAATAGGATCACAAAAGTCATAGGTATGACTATGTGCTTGGGTGGTAAATATCATTTCTTAATTCTAAATATTGAATATTAATCCTACTGCTTTCATTTCCACCAGGTTGTATTTGTCATTTTAGCATTTTTGACAGGTGTGCTTTGTTCTTACCCTAATCCAATTGAGGACAAGTGCCCAGGAAACTATACCAACCCACTGAAGGTTCAGACAGTCATAATCCTTGGAAAAGTTATTTTGTGGATTCTGCATTTCCTTCTTGAACGCTACATCCAGTATCACCACAACAAAGTCAGAAACCGAGGCTATAACATGATCTACCTAGCTACGAGGCATCTTAAAGGACTTGCACTGATGATACACTCAACCGGTGAGTCTGGCTCAGCTTGTCTCTGGCTTGCTTGTGTGGTGGAAATGCCAGCAGAAGGAAAATGGGAGGTTTGACTTTAAAATCAAATATAGTCTCTCATGTTTGTGAGAGTGATGTGTGTTGTGGCCACTAAATAAGATCAGCTTATTGTCTTGAAGCTTTTTTAATAATATGGTCTTAATTTTCTTTTTTTTAAAGATTTTGCTTATTTAGGGGCGCCTGGGTGGCTCAGTGGGTTAAGCCTCTGCCTTCAGCTCAGGTCATGATCTCAGGGTCCTGGGATCGAGCCCCACATGGGGCTCTCTGCTCAGCAGGGAGCCTGCTTCCGCCTCTCTGCCTGCTGCTCTGCCTACTTGTGATCTCTCTCTCTCTCTGTCAAATAAATTTTAAAAATCTAAAAAAAAAATTTTTTTTTTACTTATTTATTTGACAGAGAGAGAGAGAAACACAAGCAGGAGGAGTGGCAGGCAGATGAAGAGTAAAATGCAGGCTCCCCCCTGAGCAGAGAGCCCAAGGTAGGGCTCAATTCCAGGACCCTAGGATCATGACCTGAGCTGAAGGCAGACCCTTAACTGACTGAGCCACCCAGGCACCCCAGTATAGTCTTAATTTTCCTTTCACATCTGTGTTTGTTATCATTGGGGGGGGTGAAAAAATTTCCCTCTTCTAGGAAGATTTTTGGTTGAGACCCCACTATAATAAAAGGTTAACAAGAAAAACAAATTTATTAACATGCATACCTCCTGGGGCGTCTGGGTGGCTCGGTGGGTTAAAGCCTCTGCCTTCGGCTCAGGTCATGATCCCAGGGTTCTGGGATCAAGCCCCACATCGGGCTCTCTGCTTAGCAGGGAGCCTGCTTCCTCCTCTCTCTCTCTCTCTGCCAGCCTCTCTGCCTACTTGTGATCTCTGTCAAATAAAAAAAAAAAAAACAAAAACAAAAACAAAAAAAACCATGCATACCTCCTGTGTTTCATGGGAGAGACCCAAGAAAACTGAGTAACTCTCCAGAAGGGGCCACGCCACCACCTTTAATACCATCTCTAGCCAAAGAGACCATAGACATTGTGGTGAGGCAGTGGTAGGAATAACGGGAGGGTGAGCAGGAAAAGCTCTGGAAACAACGGTAACATTATTATGCAGATTTAAGTCTGTGCCTTCTTTTTGGAAAATAGTTTCTAAGCCTTCGTTCTCTTCCTGGTACAGAAAGGACACACTTACAAACTAGTTTTCCTTTGTAACTGTCTCTTACAAAAGGGTATCTTCCAGGGCACCTGGGTGGCTCAGTCAGTTAAGTGTCAGCCTTCAGCTCAGGTCATGATCCCGGGGTCCTGGGATGGAGCCACACATCGGCCTCCCTGCTCGACGCAGAGACTGCTTCTCCCTCTCCCTCTGGTGTTCCCCCCCTCTCCCTCTGCTGCTCCCTCTCTGCAGCTCCCCCTCTGCAGCTCCCCGGAGAGAATAATGCTCTCTCATTCTCTCTCAAATAAGTAAATAAAATTTTTTTAAAAAGGTAACTTCTGGAGCGCCTGGGTGGCTCAGGGGGTTAAGCCTCTGCCTTCGGCTCAAGTCATGATCTCAGGGTTCTGGGATCGAGCCCCGCATCGGGCTCTCTGCTCAGCAGGGAGCCTGCTTCCTTCTCTCTCTGCCTGCCTCTCTGCCTACTTGTGATCTTCCTCTGTAGAATAAATAAATAAAATCTTTAAAAAAAAAAAAAAAAAAGGTAACTTCCATCAGCTTTCTGGGATTCACCTGTGTCTGTTGTTTCTTAAAACTAACCAGCTTAAAATAATCCTTATGTCGGGGTGGCTGAGTCGGTTAACCATCTGCCTTTAGCTCAGGTCATGATCTTGAGATCCTGGGATCAAGCCCCAAGTCGGGCTCCCCGCTCAGTGGAGAGTCTGCCTCTCCCTCTGCCGCCCCCCTTACTTTTCTCTCTCAAATAAATAAAATCTTAAGAAAAAAAATAATCCTTATGCCCAAAAGCATATTTTGGGGTGACATTTTCTTGCCCCCATTGTGAACATTGTGTCCACGTATCTGCCTGTGCATGATGTAGACTTTTCCCCCCTTCTGGTATGAGCCGTCTTAATCATCTCAAGGATAAGCTGCTGCTGCTATTTGATACTTGTAGGGTGAGAGGAAGAAATTGGCTTTACTTTAAATGAAGTTCAGTGTTTCTTTTAGTGAGAGACTGTGATATAATAAAATGCATTATCCAAAATGGAAAACCTTTCCAAAAGGTTGGAAAGTCTGCATAGGACTTAGCTGCATTGTACCCACTTTGTTGATTTTGCAAACATCTTAAAAAGGCTGAATGGAATTAAATTGAACGTCTTTTTTTTTTTTTTTTTTAAAGATTTTATTTATTTATTTGACAGAGATCACAAGCAGGCAGAGAGGCAGGCAGAGAGAGAGGAGGAAGCAGGCTCCCCGCTGAGCAGAGAGCCCGACGCGGGGCTCGATCCCAGGACTCTGAGATCATGACCTGAGCCGAAGGCAGCGGCTTAACCCACTGAGCCACCCAGGTGCCCCTAAACTGAACTTCTTTAGGCATTTTTGCCTTGATGTTCAAAGTTCCTACCTTTTTTAGAGAACCTCGTTTTCGGATTGAGTCCGGAATAAATACTTACACATTTTGAAACCAGATTTGAAGATAATTTTTTCCCCCAGAAAAACAGCTCTACAGAATTTAATTTTTTTTTCTTCTGTGTTCTATTAATACATTTTCTTAAAGGGCAAGTGCGAGTTCATCTACTCTGCAATGTTCTCAGTGGCAGCTGCAGGGCCATGCGATAACAGAGAAGCATTTTATAGAGATGGCTGGTTTTGACTCACTGTGGGGTGGGGGGACATTTTTACCTCTTCCTTGAGGAAGAGCTTGGCTTGTATGTTCCGCTGCTGATGTGTAATACTTGTTTTTGGCCAGAAGATGTCACTATAACCTTTCCTCCCACCCACTGAAGATAAAAGCAAAAACCCATTTTTAACTTAAGGACCATATATGCATTATAACCAAAGTAATGTTCAGTCTCTCAAGTGAGCAGTCTGGAAATAGTATTTTTGAGGCCCACCAAGGGTTGTCTGATCTTTACCTTTCTGCTCACTTTCAAATTCTTGCTAACAGATGACCCTTAATATTTCTAAGCAATTAGACCCTTACTTTTAATTGCAGATGGCATGACTTTTATGTTGCTCATATAAGGACCCAGAAGATCAAAGAGATTGGGGCAGGTATTGACCTTGTTTCTACTTTAAGCATTTTATCTTATATGAAGAATAAAAAGGTAAGTCCATGAGGGTGTAGAACATCCAGCTAATCAGATGAGTGTGACCATTGTTTCTATGGCATGTGATAGTATCGTGGGCTAGTGATTAGCTTCATCCTGATACCCTTTCTCTATAAAATCGGGGAAATAATATTTTTCACACAAACTCTGTTGCAGGAGGAAGTGAACTAACAGTACCTAGTGGTTATAAGCTTCTGCCTTCAGCTCAGGTCATGATCCCAGGGTTTTGGGATCAAGTCCAGCTGCGGCTCCCTGCTCAGCAGGGCGTGTTTCTCTCTCTACCTGCCACTCCCCCTGCTTGTGTGTGCTCTCTCCCTCTGACAAATAAAGAAACTCTTTAAAAATAAAACTACTACTACTAATTTTGGTTTTGTGTAATCTTTAAAAATCCCAAGTCCCTGTGGCAAACTCACAGTCATACCTTACACGATGGCAAGACCCAGCCTCTTTGCTCCAGAATTTTACTTTTCTTCTGCGCTGTATTCTTCAAAATGAAAGTACAAAACAAGGCTAATGATCTTCAAAACCAAATAATAGATATGCTAAGTGGGGGGGGGGGGACAGTTCATATTGATCAGTGTCCAAGCACCATTCTAAGTGTTTTTCACGTATTAACTTCATTCATTCCTCACAAGAGCACTGTGAGGAAGGTACTGTTGTTCCCATTTTTCAGACAAGGAAATTTAGGAGCAGATGTGTCAGGTCATTTGTCCATAGTCAGCAGCATGTCCCAGATGTCCAGCCAGGTGGTCCACATAACTGCAACATTCTTAACTTCTGTGCAGTTCTCTGCTGGTACATTATGTGACCAGGATGGGCCACCATGGTCCTCAAGTGCCTCTGGATTCGGAAGAACTGGGATAATGCAAGTTTCCAGAAACTTCATCCTTATGTATTTATTTATTTGAGAAAGAGAGAGCAGGGGGAGGAGCAGAGGGAGAGGGACAAGCAGACTCCCTACTGAGCACGAAGCCCACCAAGAGGCTGGATCCCATGACCCTGAGACCATGACCCGATCCAAAATCAAGAGTCAAATGCTCAACCAGCTTAGCCACCCAGGCACCCCTGCATCCCTTTTTAAATGCACATGGGACTTCATGCGATGCCATTGTTAATAATTGTATAGAGCAAAAAATCATAACTTGGTTTTTAAGAAAATCCAGATTCTTACGTAATTGTATTTGGGGGGCATCATTAACTCTTAGTTGCGTTGGGGGTTTTTCCCTCTAGAGAGCAGCAGTTCGGGGTTTTTACCAAAGCCTCCTTCACTGCTCCGTATAACAGGGCCTGGGTGTGCGCCTGCCTTGTGGACCCCATCTGGGCTCTGCTAACCCTGCACTTCTCTGTCCTCTGCAGGCAGCACAACTCTCCTCCTCGTGTTGTGCATGCAGCACTCCTTCCCGGAGCCCAGCAGGCTGTATCTTGACCTCATCCTGGCCATCCTGGGCCTGGAACTGATCTGTTCCCTGACCTGTCTGCTCATTTACACAGGTGAGAATTACAGCGAGACTGTTGGGCCAAAGACCATTAACTAACTGGTTGTTTCATCCCTGATCATGGGAAGCATGGCCATTATCTTTATGGCAAGGTTTTCCTAGCAGCTGGGAGCCTGTTGAGCACCTGTACTTTTCAATGCTGACCTCATGCAAACTTGCGTGATTTCAAACCAACAGCAACATACCAGTGGTGCTTCTAAATTTGTGTCATAAACTAATTTTTAAAGATTTTTAAAGATAAGATACTTATCTTTAAAAAAGACCAAAAACAAAAAAATTGAAAAGACCCATGGACATTTGCTTCTTCAAAGGCAACTGAGATATAAGTCTGGCATTTAAATTCAAAATGACGGGGGCGCCTGGGTGGCTCAGTGGGTTAAGCCGCTGCCTTCGGCTCAGGTCATGATCTCAGAGTCCTGGGATCGAGCCCCGCATCGGGCTCTCTGCTCAGCAGGGAGCCTGCTTCCTCCTCTCTCTCTGCCTGCCTCTCTGCCTAGTGATCTCTCTGTCAAATAAATAAATAAAATCTTTAAAAAAAAATAATAAAATAAATTCAAAATGACAAAATACAAAATAAGTAAATAAATAAATCTTGTGTGCAAAATGCATTTAGCCCAGACTTACTTTAGGATAAACCATTTAGGAACTCATTTTCTAAATTTAGAGCTGTCTGAGGTTTGGTCTATTTGTCTGTCTCTGTGTATCTCTCTCTCTCTCAGAACTCTCAGGGATTAAAATTAAAGGAAGCTTTACTTTAGAGGGGTGCATACATGGCTCAGTTGGTTAAGTGGCTGATTCTTGATTTTGGCTCAGGTTATGATCTCAGAATCCTGGGATCAATCCCCACATCAGGCTCTGTGCTCAGTGGGGAATCTGCTAGAGGATTCTCTCTCTCTCCCCCTGTGCATACTCTCCCTCTAAAATAAACAATCTTTAAAAAAAAAAAATACGCTTTAGATATATTAACATGAAAAACAGATGGAAGAATACTTTTAACAGAAAAAAATTCAAGCCCTGGAAAAATCTAGGTTTCATTCCTGCTGCAATATTGACATGCCGTAAAATCTGTCCAAAATAGTAGCCAATTTTCTGGCACTGTGTAACAGTTATTTTGTGATAATAAAATATCTTATGTATTCATTTTGAAAAAGGTCATTTGTTTTCGCCAAGAAGGGCAAAGTCACACAGGTCTCAGCTTATGTTTCATTTTACTGATTTTTTTTTTTCTGTGCATCTCCTTAGGCCAACAGAAGAGTATTTAGAATATGAATGGTATTACTAGTTTGTAAATGTGAATGTCACATTATTGATTGATCTTTATAAATTTTTCTATAATTATCAGCTAACAATGAGCCAAATTATGGATAGGATTACATTTTGTACCTCACTTAAAAAAATAAATGTATATCACCCACTTAACTTCCTAGAAAAGAATGAGACTGGTTTTTTGTTTGTTTTTTTTTAAGATTTTATTTATTTATTTGAGAGAGAGAGAGAATGAGAGAGAGAGAAATCACACGAGAGAAGGGAGGGGCATGCAGAAAGAGAAGCAGGCTTCTTGCTGAGCAGGGAGTCCAATGTGGGACTTGATCCTGGGACTCCAGGATCATGACCTGAGCTGAAGGCAGTCGCTTAACCAACTGAGCCACCCAGGCGCCCGGAATGAGACTAGTTTTAAAGTAAGATTTGTTTTTCAATATATAAGAAACAGCTTGCTATTTCAGTAAAGTGATCCATATGACAAATGAATACTGAATTACCTTCTTGATTGAGATCAGTTCCAGTCTACAACACATCTGGAAGATGCTATAAATGAGATCATAGTTTAGATCTGAGTAGAGAATTCACTTACCCTGTTACTTTAGTACTCTACAACTTTTATTTACTACAAGGGGTGCAGGCCTTCTTGTAGTAAAGATCTATAGAATGCTCTGTGACTTGGGGCGCCTGGGTGGCTCAATGGGTTAAGCCTCTGCCTTCGGCTCAGGTCGTGGTCTCTCGAGTCCTGGGATCGAGCCCCGCATCGGGATCGAGCCCGGCATCCGGCTCTGCTCGGCGGGGAGCCTGCTTCCCTCTCTCTCTCTGCCTACCTCTCTGCCTACTTGTGATCTCTCTCTCTGTGAAATAAATAAAAATCTTAAAAAAAAAAAAAAAAAGAATGCTTTGTGACATAGAAGGCGGTAACAACAATATTCCAAAGATCATGTGAATGTCAATCATGTAAATAAGGGAAAATTAATACTGTTAAAAGGTAGTCCAAGAGGGCGCCTGGGTGGCTCAGTGGGTTAAGCCGCTGTCTTCGGCTCAGGTCATGATCTCAGGGTCCTGGGATCGAGTCTCACATCGGGCTCTCTGCTCGGCAGGGAGCCTGCTTCCTCCTCTCTCTATGCCTGCCTCTCTGCCTGCTTGTGATCTCTCTCTGTCAAATAAATAAATAAAATCTTTAAAAAAAAAAAAAAAAGGTAGTCCAAGATTTATTTTTCTAGGACTTACTGTACTATTTTTAAAGGATTTGCTGTAGCATCTATAATTAATTATAAATAAGAGATAAAAAACAAAATCCTGGGACGCCTGGGTGGCTCAGTTGGTTAAGCGGCTGCCTTCGGCTCAGGTCATGATCCCAGCGTCCTGGGATCGAGTCCCACATCGGGCTCCTTGCTTGGCAGGGAGCCTGCTTCTCCCTCTGCCTCTACCTGCCACTCTGTCTGCCTGTGCTCGCTCTTGCTTCTCTCTCTATGTCAAATAAATAAATAAAATCTTCTCTCCTCCCCTAGTCCATGCAGTTTTCCTGTTTCCCCCAAGACTAGACTCAAGCCCTTCCATCCTCCTCCATGATCGTCCCTCCCATCCCACTCCTGCTGAGTTAGGGGCTGCTTTCCAGGGCTGCCACAAGCTCTTCATGCAAGCTTCGATTTTGGTTCTTTTCATACTGTCTTGGATATAGACTGTTCATCTGTATTTTTCCCTGAACTAGTAGCTCTTTCTATAGGGTAGTATCAACAGTGGAGGTTGTTGGAAAAAAGTCATGGTTCCTGGACTGGAAACCTGGCTACTTATTTAACTTCTCTGGGCTTCACTTTATTGTAGAAGGTAGGAGTCATAGGGCATCTGCTTCAGGGAGTGGTTCTGAGAACTGGATGAGGCTGTCCATGCACAATAGTTCACCTGTGCCTTCTGTCTTTTAAATTTACCAAAAAATCAGCTGTTATTATTACCAGTAATAATGACACTCTCTGTAGTCCAGTGTTTAGTTCACGTCTGCTCACAGATTTTCAAATGCTTGAGTACATCAATAAACAAACCTGTTTATTCACTTTATGAAGCATTTTCGTCCATATTAACTTACTTGAAAAGCATAGCCAATTATTGTAATTTGAATAAATGGAAGTAAAAGTTTTTTTCATAATTAGGTAACTTGACAATATTATTGACTTTATTATTTTAGTGAAAATTCGAAAATTTAATAAAGCCAAACCACAACCTGATGTACTTGAAGAAGAAAAAATCTATGCTTACCCCAGCAATATTACCTCGGAGACTGGATTCAGGTAAGCTTTGGGTGGGAAATGAAAGACTAGAGAATTATGAGGTTGCCCCACCTTGAAAATCTAGAAAACATTCTTATGCTTGGAATTTATGATTATGCATATGTGCCTTAGATTTAAGTTTGATTTGCTTACTCCCATTCAGCTGGATAAAACCAAGTCTGATGAAAGAACTTCATTTTGGAATATTACCTTGGCTTACAGCATCTTAAGAAAAAGTCCCAAATACAATATGCTGTACTGGAAACTGGGAGGGGACCCATTTGCAAAGAGATGAGTATTGGTGAATATGTTGATTCTTCGCAGGCCTATTTCAAGCCTAGAAGAGATCGTTGAAAAGCAAGGAGACATAATTGCCTACCTGAAGCGACACAATGCCCTGTTGAGTAAGCGCTTGTTGACTTTCACTTCCTCTGACCTTGACTCTCCGCCTGCTCACGTGTGAGCTGCTCAAGGTCAGGAGGGCAGTTGCAGAGGAATGCAGAGGAATCTAAGACTGATCGATGACCTGACCAGCTATCCTCAGGAATGCCAGTTTTTGCCAGATAACATTTGACAATTTTGGTTGGAAACTTTAATTTTGCTCTCACCTGCATGGCTCTTTAGTAGGTGAGACTTTTGGGTCACTTGAAAAGTATTTCGTAGAGCCTGGATATCTCGAGGAGAACGTCTGTTTTTGCACATTTTGAAGTTGTTTAACTGTCTGGTTTATCCTAAGATCAAAGGTGTAGTTTAAACGACTCTTCCTGCCCAAGATTAGAACCCGGTAATAATTTGGCTATGTATATGGAGGAAATCTGACGCGATGATCTAGTTGAAACAAGGGTTTGATCAAGTTAAGTTTTCTCCACTCTTAAACTGATGAGAGAAATCATTTTTTTTTTTTTGTGGTTAATGTTGTTTTCCCCTGCAGAGCCTCATCATGTACTCGAAGTGCTTGTGTGGTCTGGGATGACAGCTTGGCCTCTGTAGCTCTTACGGAGAATATCCTCTTTGTAAGACCAGTCTCACTAGCTGGTTGACTATGCAAACTCCTATAGTTTTCCATTCTCCAGAAATAAGATAATCAAGATCACTTGGACCAGTGTCAGACTGACCAGTGTTGCTTGTTATGTCAGCAGCACCTTCCACTGGCAACAGCTGAAAAACTTCAGAGAAAACTTGAGAACGTTCCCCTTATTTTAATCCTTCTTTAGTTGCCATGTGTTTCAGTATTGACTATACCTTGATTAGATCAAGAAAGGTATGTTCTTTGGCTTTAAGTTGGTCCAAAAACCATCTTTTTAGCCTTGACTTATGCTTTCTTAAGTCTTATTTATTTGAATAATCTCTACACCCAGTGTGAGGCTCGAACTCACAACCCAGAGATCAAGAGTCACATGCTCTTCCAACTGATCCAGCTGGGCCCACCTTGGATTATACTTTAAAATTATGAGACTAAGATGTCATATAAACTTATATATAGATATTAATCATATCTAATTCTCCAGGTGAAATGAAGCATTTTTATGAGTAAAGGACATTATTTCCCCAGTTTTCCTAGTTTGCCCCTTTAATTCATCCATGTGCATTAGCATCTTTATGTGCTGCCCTAGAAAGCTTAATTGAGGGGAGGGGGCATTTGCGATCATGTGTGTTGGTCCATTAGCTGAATAATCAAGATCTCATTTGAAAACCCATACAATGGGACGCCTGGGTGGCTCAGTTGGTTGAGCGGCTGCCTTCGGCTCAGGTCATGATCCCAGCGTCCTGGGATCGAGTCCCACATCGGGCTCCTTGCTCAGCGGGGAGCTTGCTTCTCCCTCTGCCTCTGCCTACCACTCTGCCTGTGCTCATGCTCGCTCTCTCTATCTCTCTCTCTCTCTAATAAATAAATAAAATCTTTAAAAAAAAAAAAAAACCCATACAATATACACAACTATTTGGCAAGGTTGTATTGATTTGGTCACATCCAGGTACTTAGGAGGACGAACACCAGTTTCCTTAGATCTACTCACTGCTGGGACATTCTAAAAGTTCTCTATCAAGGGAAAAGTGATGGTCTGTCACCCAAAGTCAGTCCCCTTGAGGCCCCAAAATGGCAACATTCACAAACTAAAGCCAAATAGCATTTTTAAAAATTAAGATCATATCCAAGTTTCCTAACTTATTTTCTCCCTTCTTCTTCTTTTTTTTTTTTCTCTTTCCTTCCTTTTTAATAAGTATATCTTAAAGCCATTGCCTTCTCCAGAAATCTGTCTCTGTGTTCTGGAAGAATCTGTAAACTGCTTTTGTTGGTCTGCAAACTCCTCGAGAGCTTTCCTGGGTATAATCTGAAACTGGCCCTTGTACATGGAGGGCTGGGAGAGACCAAAGAAAGGGGCAGACCCCTCCAGACTGCTTAATAACAAAGAAACTGACTTGTTTGTTACAAGGCTTGTCTGGGGTGCCCACAAGGTGAGCAGATCCCTGCATCCGCCCGTCAGAATCTTCAAAGTATATAAGGAGGCCTTAACTTGGTTCAGTCACGTAGACCATCCAGAGCTGTCAACAGCATACCGCTGTCTCAAATCTGTGTCCTTATGCCAGCTCCCATTGTGCCAACGGTGGGCAGAACATACATTCCAAGGACAGGGGAGGGGGTGAGCAGCCTCTGATGGCCCAAGTCCAGCTCGTGGGTAAACTGGCAGTCATGTCCTCTCAATGACCTCCCCACAACAGCCTTCAGCTATTTTCCTTTTAAAAAGGAAAATACCAGGGCACCTAGGTGGCTCAGTGGGTTAAGCCTCTGCCTTTGGCTCAGGTCCTAGGATTGAGCCCTGCATTGGGCTCTCTGCTCAGCGGGGAGCCTGCTTCCCCCCCGCCCCCCGCCCACCGCCTGCCTCTCTGCCTACTTGTGATCTCTGTCAAATAAATAAATCTTTTTTAAAATAAATTAATAAATAAATAAGGAAAACACCAGTAGGAGATGATTCTTACTTGGTTTTAAGTTCACTTGGGGTGTGTAGTCAGTTTCTAGTGTTTATAGGATGAACTTTGGCTTACAGAGAAAGATATAGTTAAAAAGTTGGCATACTCAGATTCTGCTTGCTGTCTATAGAACCACAAAGACTTTTCTAAACTCAATAATGAACATATCAAACAATAAGAAAAATGAAACAAGGTATCAAAACCAGGAAAACAGGGTAATGAACAAAGCATTTTAAATGTTAAGCATTCTATTCACCAGGCAGGTGGTGTGCTAGTACAGCAGATAAAAAATTAAGATGACCCTGGTGTGTAAGGAGGAAGGAGGGGACTAGGATTTCTAGGCTTTGTGCTAAGTGAAATAATGGCTGTCAGCCCAAGGAACTGGAACTTCGGGTCAGAGTACCAGTACCATAGTAGGGAAGGGGCTGTAGGAACTCCAGGCAAATCAATGAGTCACGCAAGGCAGCTACAAAGGTTACAAGCACTGTGTCAAGTTTGAACCAAAAGAATGAGGGAGTGGGGCGCCTGGGTGGCTCTGTGGGTTAAAGCATCTGCCTTCAGCTCAGGTCATGATCCCAGCGTCCTGGGAACCAGCCCCACATCAGGCTCTCTGCTCAGCAGGGAGCCTGCTTCCCTTCCTAGCTCTCTGCCTGCTTCTCTGCCTACTTGTGATCTCTGTCAAATAAGTAAATAAAATCTTAAAAAAAAAAAAAAGTATGAGGGAGGACACGGGAGGAGACCTGGATAGTCTCAGATCTAGGAGGGTGCCCTGATGCTATTGAGGGGTCCCCTGAAATGGGATCCACGAGGATCCAATTACAGTACAAGGAGGAGGAAAGCTAGGTGGCAGAAAGAGTTGGCTCTGAACGAGGGCAGGCACAGTGACATTGAAAGTCTATGTATATATGTATAATATGTATTTCTATAATTTGGGGATTTTATTTCAGATGATAGCATCATGACTTAGAAGCTAAAAGCTCGTTTTTTAGAAGAACACTGTTGAAAAATATAAGGAAAAAGATAATTTGAAATCCCACTGCCAAGGAATTGTACCAATACTGCTTGCAGTCCTGTGTTCTCACCCATTGTGGGTATTATCAGTCTGTTTCATTCTAGCCCATCTGATGGATTAAAATACATCATTGTTTCTCATTGCATTTCCTTGAATTTCCTTGAATACTAATGACGTTGAGCATTTTCCTCCATATTTCTCTGGCCTTTTATCAGGCCTTTGTGATATGTATGGATCAGGTCTTTTGCTTATTTTTCTTCTGGGATAGTCTTTTTCTTAACAAACATAATATTCCTTTATATACCAGGATAGTCCTCAGTTTCTGTTTGTTGGAGATATTTCATTGTTTTGTGTTCTTCTGCCATGTTCTCTTCCTACACTGCAGCCTAGATTTTATCTGCTGCAGCTCGGGTGACAAAGTTCATACCAGTGAATCCCTACAGGCCACATCAGATGTTTTCTTGTGTGAGAGCCAGCAGTATCTGGAGTGAATGCTGCTGCTGGAGGCCCTTTTCTTCTTCCAGGGATTCAAACCCAAGTCTTACAGGAATCAAGCTAATTCTTTTTCCTCTTTTCCTCTAAGGTAGCATTCCCCAACCTTGGCACTACTGACATTTCAGGTTGGACGATCTTTGTTGTGAGGGGCTGTCCTGTGAATTGTAGGAGGTTTATTGGTATTTCTGTCTCCAGGATGCCTCTGTGTACCCTCCAGTAGTTAACAGCCAAAAATGTCTCCATAACATGCATTTTATTTTATTTAACACTTAGCATTTAATTACTCACCATGTGCTAGGTGCTGGGAATTCAGGTGTCAAAGACCGAGAAAGTTCCTGTTCTCCTGGAGTCTACATTCTAAGGATGGTGTTGGGGTGAGGGGAGGGGTAGAGGGAAGGTGGAAGTGAACACAATAGACAAATAAACTGACCATTGGGTTTGATGAGTTTGATGATTATTCTGTAAATTAGACCTCCTGGAGCACCCTTATGTTAATGTGACATATAGAGGGGGCACCTGGGTGGCTCAGTTCTTTAAGCATCTGCCTTCATTGGCTCAAGTGGGATGGAGCCCTGCATCAGGCTCCCTGCTCAGTGGAGAGCCTACTTCTCCCTCTCTCTTTGCACTCTCTTTGCTTGTGCTTTATCTCTCTCAAATAAATAAAATCTTTAAAAAAAAAAAATGACTTACAGAGAAACTTTAACTTCTGTGTACTGTAACCATTCAGAAAATCAAATGGCAAATAAAATGAACTTTATGTTCTTCTTTCCCCATTTTACAGAAAAGACTTATTTTAGTGACTTCACAACTTGATCAGAGATGGTTTTGTAGGTCTTATAAATATTTAAGGAAATAAACCTTCAATATATGACAATCACAAAAATCTCAAATCCTGCCCTGGGTTTCCTAAGGAAAACTGTTTCATTTATAAACCAAGGAAGCCTGTGTCTAATTCTTCTCTCCACATTTTTAAATCAGTCTCACTTTTCACCCTAGTATTCCACTGAAACTGTTCTTGAATGCCCTTCTGTGTTGCTGGAGCTCGGGGTGAAGGCATAGTTCTCCTCCTCTTCCTTCGCCCGTCAGCACTAGTAGACTCAGCTGAGCACTCCCTTTGTGATTTATCTTCTTCACTCTGGCTTTCAAGACAACTGCAAACTCCTTGTTGTCTTCTGACCCCACTGGCTTCTTGTTCTGTGTCCTTTGCAGGTTCCTTTTCTTCTCCTTGTACTCCAGAGCTCAGTCTCTAGGCCGCTTTCTTCTCTATCAGTACCCACTCTCTTGGTTTTAATACAGTCTACAATCTCACAGTTCCCAAATGCGTACCTCCAGCCGGGTCTTGAACTCCAGGCTCATGTACCCAGCTGCTCATCTAGAACTCTAATGTCCAAGACACCTCAAACATAACATGTCCAAAGCAAGGCTGTCTGCCAAAGCTGTTCCCTGTCTCCATGATGATGGTTCCGCTACCCCTCACATCCCATACACAGTCTCTCAGCAAATCCTGCTGAATTTTCCTTTAAAACCGATCTAGAAGCTATCGTCTTCACATGGATTGTTGTAATAGTCTCTTAAGTGGTCTTCTAGCTTCTAACTGCCACAGTCCACCCCCCCAAACCCCTCACACACCCTCCCAAAACATCAGTATTTAATAAAATAACAAAAAGATTCTCCTAAAACATCCATCAGATTGGGGTACTCTAGTGGCTCCCTTTATCTCAGTAAAACCAAAGCCGGACAGGGACCTCCAGGGCTCTAGAAAATCCACCCCATCTCCCACCTTTAACTCATCTATCTCATCCTACTCTCCCACTGCTGACTGTTTCAGCTACATTGTGGTTTTTCCATTGTGAGCCCCACCTCAGACCTTTGTAGCTGCTGTTCCATCTACTTGGGATGATCAATTCCCATATACCCTTCATCCTTCAAGTCTTTGTAAAATGTTCCTTTCTCAGTGAGGCCTGCTCTGGACCACTATTTAAAACTACAGCTTTCCCCACACTCAGTACTTTCTATCTCCTTACCCTTGTAGGGGTTTATACTCTGTCACCCCAAAATATGCCACTTTGACTTGTTATTTTGAATTAAAGATACTTGAGAAACAGCAAATGCAGGGACACCCTTACCCACCTCTGTCCCCCTGACAGGAGATTATAAATCTCCCCGGTGAAAAGTGTCCTCTCTGTAGCAGGAGGGTAGAAGACACATATGACCAGAGATAGGATTTTGGACTGGAGACTATAGAGATTTTCTTTCTTTTTTTTTTTTTTTTAACAGAGATCACAAGTAGGCAGAGAGGCAGAGAGAGAGGAGGAAGCAGGATCCCTGTCAAGCAGAGCCCGATGCGGGGCCCGATCCCAGGACCCTGGGACCATGACCTGAGCCCAAGGCAGAAGCCTAACCCATTGAACCACCCAGGCCCTCCGGGCTAGAGACTATATAAATGAACCTTGATACTTCTTTACCAGTTCACTACCCCCAAGCCCAAACCCCTTTGTCTTGTCCATTTTTCATAAATGTATTGTTTCTTTGTCTTAAAGGTTTGAAAGCTTGCTGCGTTGATCGCTTGAGTCTCATTTTTTTTAATGGGGCTTTTTTGATGGAACTTCAAACCACCACCAAAGGGCACCTGGGTGGCTCAGTCCTTAAGCGTCTGCCTTCAGCTCTGGTCATGATCTGAGGTTCTGGGATCCAGCCCCACAGAGGGCTTCCTGCTCGGCAGGAAGCCTGCTTCTCCCTCTTCCCCCTCCCCCTGCTTGTGTTCCCTCCCTCACTGTGTGTCTCTCTCTGGCAAATAAATTTTTAAAAATTTGAAAAACAAAACAAAACATTAAAAAGTTCATCCAGTAAATGGTGTTGAGACAACGAGGTAAACCATCAAGGGAAAAAATGGGTTTGTGAAAGGCTTTCCATCTGAAATGGAACTGGAGGATATGAAATGTAGAACCTCAGAACCTTTAGAAGCATGGAATTTAAGAACTGAGACTGATTTCCCATAAATGCCTGTTTTTCAGAAGATAGACTTATCTCCTAACCAATGAACATCCACCAAGAATCTCTCCCCATCCTCAAGCCAATGAATTTATTGTTTGAACTCTAGCTGGACCCCCCCCACAAACTCCTTGCCCATAAATACAGTCTGTCCCAAATCCTTAACAAACTCATCTGTAGCTTGCTAGAACTTGCATTCCCTGAACTGCAGTTCCTCTGCTATTCCCAGATAAACTCAATTTCTGGTAATTTGAGCTTGCTTCAGTTTACCCCTTTATTTAGGTTAACAGATTATTATATCTCTACCTTAGAATTTATATCTAATAAATCCTAGCTGACTCAAAGACTTCACTGTTTAAAATGAAACTTTGAAAGTACTATAAATTATGGGAGAGGTTTTTAAAATTCAGAGTAAGGTAACTTTTTTGAAGTTTGGCATAGAAGCCATAAATGAACCACCTGACATATTTAACTACATAAAAATTTGAATTTCCCCTTGCAAAACCCCTTATGAGATGAATAAACCAAAAGAAGACAAAAAACTGGATAAAAAAAATATATTTACAGGGATGGCTGGGTGGCTCGGTTGGTTAAGCCTCCGCCTTCGGCTCAGGTCATGATCTCAGGGTCCTGGGATGGAGCCCTGTGTTGGGCTCCCAGATCCTCAGGGAATCTGCTTCTCCCTCTGTCTGCCACTTGCTCTGTCTGTATGCCTTCTTTCTCTCTCTCTCTGACAAATAAGTAAATAAAATATTTAAAAAGATACATTTACAATTAATGTCACAGACTGTGATTTATGATTTATAAAAGGGAAATATGGGGGTGTCTGGGTGGCTCAGTGAGTTAAAGCCTCTGCCTTCGGCTCGGGTCATGATCCCAGGGTCCTGGGATGGAGCCCCATATCGGGCTCTCTGCTCAGCGGGGAGCCTGCTTCCCCTTCTCTCTGTCTCTCTACCTGCTTGTGATCTCCCTCTCTCTGTAAATAAATAAATAAAATATTTAAAAAAAAAAAAAAAGAAAAAGGGAAATTTGTAGTTGGCATAGAGCTCCTAAAACCTTTGAAATTTCCTAAAAGCTCTAGAACCATCTTTTGTTATAACAGTTGGTCTTTAAGCGGGGTTTCTGAATAGTCCCAGAGCCACAAAAATGAAAGGAGTGTCTTATTATTCATAACAAGCCCCTTTCAACCACACCTGAGTTTATGCAGTGGAGGTGACTTCTGGAAATCCCCTAAGGAAAGGGCTGGTTGCCTGGAAGACCAATCACATGACAGAGCCAGAACTTTTTGTTTGTTTGTTTGTTTGTTTGTTTGATGGAGAGCTAGAGAGAGAGCACAAGTAAGCAGAGCGGCAGGGAGAGGGGGAGAGAGAGGAAACGGGCTCTCCGCTAAGCAGGGAGCATCAGGCTCGATCCCAGGACCCTGGAATCATGACCCGAGCTGAAGGCTGAGGCTTTAACTCACTGAGCCACCTGGCCTCCCGGAACCTTTTTTTTTTTTAAGATTATTTATTTATTTATTTATTTATTAAAAAGATTTTTATTTTATTTATTTATTTGACAGAGATCACAGGTAGGCAGAGAGGCAGGCAGAGAGAGAGGGAGGGAAGCAGGCTCCCAGCCGAGCAGAGAGCCCGATGTGGGGCTCGATCCCAGGACCCTGGGATCACGACCTGAGCCGAAGGCAGAGGCTTTAACCCACTGAGCCACCTAGGCACCCCATGATTATTTATTTATTTGACAGAGGAGAGAGCAGAAGAGCACAAGCAGGGAGAGGGGCAGAGGGAGAGGGAGCAGTAGTCCCCAGCCAAGCCGGGAGCCCGATGTGGAGCTTGATCCCAGGACCCTGGGATCATGACCTGAGCCGAAGGCAGTCACTTAACCAACGCAGCCACCCAGGCACCCTGAGTTGGAACTTACAGTCCTCCTATGCCAACCCGTGGTGGGGGAAAGAAACTAGGTAGCTAGGAGATGAGTGGGAGTGAGACTAAACTGTATAATCCTTTTCTACCTCTTGAATTTTGAAACTTGATTTTTATACCTATTCAAATATTACATTAAGATTTTTTTAAAGATTATTTATTTATTTATTTATTTATCTATTTATTAAAGAGAGAGGGGTAAGGAGCTGAGGGAGAGGGACAAGCCGACTCCACACTCAGCATGGGAGGGAACCTTGATCCTACTGAGCCAAAACCAAGACTGTCATTTAACCAAACTGAGCCACCAGATGCCCCCTACATTTAAGATTTTAGAAAGAAAAGCAAAAAACACGCAGCCCACAGGTCAAACATAGTGGCCAAAAATCATGTGAAAAAATGTTCCACCTTATTTTTTTTTTTAAGATTTCATTTATTTATTTGACAGAGATCACAAGTTGACAGAGAGGGCAGGCAGCGGGGAGGGGGAGAAGCAGGCGCCCCGCTGAAGCAGAAGGCCCGATAAGGACTCAATCCTAGGACCCTGGGATCATGACCCAAGCTGAAAGCAGAGGCCCCAACCCACTGAGGCACCCAGGCGCCCCAATGTTCCACCTTATTACCTATCTGGGAATAGAAGTTAAACTGGGTATACTGCCAGAGAGGGAGACAAACTGTAAGACTCAACTAGAGGTTCATATATGGTGATGGTGTTGGATTCAGCTGCCTCCCCTTTCATAACTCCCCTACATGTTCTCCAACTGACCAATACTGACCCATAGCTAGGGACATTTCTATACCCCTTTTTCGGTCAGGAAGACATTACAGAAGATGAAACCTTCCACCTACAACAACCTTAAAGATTCAAGGTCAAATTTGTTCAGGGGGGAAATGATGAGGGAGCAGAAGGCTAGCTAAGGACAAAGCATAGGCTGACACCCCGCAACCTCCCCCTCTCCTGCCACACTCCTGGGTGGGACAAGTGTGACATTCTTCTAGAATCTCCCAACTATCTTAATGTTAATGCCTTGCTAGAGGGGAAAACAATCTTAACTTGACAATAACAGAGCCTCTGGTATCTTGTAGGTCCTCTAGCATATGAAAGTTCTTTTGAAAACCTCCCTTTTCCTTACTTCCCCCAACCCCGAAGTGTATTATTAGCCACCCCTCACAACCCCAGTGCAGCAGCTCTTTCTGCCCATGGGTCCTGCCTCCGTGCTTTAACAAACCACCATTTTGCACCCAAAAAAGGGGGGGGCTCTTAACTATAGGAAACAAGCTGAGGGGTGCTGGAGGGGAGAAAGGGGGGCTGGGGTAACTGGGATGGACAATAAGGAGGGCATGTGATGTAATGAGCACTGGGTATTATATACAATAGATAAATCACTGAACTCTACCTCTGAAACTAGTAACACATTATATATTAGTTAACTGAATTTAAATTAAAAAGAGTAGCAAGAGTGGGATTAGCAATACCAATTTTAGCTGGAGTATGCGCAAACGGATATATCAATAATGGTCAAATAGGTGGAAAACATTCTAAATGGTAACTTGACCTAGTAATTTTGACTCCACCTTTCCTACAAAATTATTCATGTGTGAAAAGTTGTATGAGTGAAGGTTTACTTCATTATTTTCTCTTTTTTTACAGATTTTATTTGAGAAAGAGAGCATGAATGGTGGGGGGAGGAGAGGGAGAAAGAGAAGCAGATGCGCCCCTCAGCACAGCAGGGAGACTGATGCAGTACTCAATCCCAGGACCCCGAGATCATGACCTGACCCACAGGCAGATGCTTAACTGAGTCTCCCAGGTGCCCCTACTTCATTATTTTCATATTGAGTATGTGAAATGAAATGGATTCAGTAAGTGAATCCTTAAAGAAGTTATGATAGATTCATGGCATGAAACACTCAGCAACATTAAAAAAAAATTTATGTATATACACATAGTAGCATGAAATAATGCCTCTAATATATTGTTAAGTGAAAGAAGCATGTTGTTCAACATAGTTGTATAATGTTGTGGCATTCCACTTAGGTTAAAAATTGTGTGTGCGTGTAAGAGAGAGAATCAAGACAGAAGGATATAAAACAAACTTAACAGTTCATACTGTAAAGATTGTGTAACTGTGGAATGGGAGAATGAAAGGTAGAAGGGTTGAAGGAGAGTAAAATAAAGAATTTTTGGCTTTTTATTCTATTTCTGTATTCAAAATCTTTAGAGTGACTATTTTCTAATTAATAAAGAAATATTCCATATATAGTAAATTAAAAATGTAAGTTACAACTCAGTATATTTAGTACAACTGCTTTTTTTTTCTTTTTTTAAGATTTTGCTTATTCGAGAGAGCGAGGGAGAGAGGGAAGAGAGGGAGAAGCATGGCTCCCCAGCTGAGCAGGGAGCCCAACCTGGGGCTCCATCCCAGGACCCGAGCTAAAGGCAGTTACTTAACTTACTGAGCCACCCAGGCACCCCTACAACTGCTTTTTTAAGTAATAGTGCATGCTATACATACAAAGAAAAGCTGGTACTTGAAAGAAAAGATTGTGGGAATACACAAATTTCCCATGTTTCCTCCCTAAACCACACTAAAATAGTAAAGAATTTGTTAAGCACAAACTCAGAATGACTGAAGAATAGGAGAGGAAACAATTTTTTTTTTAAACATAAAGCAGCAAAACTCTTCCAGAGTATTGCTATTTCTGCTGCAAATGTGATCTCTGGTCTGGAGCTGGCACCTGCAGGCAGCCCACGAGAAGATGAGGCTGGAGAGCCAAGACGTAAATCAGCTCTGTCACTAAGCATTAAGATCAGGGGACTTTTTTTTTTCCATAGCAAGATTTCTGAATCAGGAAGCAGTGTGCTGATTTAAATTCCGGTGCAAACTCCTGATCTCCTAGAGGACAAGTAACTCTCTGTTAATGGTTCAAGGACTGGCTACCTGAGTGGCAGTGGTTTTCCTTAACTGTCTTTACTCCTTCGCTTCTCTCTTAAACCCACACTTCTGTCTGGCTTTTGCTTCCACTACTCCCCAGAAACTACGGTTGTCAAATAGTTGACTAGAGGCTTCCATGTTTCTCGATCACTACTCACCCCTTACCGTCTTGGATCTCGAGAGCATCTGAGTTCATCATGGCCTCTCTGCCATTTATTCTATTCTATTCTATTCTATTCTATTCTATTCTATTCTATTCTATTCTATTCATCTATTTATTTATTTGACAGAGACAGAGACTGAGCATAAGCAGGGGCAGGGGAGCCAGCAGCAGAGGGAGAGGAAGAAGCAGACTCCCTGCTGAGCAGGGAGCCCAATGTGGGACTCAATCCCAGGACCCTGGGATCATGACCTGAGACAAAGGCAGATGCTTAACCGAGAGAACCACTCAGGCACCCCACCTCCCTGATATTCTTGCTTTACTCAGCTACCAGGTCACCAGAAACTTTTGGTATCTTCTCACATTCCTGGTGATTTCTTCTCAGTCTCCTTTGCTGTTTCCCCATTTTCTAGAGCCAGTTCTAACAGTTATATACAGGAAAACTCATGTTTAGTATGATCTGTGATTTTTTAAAAATGTACAAAGTGGGGCGCCTGGGTGGCTCAGTGGATTAGGCCACTGCCTTTGGCTCAGGTCATGATCTCAGGGTCCTGGGATTGAGCCCAGCATCTGCCTCAGCATCCCTGCTGAGCAGAGAGCCTGCTTCCCCCTCTCTCTCTGCCTGACTCTCTGCCTACTTGTGATCTCTCTCCCTGTCAAATAAATAAATAAAATCTTTAAAAAAAAGAAATTACAGACAAAGTTGTCTGACCAATACCACAACAGTAATAAGTTGAAACTCTGGGGAGGTTGAGATGAGGTGAAGGGGAGGAGGGAAGGTGGTTTCTCTTTTTTTTAAGTTTTTTTTTTTTTTTTAATTTATTTGACAGAGAGAGCGAGCGATCACAAGTAGGCAGAGAGGCAGGCAGAGAGAGGGGGGGAGGCCTCCCCACTGAGAGGAGAGCCCGATGCCGGCCTTGACCCCAAGACGCTGAGATCATAACCTAAGCTGAAGACAGAGGCTTAACCCACTGAGCCACCCAGGTGCCCAAGATTATTTATTTATCTGTCAGAGAGAGCACAGCCGGGGGAGTGGCAGACAGATCAGGCAGAGGGGGAAGCAGGCTCCCTGCTAAGCAGGGACTTGATTCCAGGACCCTGGAATCAGGACCTGAGCTAAAGGCAGCTGCCTGACTGACTGAACCACCTTTCCCCCTCTTTGTTGTTTTTTAAAAATTTTTTTAAATTTGTAAGTAAACTCTATACCCAATATGGGGCTTGAACTCAAGACCCCGAGATCAAGAGTCACATGCTCTACCAACTGAGCCAGCCAGACACACCTAGATGAATGTGCTTTGCATGTAGGACACATGGGAATCTTTGGGGTCAGAGAGTGGGCTGCGGTGGACAAGATAACGGACCCTCTCCAAAGATGTTCTTGTCTTAATTCCAAGAACCTGTTTGTTAACTTACATGGCAAAAGGGACTTGCGGGTCTAATGAAATTAAGTCTCATGAATGATGGAGAGATTATCTGAAAATGCTCATGTTGGTCCAGTGTAATCACAAGGGTCCTTAAAAGGGGAAGAAGGGAACAGAAGAGTAAGAGGCAGTGAAGAAGGGACAAGGGAAGCAGAAGTCAGAGATGTGATGTTACACTGCTGGCCTTGCAGACAGAGGGATGGTCCATGAGCCAACAATGGAGGGTGGCCTCAAGAAGCTGGAAGAGGCAAGGAGAAAACAATCCCTCGCTTTCTTTCCTAGAGCCTCCAGAAAGAATGCAGCCCTGCCAATACCTTGATTTTAGGACTATGGACCTCCAAACTGGAAGACAGTAAATTTGTGTTGTTTTAAGCTACAGGTGTGATTCATTTGTGACAGCAGCAATAGGAAACTATTACAACAATCAAGATAAATAACTTCATCAATCCTTTCCCCCCAAATATCGAATTCTATATTCCCTTTATAATTAAACCCTCCCCTGACTATTTTTTTTTTAAAGATTTTATTTATTTATTTGACAGACAGAGATCACAAGTAGGCAGAGAGGCAAGCAGAGAGAGAGGAAGGGAAGCAGGCTCCCTGCCAAGCAGAGAGCCCGATGCGGGGCTCGATCCCAGGACCCTGAGATCATGACCCGAGCTGAAGGCAGAGGCTTAACCCACTGAGCCACTCAGGCGCCCCCCTCCCCTGACTATTAACCACTGACGAGGATCAACCCGTTTTATATCTGTATAGTTTTGTCGTTCCCAATTATGTTGTATAAATGGAATCATATGGTATGTAGCCTGCCTGTTAGGTCTGTCTTCTTTCACTTAGCTGGTACATTTGAGATCCATCCATGTTATGATTATCAACAGTTCATTCTTTTTTTATTGCTGAATAGTATTCCACGAGCATACCAGTTTATCCCTTTCTCAGCTGAGACATTTGGGTTGCTCCCCCTTCAAAGGTCCTATGAATACATCTGCTATAAACATCTGCATTAATTTTTTTAAAGATTTTATTTATTTATTTGACAGATAGAGATCACAGGTAGAAAGAGAGGCAGGGCAGAGAGAGAGGGAAGCAGGCTCCCTGCTGAGCAGAGAGTCCCATGCGGGGCTCCATCCCAAGACCCTGGGATCATGACTGGAGCCTGAAGGCAGAGGCTTTAACCCACTGAGCCACTCAGGTGCCCCTGCATTAATGTTTCTGTGTGAACTTCATTGAAACGATGTTTTCATTTCATTTGAGTAAATCCCTATGAATGGGATTGCCAAGTAATATGGTAGGTGTATCTTTAACTTTATAAGAAATTGCCAATTTTCTGAAATTGCATTCCTAGCAGCACCATAATAAAAATTCTAGCTTCTCTGCATACTTGCCAGAGCCTGACATTATTACTTTTTGAAAAATTTTAGCTATTCTAATAGGTGTGTCGTAGTATCTTACTGTGTTTATGTTCATTTAACCAGCCGCTACAATCTTAACCATCTTTTCGTGTGCTTATTTGCCATCTGTTTGTGTTCTTCAATAAAATGTCTGTTCTAAACTTTTATCCATTTTTTTACTGGGCTGCTTGCTTTCTTAGTGTTGATTTTTAATTCTTTTTATATCTTATCTGTCCATTGTGCAAACCACTCCGGAGTTGTCTGGGACTTCTTGAGGGTTTGCATTGTAGTACATTTCTCAAAGCATTTCCTTTGCTTCTTTGGGTTGTTTTCTTATGCTCAGCTATGGGTGAGCCTGGAAATATTCACAGAAAGGGAATCCCTTCTCCTCCTTTCCTCCCCACTCTCTTGACTCCCTTTTCCAATTATCTGTGGCCAGGTAGATGGGGTTTTCCTGCAAATTTAACTTCTGTGCAATTGTGCCGTTCTGTACAAATGGGCCTGCACTACGGACAAAGCAATAAAGTAACAGGGGGGTCCTCTACCACTCCTTCAAGGAGGGGTCTGCTTTCCTGGTTCCCACTGCCTGGGAGTGCAGATCCCCAACTGGAATTAGGTCTGGCTTCTGGGCAAAACTAGGAGGGAGAAAAAAAAAAAAAATCCCATCCCCAGGGGCCTTTTTTCTGGTCCTCTCACAGGATGGATTGCTCTCTGAGTTTTTGCTGTCTTTGATTCATTATCTCACTCAGATCAAAGCTGGGAGATAAAAGGAGAAACGCCCCAGGAAGTCACGAGACCACCTTACAGGATACTCTTCAAGTGTGTCCGGAACACAGTCTGTCTGCTATTTACTTTTTGGAGTCCCCAGATAATTGCTTTTATATTTTGTCCGGGTTTTTAGTTGAAATCAGAGGAGAGATACGCTACAGCAGGCATCTTGGTTGACATCCATTTTCTCTCCCTGGATTTTCAAGGTTGGAGAGCCCAAGGGTTCAGTCCTGGGGTTCGTCTCATCTCTGTCTACACACACTCCCTTCCTGATTTCCTCCAGTGTCACTGCCTAAATGATTCCCCAGATTTATATTGCCAGGCTTTCTCCTGAACTCCAGAACTTATTCTATTCTATTCTATTCTATTCTATTCTATTCTATTCTATTCTATTCTATTCATCTATTTATTTATTTGACAGAGACAGAGACTGAGCATAAGCAGGGGCAGGGGAGCCAGCAGCAGAGGGAGAGGAAGAAGCAGACTCCCTGCTGAGCAGGGAGCCCAATGTGGGACTCAATCCCAGGACCCTGGGATCATGACCTGAGACAAAGGCAGATGCTTAACCGAGAGAACCACTCAGGCACCCCACCTCCCTGATATTCTTGCTTTACTCAGCTACCAGGTCACCAGAAACTTTTGGTATCTTCTCACATTCCTGGTGATTTCTTCTCAGTCTCCTTTGCTGTTTCCCCATTTTCTAGAGCCAGTTCTAACAGTTATATACAGGAAAACTCATGTTTAGTATGATCTGTGATTTTTTAAAAATGTACAAAGTGGGGCGCCTGGGTGGCTCAGTGGATTAGGCCACTGCCTTTGGCTCAGGTCATGATCTCAGGGTCCTGGGATTGAGCCCAGCATCTGCCTCAGCATCCCTGCTGAGCAGAGAGCCTGCTTCCCCCTCTCTCTCTGCCTGACTCTCTGCCTACTTGTGATCTCTCTCCCTGTCAAATAAATAAATAAAATCTTTAAAAAAAAGAAATTACAGACAAAGTTGTCTGACCAATACCACAACAGTAATAAGTTGAAACTCTGGGGAGGTTGAGATGAGGTGAAGGGGAGGAGGGAAGGTGGTTTCTCTTTTTTTTAAGTTTTTTTTTTTTTTTTAATTTATTTGACAGAGAGAGCGAGCGATCACAAGTAGGCAGAGAGGCAGGCAGAGAGAGGGGGGGAGGCCTCCCCACTGAGAGGAGAGCCCGATGCCGGCCTTGACCCCAAGACGCTGAGATCATAACCTAAGCTGAAGACAGAGGCTTAACCCACTGAGCCACCCAGGTGCCCAAGATTATTTATTTATCTGTCAGAGAGAGCACAGCCGGGGGAGTGGCAGACAGATCAGGCAGAGGGGGAAGCAGGCTCCCTGCTAAGCAGGGACTTGATTCCAGGACCCTGGAATCAGGACCTGAGCTAAAGGCAGCTGCCTGACTGACTGAACCACCTTTCCCCCTCTTTGTTGTTTTTTAAAAATTTTTTTAAATTTGTAAGTAAACTCTATACCCAATATGGGGCTTGAACTCAAGACCCCGAGATCAAGAGTCACATGCTCTACCAACTGAGCCAGCCAGACACACCTAGATGAATGTGCTTTGCATGTAGGACACATGGGAATCTTTGGGGTCAGAGAGTGGGCTGCGGTGGACAAGATAACGGACCCTCTCCAAAGATGTTCTTGTCTTAATTCCAAGAACCTGTTTGTTAACTTACATGGCAAAAGGGACTTGCGGGTCTAATGAAATTAAGTCTCATGAATGATGGAGAGATTATCTGAAAATGCTCATGTTGGTCCAGTGTAATCACAAGGGTCCTTAAAAGGGGAAGAAGGGAACAGAAGAGTAAGAGGCAGTGAAGAAGGGACAAGGGAAGCAGAAGTCAGAGATGTGATGTTACACTGCTGGCCTTGCAGACAGAGGGATGGTCCATGAGCCAACAATGGAGGGTGGCCTCAAGAAGCTGGAAGAGGCAAGGAGAAAACAATCCCTCGCTTTCTTTCCTAGAGCCTCCAGAAAGAATGCAGCCCTGCCAATACCTTGATTTTAGGACTATGGACCTCCAAACTGGAAGACAGTAAATTTGTGTTGTTTTAAGCTACAGGTGTGATTCATTTGTGACAGCAGCAATAGGAAACTATTACAACAATCAAGATAAATAACTTCATCAATCCTTTCCCCCCAAATATCGAATTCTATATTCCCTTTATAATTAAACCCTCCCCTGACTATTTTTTTTTTAAAGATTTTATTTATTTATTTGACAGACAGAGATCACAAGTAGGCAGAGAGGCAAGCAGAGAGAGAGGAAGGGAAGCAGGCTCCCTGCCAAGCAGAGAGCCCGATGCGGGGCTCGATCCCAGGACCCTGAGATCATGACCCGAGCTGAAGGCAGAGGCTTAACCCACTGAGCCACTCAGGCGCCCCCCTCCCCTGACTATTAACCACTGACGAGGATCAACCCGTTTTATATCTGTATAGTTTTGTCGTTCCCAATTATGTTGTATAAATGGAATCATATGGTATGTAGCCTGCCTGTTAGGTCTGTCTTCTTTCACTTAGCTGGTACATTTGAGATCCATCCATGTTATGATTATCAACAGTTCATTCTTTTTTTATTGCTGAATAGTATTCCACGAGCATACCAGTTTATCCCTTTCTCAGCTGAGACATTTGGGTTGCTCCCCCTTCAAAGGTCCTATGAATACATCTGCTATAAACATCTGCATTAATTTTTTTAAAGATTTTATTTATTTATTTGACAGATAGAGATCACAGGTAGAAAGAGAGGCAGGGCAGAGAGAGAGGGAAGCAGGCTCCCTGCTGAGCAGAGAGTCCCATGCGGGGCTCCATCCCAAGACCCTGGGATCATGACTGGAGCCTGAAGGCAGAGGCTTTAACCCACTGAGCCACTCAGGTGCCCCTGCATTAATGTTTCTGTGTGAACTTCATTGAAACGATGTTTTCATTTCATTTGAGTAAATCCCTATGAATGGGATTGCCAAGTAATATGGTAGGTGTATCTTTAACTTTATAAGAAATTGCCAATTTTCTGAAATTGCATTCCTAGCAGCACCATAATAAAAATTCTAGCTTCTCTGCATACTTGCCAGAGCCTGACATTATTACTTTTTGAAAAATTTTAGCTATTCTAATAGGTGTGTCGTAGTATCTTACTGTGTTTATGTTCATTTAACCAGCCGCTACAATCTTAACCATCTTTTCGTGTGCTTATTTGCCATCTGTTTGTGTTCTTCAATAAAATGTCTGTTCTAAACTTTTATCCATTTTTTTACTGGGCTGCTTGCTTTCTTAGTGTTGATTTTTAATTCTTTTTATATCTTATCTGTCCATTGTGCAAACCACTCCGGAGTTGTCTGGGACTTCTTGAGGGTTTGCATTGTAGTACATTTCTCAAAGCATTTCCTTTGCTTCTTTGGGTTGTTTTCTTATGCTCAGCTATGGGTGAGCCTGGAAATATTCACAGAAAGGGAATCCCTTCTCCTCCTTTCCTCCCCACTCTCTTGACTCCCTTTTCCAATTATCTGTGGCCAGGTAGATGGGGTTTTCCTGCAAATTTAACTTCTGTGCAATTGTGCCGTTCTGTACAAATGGGCCTGCACTACGGACAAAGCAATAAAGTAACAGGGGGGTCCTCTACCACTCCTTCAAGGAGGGGTCTGCTTTCCTGGTTCCCACTGCCTGGGAGTGCAGATCCCCAACTGGAATTAGGTCTGGCTTCTGGGCAAAACTAGGAGGGAGAAAAAAAAAAAAAATCCCATCCCCAGGGGCCTTTTTTCTGGTCCTCTCACAGGATGGATTGCTCTCTGAGTTTTTGCTGTCTTTGATTCATTATCTCACTCAGATCAAAGCTGGGAGATAAAAGGAGAAACGCCCCAGGAAGTCACGAGACCACCTTACAGGATACTCTTCAAGTGTGTCCGGAACACAGTCTGTCTGCTATTTACTTTTTGGAGTCCCCAGATAATTGCTTTTATATTTTGTCCGGGTTTTTAGTTGAAATCAGAGGAGAGATACGCTACAGCAGGCATCTTGGTTGACATCCATTTTCTCTCCCTGGATTTTCAAGGTTGGAGAGCCCAAGGGTTCAGTCCTGGGGTTCGTCTCATCTCTGTCTACACACACTCCCTTCCTGATTTCCTCCAGTGTCACTGCCTAAATGATTCCCCAGATTTATATTGCCAGGCTTTCTCCTGAACTCCAGAACTGCTGGTCCAATTGTATGGTTGACAATTGGATATCTTACATTTAAAAATTAATCTTTTCAAAACTGAACTCCTGATCACCCCTACCCCAAACCTGCTCCAACCATCTTCCCCATTTCAGTAAAGGCAAGACCATCCTTGCCTTTGTTCAGGGCAAAAAAAATTCATGCCATCTTTAATGTTTGAGAGACATAAAGAATCAGCACTTTGTGCATTAAATAATATATAGAACACTACACTCAAAGGGAAGAAGATTAACTTGAGAAAAAGTAACATGAGTAAAAAAGGAAAAATGATTAGAGGAGAAAAAAGTGACCAGAGCATTCCCTGTCATAACTTAAACACTGACTATTAAGTTAACAAAAATTAGAATAAAAGTAAATGGTAGATTTGGATGAAAAAAGACTGCATGTGTGGGTTGGGATGGAAAGGAAGGCTGGTAGACGGTGGCTACGCAATAGAAGAAATGTTATTAAGAAATATGGAGATATGGGGCGCCTAGGTGGTTCAGTCCTTAAGCACATCTGTCTTCAGCTCAGGTCATGGTCCCAGGTTTCTGGAATGGAGCCCTACAACAATGTGCTCCCCACTGGGTAGGAAGCCTGCTTCCCCCTCTCCCTCTCCCCCTGCTTTTGTTCCCTCTCTTGCTGTGTCTCTCTGTCAAATAAAATCTAAAAAGAAAAAGTGGAGTTAAATGCCAAAAGACACTCTGAAGGGCTGAAAGTAGTTATGTCTGAGAAGAGAGGGGTCGGGGACACTTCAGATTGCGGTTTTTTAGAAGTTGTGGAGAACTTTTTGGCTTTGAAGCATATACATGTATAACTCTAATAAAATAAAAATGGTGGAGGATACATACCAAATTGTTAAGATGATAACAAGTGCTCTTTTGTGAACTTAGCCTTTCATTTACAAATTACATATTCCTATTATACCTGAATTTTCTTAAGGAGCATTATTATAGTTTTATTTTAAAAAGCATTAAGTGGGGGCACCTGGGTGGCTCAGTGGGTTAAAGCCTCTGCCTTCGGCTTGGGTTGTGATCTCAGTGTTCTAGGATCGAGCCCCGAATCAGGCTCTCTGCTAGGCAGGAAGCCTGCCTCCTCCTCCTATCTCTCTCTCTCTCTCTGCCTACTTGTGATCTCTGTCAAATAAATAAATAAAATCTTAAAAAAAAAAAAGCATAAAGTGTATTAATCAGGGATCTTCAAACAGGAGGTATCTATCCTCTGTTAGATACTAGGTTATCTATATAACAAAAGATATCTGTATCTCTTAAGATTCCTAATATACCTTGTTTTTAAAAATAGAATATATGATACAAATTATCAATGTATTATCATATATATTATATAGAGAGAGGAGATATTATATAGAGAGCAAAAACATAGAGAGAGAGAGAGAGAGAGACATAGAGAGAAAGAGAAGCCACATATATTGAGGAACTGGCTTATGATCATGGAGGCTGTCTGGTGACCTGCCATTTACAAACAGAAACCTAGCAACGCCAGTGGTGTAATTCCGTCTGAATCTAAGGGTAGATAACAGGTGTGGCAATTCAAGTAGACAGAGTGAGTGAATTCTTTCCTCTGCTTTTTCTATTCCATTCAAGCCCTCAACACATTGGATGAGGCTCACCCACGCAGGGGAGGTCCATCTTCTAGTACACCCCGATTCAAATGCTAATCTCCTCTGGAAACACCCTCACAGTCACACCCAGAAATGTTTAATGGGGTACCCTATGTCCAGTCAAGTTGACATATACAATTAACCTTAATATGAAGATTAAGAAAATACTGGATACCGAATTTACAATCTTGGTATAAACATCACTTTCTAAGATGACCTGAAGCCAGAATCCACAAAATTTTAAATGTCTTTCAGTAATTTATACCAAGAAAGATTTTTATTTTTATTTTTTTTTTTAAAGATTTTATTATTTGACAGAGAGACATCACAAGTAGGCAGATAGGCAGGCAGAGAGAGAGGGGAAAGCAGGCTCCCCACCGAGCAGAGAGCCCAATTTGGGGCTCGATCCCAGGATCCTGAGATCATGACCTGAGCCAAAGGCAGAGGTTTAACTGTCGTAGCCACCCAGGTGCCCCCACCAAGAAAGATTTTTAAATAAGTATTATTAAAATGAAAATATGTAGATTAAAAACAGAACCTATCAGATGGGAACTTCCTCAACTTCTATAATGTACTTAATAGACCCAATCTTATCTGTAGAGGCCACTTTTAAGCAAACAGGCTTGGGCGATGGAATGTAGAAAGGGTCCACAGCAAAACCCCCCCCTCCCCGAATAAACAGGCCCATTGGGCAACCCACCTCAAAATACCCACAGGCTCTTACTGACCCATGAGCTACTTACAACTAGGCAGTAACCAAAAAAGGGATGATCCTATTTGTCCCCAACCTTTTCACCAGCCCCTACTTCCTCCCGGCAAACAGCAATCCTGCCTGCCATTCTCTAGCACTGCATTCAATCAACTTCTTTGTTCCACCTCAGGTGAATTCTCCCACCTCCCGCCACCACTTTCACCCTATCGTTGCCCCACATTTAGGGGCCCCCATCTGATCGAGACACCCCATTTAGACACCACACCACCCATCCTCTTTACGTTCCTTTTAAGTCAAGGAATTAACTGTCAAGGTCAAAGACTAAATATTCCTGTGTTCTGTATTCCATTCTTTCCCTCTAAATTTTAAGGTAGTCGTTCTCATCTTTTACTCAGGACCCCTCTAAACATGTAGGGGAGGAAAAATAAACTTCCATCTATCTTCCTAGTTCTTGCTCCTGTCTTCTGATGGCTTCTCGGCAAGTCCTATGAACTGTCATTTTCAAACTATATCCTTTCTCCCAAGTTTTCTTACCTACTCCCAGTGCTTCAGTTTCTAAGCATTTACGGAGGACTCCTCAATTTCGATCTCCAACTCACACCACTAATCTGAATATCAGAGTGATATAGCCAGTGAGAAAGCTGACTGCACCCAGTTACCTGATTCAAGTCCCTCAGTGGCTTCCCATTGTATTTAAATCCTAATATACTTGGATGGCTCCTTACAGTCCGCTTTCTTCCAATCTTTCTGCCCCTAATATTGGCCTTGTTACAAATTAGTTCACATAAAAAGGATTTTATATATACTGTTTATGTATTTAGTCATCACTACAATTATACACAAAAATGTTACACAGTTAGTGTGTGTACATGGAAGGTTACACCAATAATTTCTATATGCCTATCATTTTTTTTTTATTGGAATAACCATGTTATATCACCAGGGAATTTGCCAAAGTTGTCGTCCAGGGGTGCCTGGGTCACTAGTAGGTTAAGAGTTGGTTAAAAGTCCTACTCTTGACTTCAGGTCATAATCTCTGGGTTCTGAGATCAAGCTCCACACTGGGCGTGAAGCCCGTTTAAGAGTCTCTCCCCTCTTTGCCTCCTCACCCCCGCAATCTCCCTTTCTAAAAAAAGTTGTTCTATTGAAAACCAAAGGACAGCAAAATGTAATCTTGAGAAGTTCATCATAATTCATATATATAAAATTAGGCAACAGACAACAGAAGATGAAAAGCATCTTTTGTTATACTACTGCAGTTAAAAATATATATATAAAGCCAATAGAGAGTGCCCACTTGAACAGACAGGCCCATCAGGCCACCCACCTCAAAGGTAACTGCTCCAAAGATATCCAATCTGCATTCTTTCAAAGGAAATGGACAGTTAATATTTGTAGTTCAGTAAGAGCCTGTTTTTCATGAAACTTGGAACTAGCCAAAATCCACATAACTACTTTAGACAAGATGGAGGAATAAACAGGTTCATTCAACTGCAAATGCACCCTTTCAAACTTCAGGTGGAACCAGAAACCTTACCCCAGAACACAAACAGAAATCACCTTTGCTTGTTCTTTTCATTTTAAAGTAAGTTATAGAAAAAGCACATGAAGTGAAATGTCCATACACCATCACCTAGATTCCACAGTTAATCGGCATTTTGTCATATATGGCTTCATTTATTGCAGTCTGTCCTTTTTTTTTTTTTTTTGCTGGTGTTCTTTATAAATGTAAATTATAAAAACAAAACTGCACGGATTGTATTTCACCAGAATCTCTAATAAGAACATTTCCTGAATCATGTATTAATATTAATATTAAGCATATCGGGGCGCCTGGGTGGCTCAGTGGGTTAAGCCACTGCCTTCGGCTCCGGTCATGATCTCGGAGTCCTGGGATGGAGCCCCGCATCGGGCTCTCTGCTCAGCAGGGAGCCTGCTTCCTCCTCTCTCTGCCTGCCTCTCTGCCTGCTCGTGATGTCAAATAAATAAATAAAATCTTAAAAAAAAAAAATTAAGCATATCTTTAACATGCCACCGTATTCCCACTTCCCTGAGTCAGAAATGTCTTTTTCAATTGTTCAAATCAAGCTCTAAAATAGGACTCACACATTCATTATGTCTATTTTCTTAAAAAATATAAAGATTTTGGGTAGAAGAAAAAAAAAGAGGAAATGATGTACAATTCAAAACAGGGAAAGATATGAAACTTTGGAGCATACACACATACATATAAAATTTCATCATCATGCAAAGTAAGTATTATCTACAACTTGTAATTAGTTTAAGTCCATCATAGAAAATGAGCAGAACCTAGGTCCCTCTGGTGAATTTAGTAGTGTCCGAGAGTTAAACAGGAGCAGGCATCCTTAACAGCATAGCCTTCCACTCAGCATTTGCTTTGAAAAAATGTTAACTCCTGAGACACAGTAAGGGCTCAGTACAAGTTACACTTGTAAGAAAATGCTGAATAAAAATAAATATGCCATCATTCCTGAGTAGTTTTTACTACCTGGTGATCCATTTTATTCTCTGGCATGGTATCTAACTATATCTGTTATTATTAAGACTTTCCAATTCTCCACAATGTCGAAGTCACCATGTTATAAAACACAATGCCTAAGAACAAAGAATCTAGGGGCACCTGGGTGGCTCAATCGTTAAGGGTCTGCCTTTGGCTCAGATCATGATCCCAGAGTCCCAGCATCAAGCCACCCATCAGGCTCCCTGCTCAATGGGGAGCCTGCTTGTGCTCTCTCTCAATAAATAAAATCTTTTAAAAAGGGGGGGCACAATTTAGAATGAAATGAAAACTATGTAAAGGGTTTCTAAAAAAGCAGATGTAGTGAGTGCCACCAGCAGCTGGCCCCTTGGGGTAAGGGGAAAAGCTGTCAAACCCTGGTATTTTAAAGGCTCTCTCTGATGCCCACCCCCAACCCCTTCAAATTGGGCACTTAGAGAAAACCAAGGTTACAATCGGCTCCTGTCTAGTACACAACTTGTACATGACAGGAAGCAGTTTTTTAAGACTTTTTTATTTGACAGATCGTGCAAATAGGCGGAACAGCAGGCAAAGGGAGAGGGAGAAGCAGGCTCCCTCCTGAGTAGGAAGGCCGAGGCAGGGCCTGATCCTAGGACTGTGGTATCATAACCTGAGCGGAAGACAACCGCTTGACTAAGCCACCCACACGCCCTGAGCACAATGTTTTAGTAGCACAAATTCAGAGCTGAGGTGAAGGTGACCAGTTGTTTTGGTTATTAATCCCTTGCAAACTCCATCTACATTTTGACAAACTTAATCACCCACAGACCCAGCAAACCCCTGTGACATTCCTGGAGAGAGGCATTACTGTTTTTTAGAGAATTGTTGAAACAATAAAACTTTCTTCTTGGATTAAACTGAGAAAGAAAAAAAACTGGGGGAAGTGGAAAGATTAGCTTTACTGGCATATTAATACAATAGCCCATCCACCTTCCATTCTTTAAAACTAACTATGAAGATGATCCAGGCAGCTTTCATTCACAATCTGTCCCCATACAAATCCTGAGAGGTTTTGAATCAGGTCCCACATAGAAATAAGGCCTAAGAGGTCTGGTAAAAGTGTCAGTGAAAGTATAGATGTGAGATTTTTCAGTCCTGTTATAAAATGAGATCTCACCCAGCTCATAGTCCAAGAAAATGCCAATGCCTCTGGGGTTCACAGCCAAAAGCAGCACAGTTGCCGTGGCTCCCACCGCCTCATACCCATCTTCCTGTCGCTGAATCACCCAACAGCCCTGCCAGGCCTGCGGAGATCTCCTGGCCTTTGGGGGAAGGGAGTCTTTGCAAATCCCCACAGCCCATTCAGATTTGTCTCCCACTTCTACCTCCCAGTAATGCCTGCCAGAATAAAAATATGGAAAACCCAAGACAACTGTGTTGGCTATAAACCTTTTTGGAAAATGAGGAACACTCTGTTTTCTCTTCGAAAACGTCACATATTTCTTATCCTCTGAGACAATCAAGTTAGGGTGTGCAGTCTCGTGGTCTAGGATAATGTCTACTCTAAATTTGTTTATAATTTTCTGCAAAGCAGAATACTGGGGAGGAAAGCTGCAGCCTTCCCTTCTTAACTGGATTGAGAAAATTGATGGACTTATCTCATCCTCAGACCTCCTGTAGAAATTTTTAATTTGTGACAGCAATTCCACTTCAGACAGCGCACTGTTCTCAACTACTTTACTAAGCAGACCTCTGAGTATGGAGATGTAGTTTGAAAATGCGGTGATGTTCGCATTGAGTTTCTGCTGAATGTCTTTCTCTTCATCGGCTAGCCTCAAAAGAACGGCTTCTTGATCACGGTCTAAAAATTGCTTCAAGCACTCAAATTCAGAGAGTAATTCCTGCCTTTGATTTTCCACCTTCTCTTTCAGCTCTAAGGGTTTTTTGCTTTGAATGTTTATTAATTTCTGAACATTTTCCATCTGCTTCTTCAAGGGCTCAATGTAACGGCTGAGCCTCTCCCTGTGATGAGAGGCGGCCTCCTCCATGGGCCTCACCAAGTGGCCCTGGTGGTCAGGGGGCTGTGTGCACTTGGGACACAACACCTCGAGGTCCTCCTCACAGAAGAGGGTCAGGACCTGGTTGTGCTTCTCACACAAATGTTTCTCTTCCGGCCTCCTCTTCTTGGTCCTGGTGATATGGAGAAGCTTGGCAATGTCAATCATCCTTCCCAGCTGGGTGTTGCTCCTCAAGTGCCTCTCCTGGCATGCGTGACGGCACACGGGGCATGGGAACCTGTCCTTGAGATCAGCCCAGGACCGCTGGATGCAGCAGCGACAGAAGTTGTGCCCACATTCGGTGGTGACGGGGTCTCTGAGGTAATCCAGACAGACAGGACAGTTGGCTTCTGCCTGGAGTCCTGCCAGGGCTGCTGGGACTGCCATTGGGCTGTGAATGAAGACCTGGACTGAGGTGGGTTTTCTTCAGGAGCGTGGGCCCCACAGTGAGAACTGGAATCCTAAAATCTCTGGCCGTGCTCTACTGGAATCTCCTAAGTATGATCTTCAGGCCTTTTAATTCCAGCTGCCACGAGGAGCTCCTCTGAGTCTGTAGCCAGTCATAACTCAGCTAGACAACTACTCTTCAGCCTCTGGAAATAGAAAATAAAGCCAAGCTAATAAGCAGCTCTCCCAGGAGAATTGTTTCCTCACATCATTAATTACTACAGAGAAGATACTACTTCCTTAAAGCAAAATAAACTCTGGATTTGTTTCAGGGGGTCCTACCCACTTACCAGTGTCTAGTCTGATTATCCTTTACTAACCCCAGTCTTTTGTTCCCATCCCTTTATTTTTATGCCCCATCTGTTCCTACCCACCCGGTACCACAATCTCTGCATCCCATCAACCTCCCATTAACCCCAAGTTGGGTTGTGGAAAGCTCATGAGCTCTGGGACAGGAAGATGTGTTGTGTAACACCCAAATTAAGGCACAGCCTTGGTCACCTATTGGTGTAACTTGGAGGAATTCATTTTACATGCCATTAGTATGTGAATTATTTAGAGATAAAGGCAATCAAGACTCAATCAGGAAAGGCCTTTTACCTCCATCTTGACTGGCTTCAAAAAATAATTTCCCCATTTGTGGGGGAAATCTGCAATTGTAAACAGGGAATTTACATTATATGAGGTCCTTAGTAAAAAGAGAGCTATTACTAGAGAGAACTTTTTCATGTAAGAAACTTATGTGTGTAACATAACAACCTTTGTTTACCACAGATTTTTTTCTCACTCATCTTCCTAAGAGTTGCCTCCCCAATGCCAGAAGTCCCAAGGCCCTAGCTCTTTTCCTGATCTCTGGATGGTATGAAGTCTCAATCTCATGGTGGTCTTTTGAGTCTATCTTTGTGACATTCCCATGCACAAATACATAATTAAAATTTTTCCTGTTAATCTATTCTACCTCAATTCTTAGACTAGGCATAGGACCTAAAAGGACAGGGATAATTTTTCTCCCCTATAATCCCAAACTCTTAGAATCAGGTAAGTAGGACTCTAACAACACTATAAATTTTTGTCTTATGAGATTACAGAATTTAAGGAAACCTCCTCAATTTTGAAGCTTGAAACATAGTTTCTCTGATGGCTCAGAATTCACATATACCAAATTTGGTTTGCTTTTTTCATCTTTGGTCCTAGAGGGGAGGAAATACAATTTTCCCTCTATTCTCCTAGGTTCTTGGCCAAGACTCCACACTAATCATAAAGATGTATTAACACAAAAAAACAAACGTAATTTTTATAATATACATACATCCTGTACACAAGGGAGATACAGAGCAAAACTCCCCCAAATGGCCCAAGCCACCATCTTAAAAACCATCCCCAGCTAGACAAAAGGTGTTGGGGGTGGGGGACAGTTTGAAGTTATCAGGCAAAAGAGAGTAAACAAGGTCAAGGTTAGGCAGATTTGAATCCTACTCTCCAAAGATAAGGGTTTCCAGAGATTTAGTCCTGCCCCTCTTCCTGATAGAGATCAAGAAACCCTTACAAATGGGTATTTCTCTGAGGAATTTAAATTTCCCTCACAAAGGGGCAAAATCTATTCTATTTTTAAGGATTCTCCAGCATTTGCTGTTTTTCAAAAGTAATTAGCTTGAAAAAAATCCTTACGCTGTGAAAGAGCGTATTTTGGGATGGGAAACCCAAACCAAGTAAAATAATTAAAACCATCCTTTATAGGTTATAAAAAGTTTCATGTCAGACGAAGTTGTGCATGAAGTTTTGCCAAATACATTTTGCACCTAATTTATCAAAGACTTATTTTATAGCTTTTTGAGTTTCAGACTTGTAGACACTTCAGGATGGCCATGTGACCTGGAGCATGGGGGAACCATGCTCCTGGCATTTCTGCCTCTGCTTACACAGGTGCAGGATTTAGAGAGTGCTCAGTTACCCCAATCCTTTACTGGGCCCGCAAGACCCCCCCGCCCATGGTCTGACCCTTTATCTGCCACCCTCCCCTCGCCCCAAGCTAGCTCCAGCCTCAGTTCTTCACTTTCTCCAAGTTGACCAAGCTCTGGCCCCACAACACTGGCATACTGCTGACTAAGGTCCAGCAAAGCTCTGGCCCATTTCCTCCTCTTCCCTCAGATCTCACACATCCCGTCTGTCCTCAATACCCTAGGTTCAAGGTTCATATCAGACACGTCCCTCTGGAAATCTTAGTGTTGTGGTTTTCTTTGAGGTCATGCTGTCTTCCACACTAACCACCAGAAACAGTAAGGCTGTATCCTTATTTATCCTAAATGACCTTTAAACATCCAGCTCAGGAACTCATTAAATGTTTATTTAATTAGATTCCTGGTGCTCCCTTTACAAGCTGTGACTTGGGGCAAACTACTTAACCTGAGACTTAAGTCTGCTCTGTTAAGAAAGCAGATTGGTTAAAGACCATGGACACGCAGGGCTTCAGAATCAGGCGTACAGAGGCCCATGGCTCTTAGCCCTCCACTTTCCCCACCACAAACCACTTTTCACCAAGACATCCTGTATAGAGTTCCACATTCAACGTCAGACCCACCCCTCTCTGGGCTTTGTCACACACAGATATTAATTCCCCTTTAGGACAGGGTGGAACCTGGGTACTGTGTGTGTAGCAAGCATTTCAGGTGATTCCGTACAAGGTTGTTTGAGAGAGAGGGAACACTTAACACATGATTTGAAATAAGCCAAGCCCGAGTGTCATTCCTGACCAGGTGCGCTCTCCAGGCGCAGTCTCTTCCAGGTACTAACTCAGGGGCCCATAGATCTTCCTCAGGGGCCCATAGATCTTCCCGCTCCAGCCTCCTGCACCCACATCCTCCCATATCCAGGCTTACCTGCAGCAGCAGCCTCCACTAACGCCCCTTCATTTGAGCAGAGAACCATTCCAGGAGGGAAACCCGCATTAGCTCTGGGAAGGGACAGTGGAGAGGACTCTAGCTCGCAAAGGCAGTTCTTCCTGTAAGTGGGAGGGGCATGGACAAGGGATGGAATGGATGGATGGAGGTGTGGAGGGAGGTTCCTGTGATTATAAGCACTTAAAAGTGTCTTTGGCCTAAGAACATGAGTCTTCCTCATAGTAACCACTAGGGCATTTTCATTTCATTTATTTACTAATTTACTTATATATTTTTAGAGAGAGAAGTGGGGAGAGGCAGAGGGAGAGAGAATCTCTCATGTAGACTCCCTGCTCCTATTGAGGCCAGAGCACCTTAGGGCTCCATCCCAGGACCCTGAGACCATGACCTGAGCCAAGGAGTCTGAGGCTTAACCAGCTGAACCACCCAGGATTCCCATTCATTCATTTTAATTTTTTAAAAAGATTTATTATTTCCGTATTTGAGAGTGAGTGAGCCCGCGAGAGAGAGGAGCAGAGGGAGAAGGAGACCTCCCGCTGAGCAGGGAGGTGGAGCAGGACTCCATCTCAGGACCCTGAGATCATGACCTGAGCCAAAGGCAGATGCCCAACCAACTGAGCCACCAGACACCCCTAGACAAGTTTCTTATTAACTTCCTTGAATCTTGTTTCTCTCATCTGTATTACGAAAACACACATACATAAATAAGAATACATCAATGGGCAGATCTTGTTTGGACCCTATACCGAACAAATCAACTGTAAAAAATAAAAACTCTGAGACAGCTTGGAAAATCTGAAAACAGAGGGAGCTGCTGATCTTGGTATTAGGTTGAAATTTTTTTTTTTTTTAAAGATTTTATTTATTTGTCAGAAAGAGAGGGAGAGAGAGCGAGCACAGGCAGACAGAATGGCAGGCAGAGGCAGAGGGAGAAGCAGGCTCCCTGCCGAGCAAGGAGCCCGATGCGGGACTCGATCCCAGGACACTGGGATCATGACCTGAGCCGAAGGCAGCTGCTTAACCAACTGAGCCACCCAGGCGTCCCTAGGTTGAATTTTTTATGGGTGGGGGCACCTATCTGGCTCAGCCACAGAACTTGATCTCGGGGTCATGAGTTCAAGTCCCATTTTGAGTGGAAAGATTACTTTAAGAGAGATAGCTATTGAAGTTCATTCAGATGCAGTGATAGGTCTTCAAATAATATATTATTTAAACATTATCTAAGTGAAGAGGGGAGAGGCAGGACCAGAGTTGGAAGATAAAACAAGACTGGCCACATGTGGATGACTATTGAGAATTACTGATTATGAGCATTTGTTATCCTATTCTCTTTACTTATGTATATATTTCAAATTTCTTATAATTAAAAAAATAAGTATGGGAAAAATATGGATGTATGTAAGGAACTTCATAAATAAAAAGAAATTATTTGAAATACTAATATTATTGCTACAATGTCATAGTTTAAAAATACCTACACAAAATGAATTCTATTATCAAGAAATAATCATATTCTGAAATATGAATATCCAGACTGTTTTTTCTGTATGGTGAGAACTACAGACACTATCTACGTGGACTCTCTGTTCCAGCAACTGCACTCAGAGGTTTGACCAAACTTCAACTTGACTTCTAGCAGCTTATGGCCCTGTACTAGGGATGACCCAGCCCCTTTTTTGAGTGCCTATCTGAAAAAGCCTTTCTTTCAGAACATTTCATTGTATTTTCTTGGTCTTGATATATAGATGCATTTTAAAAACAGATCTTTCTACATTCTTCCTTTGGTTTCCCCACAAGGCTGGAAGGAGATGAGAGATTCACTCAGTGTCCCTGAATCCTTCCCTGTCAGGAAGATTAAATTATTCACCCCAACAAGCTTACAAAGCCTGAAGGAAGGAGTAAGAATGCAGTCCAACCCAAGTTGGATTCCTGAATCCAAACTGTCGCTTTTCCTACAAACCACCCCTCCACCCCCCAACCCTCCCCACCCCCGGCCACCACGGTCAGCCCCAAACCAGTGATTTCAGGCACCCAAGGTGTGGGCAGGAAAGAGAATGGAGACCCGAGGGATATGTAGCCATAGTGTGGGAAGGATAAACCTATGGCTAATGTGATGAGGGAGGCAGGAAGCTGGACAGAATGTCTTCTCACCCACAGAATAAAAGCGTGAGCTGGGCAGCCTGTCAGGGTTAAGGTCACATGTTAATTGCCTGCAGGCATCTTCAGATTCCCTCTACCTGTGGAGTCCACACCTCTTTCCCCCAGGGGTCAAAGATTTTTCCCTCTGAAAGGTCATTGTTTTCTCGAGTGCCCTGGGCTCTTGTGCTCTTGTGGCACCATTTTGACCCTGTAAGATGCTGTGCTAAGGTTCCAGTCAAACCAAGTTCGAACAACTCAGTCTCTGCTTTCCCTGAGTTTCCAGTCCATGAGGAAATTTGTCACTGAGTCCCAGAATGGGCACGACCTAAGCCAATTCACTAGATGTGCTGTTTGTCAGATGCCGTAACAGGAGAGCAGGCAGTGGGGGACAGTCTCACCCCCACCCCCAGCATACGGGGGGGGGGGGCACTGAGGGGCCCCTGGGGAGGTAATTAAGGTCAAGCGAAGTCCAGTCTCTACAGCAGTGATCTGGGCAAAGAAGAAAGGACAGTCCACTCCCAGCAAAGTGAGCAACTTAAGGAAGTTCTGGGACAGAAGGGGACGGGGTGGCTGGAAGGGCAAAAATGCTAGTAGGTGTGCAGCCCTGGTAAGAGGATCTGGCAAGGGCAGTGTGGCTTCAGTGGGGCAGGGGCCCAGGAGAAGGTCAGATGGTCCGAGTCTTTCTTTTAGGCCAGGGAGGTCAGGCTAGAGCCAGGCAAGCCAGAAAAGGGGTCCCCTGGTGTCTCCTGGAGGGTGGATCATAATTCCAGGACAGAGTGTAGCACACAGGCCACAGAACATGCTGACAGTGGCTGTGGGGAGTTAAAGGAGACAAAACAGAGATACCACTAGGCTTTTGATCTAGCTCTGAAGAGACAGGAGCTGCCACTGACTGAAAGGGAGAAGATTGGGGGGAGCGGGGTCCTGAGAAAGGGAGATCCGGGAAGGGTGGGGAGACCAGTTCTTCAGCAGATGCCTGTTCCTAGAGCACCTGGTTCACAGCTGAGGAAAGGACCTTCCAAACTGCCCATCCCCACATCCATTTGTCTCCTGAGGAGCAGGCTGAGGCTCAAGGCGGTGGAGGAGCTTTCCCCAAAGCAACAGATGCTAAAGGGGAGCTGGGTTTTACTTATTGGCAAAGATTTACTGAGAGTCTATGAAGAGCCAGTCACTAAGCCAAGAGCCTGCTAGTACAACGATTCAGTTCCTCTTCCAAACTTTTGTTCTTTGTTGATTTTATAGTTAGACTTTACGTTTTAGAGCAGCTTTAGGTTCACAGCAAAACTGCAAGGAAGGTACAGAGATTTCCCAAATACCCACTACCCCCACATGTACACAACCTCCCCTATTATCAACATCCCCCACCACTGTGGTACATTTGTTATAACTCATAAACCTATGCTGATTTACCATAATCACCCAAGGTCCACAGTTTAGAGCTCACTCTTGATGTTGTACATTTCATGTATTTGGGCAAATGTATAATATGTATCCATCCAACAGAAGAGCATACAGAGCATTTTCACTGCCCTAAAAATCCTCTGTGCTCTCTTCTTCCCACCCTCACCCCAACCCCTGGCAATTGTTCCTGTCTCCACAGTTCTGCCTTTTCTACAGTGTTATATGGTTGGAATTATACAATTTGTAGCCTTTCCAGATTGGTTCCATTCACTTAGTGCTGTGTTATTTAAGGTTCCTCCATGTCTTTGCATGGCTTTATTGAAGGATAACTGGAAGAGAGGTAGGCAGGGACAACAGCTCCCCACCCTTACAGGAAACCAACCTTAAAAGGATTTTACACCATTCTGGAAGGAGCCCACCACCCTTCCCCACGTGATAGGTAGAATGAAAAAACCTGAATGGGTGACAGATGCCTGAGGGTTCATCAGATTAAAGCAGCCCCCAACAAGCTCCTAAAAACTCCTAGATCTAATTTCCAAACTGGCAACCCTCTTGGGTCCCCTCCCACTTTAGGAGCTTTGTATTATCGCGGGATAAACTTTGCTTTGCCACCCACCACTCTTTGTGTGGTCTACCTCTTCCTTCTCTGAAGAGGTGTGCCAAGTACCTCAGACACAAAAGAAAAAGAAAAGTTAACAGCTAAGCAATTTACTTCTTTTTGACACTGCACAGGAGTCCCCTTTCCGGATGTGTCCCGGTTTATTTATGCACTCACCTACTGAAGAATATCTTAGTTGTTTGCAAGCTTTGTTACTGATTTGAGAGACAAAAAAGAGTGCCTAGCAGCAGATGGAGGGGCAAAGAGAATCCACAAGCAGACTGCCGGCTGAGGGTGGACCTTGCTGAGGCTCATCCCAGATCCCATGACCTATGAGATCACGACCTGAGCCAAAACCAGGAGTTGGAAGATTTTTTTTTTTTTAAGATTTTGTTTATTTATTTGCCAGAGAGAGAGAGAGCGCGAGAGAGCGTGCACAGGCAGGCCGAGTGGCAGCAGAGGCAGAGGGAGAAGCAGGCTCCCCTCCCGAGCAAGGAGCCCGATGTGGGCTTGATCCTAGGACGCTGGGATCATGACCTGAGCCGAAGGCAGCTGCTTAACCAACTGAGCCACTCAGGCACCACCAATTATTTTGCTTTTAAAAGAGTGTATCATTTAAAATAAAGAGGTGGGTGACTGTTTCCACACAAACCCTAGTTCCTAATGGATCCTCCCCACCCACGTAACTAACTGTCTTACCTAACTCATCTTCCAAACTGAGGCCAAAAACAAGTTTTCATTTTCCTATTTGAAGCTACAAACATAAGCCTCTAACTATTACCCCCCTTACTCCATTCCCTTTACCAATTCCCTAAGTCTAGGCTTTCTGAACTCAAATATAATACTATTATTGTCCCATTTCAAGCACCGCAATAGCTTTTCATTAGTCTCACAATAACGCTCAGAGGACACCAACATCTCAGAGAACTCCTATTTTCTGGCTCCACATATCTTTCCTACCACACAACTCAGCTGAGATTTTACATTTACGTTTTTGTTAACGTTTGGTTAATGACACGACATTGGAGTGTATAGTTTATGATCTGAATTCTCCCTTGTTTTCCCTCAAAATTGTACTACCTATTCTTATTCTTATGGCTATTCGTAGTTCAGGCTGAATAAATAGGAAGCTAAAAGAGAGTCTTGGGGTACGTTCGAACAGCCAAGATACGACTTGCTGTGACCTTACTTGATACTTAACCTATCTGAGCAAAATTTCACATCTGGAAAATGTGAATGATAGTTCCTTACCTGCAAAACCCCTGTGAGGGCCAGAGGATGGGTCAGGCGGCCAGGGAGATGCTGGCGCTGTGGGAGGTGGATCTTCCCCTAACAGCCCCAACAATAATGCCGTCAAGATCTCCTTACCACTTCTCCAACAGGCCAAAGACGGAAGCTCTTTGGAAGTCCAGTCAACGCAGTCCTAACACCTCCATTAATGGGTCTGAGGAAGGGCCTGGGAGTCAGTATTTCTTAAAAAGGCTTTCCATGAGCCTGAGGAAACTCAAGTGTGGGCAAACCGCAACCCCGAGTTCTAGAGCCCAGGGGACACTCAGGAAGCCTCTGCTCACCGAAACCTCAGAAAAGGCCTTGCTTGGCCCGTCCTCTTGTCCTTTTGTCTGACCTGGAGCACGCACCTCAGACGTCCAGTAAACGGACGACACACGAGGCTTACATCAGCCTCAGAGAGAGACAGAAACGCCGACACACCCTCAAGTGGCCAGCTCCCCGGCCAGCGGCTCCGATGTATCCTGCTTGGTGGTTGGCTGTTCCCCTGGAAGGGGGTTGGTTGTCGGCTTGCGCATGCTCAATGACCCTGCTCGGAAGACGACCCGGGGAAGAGATCCTGAGGCTGTGCCCTCCCTCAGCCATGATGGCATTGTTGGCTTAGGTTGGGCCTCAAATGTCCAATGGCAGGGTTTTCAGATTCTTAGTATTTTTACTCCTTTGAGCAAGTTGAGGGTCAAACTAAGGTGTACTCCCTGGAGATTAGTTTTAAAAGCCTCACCAGCCCTTCCTCTTCCAAAAGGCGGGGGAGTGAAGAGTTCTGCACTGTAACAGCTTCACCTACCTTGGGATCACTGAATGGAGAAGGTGGTAAGGGTTTTAAGGTGGTGTGGCTAACCTTGAAATGAAAGGAACGGTCACTTCTTTAATCAGTTCACATCTCATTAGGTGAGTGGGTAGGTCTTTCCCACCCTATAGGTTTATGCCCCACTGTGGTTTTTTTACTTTTTTTCCAGCTGCCAAAAGACAGTCTTGTCATTCTATTTCTAGAAAATTACCTGTATTGTGGTATTTGCTATTCCTATTTTATAAGGGAGGTATGAAAATCAATACAAACTCTTTCACAATTCTAAAATAATTACTCAGACTTAAAAAAAAAAAAATAAAGAACCTACCATAAATCTAAATCTCATTCAGGCTTTTCATGGAAGAAGCTATTAAAAGCTTAAAAAAATAGATGACACCAATCTACATAGATGGATTTGAAAAAAACTCCAAATATATTCTAGTGAAAAAAGCAGCATGCAGAATACTGCACAAACTTGCTCCTATTGGTATAAATACAAACTAAAGAGTGTTTCTTTGTATATTTATATACATATAAGATATCGGTGTAGGAATATTGAAGGAACTTAGTTATAATGCTGGAGAAAGCCAGAGCAAGTAGTGTATTTCATATCTCCTTAGTCGCTTTTGATCTGGAAGAGTTTCGAGTCCATCTGTCTGTTTCATAACATTGATCTCTTTGAAGAGTAGAGGGTAGTTATTTTGTAGATTGTCCTTCAGATAGGTTTGTCTGATGTTCCCTCATGATTTGGTTCAGGTCTGTCTCTTAGCAGGATTAACAGAGAAGTGATGCTAAATACTTGGTGAACCACATCAAAAGACACGTGCTGTTGGTGACCATCACTACTGGAAACAGAAACTGGGGTCATTTAGTGAAGGCGATGCCTGCCAGAGGACTCTCCACTGTAAAAATTGCTGTTATTCTTCTAAATTAATCTCCGCAAATTTTTCATTAAACATAGGGATAGACTGAAGACTTGCATTCATGCAAGAACTCCAAACTTTTCTGTCCCACACTTCATTCCTTTGGAAGCTGCTGAAAAATATAATCCACCAGGGCAAGGGACTGGCCTCTGAAGGAAAAGCACCTGGGAAGCTGGGAAAGGGAAAGCACCTCAAGGGAGACCCTGAAGGACTCCTCGACATGACATCTGGGCAGTAGCCCAGGGAGGAGCTCCTCTGGATCAGAGTGGGTCAGAGGCTCCCCTCGGGGCTCATGCAAGACCCACGTGCTGGAAGGCCAGGTGTATGTGAATGAATTAAGGGAGTGTCCAGACAATTTTGGATATAGTTTAGGAATAAAATAAACACAACGAGGTGGAGAAAAAAGAAAATACATGAGACAATAAATAAAATCTTAAAAAAAAAAAGAAAATACATGAGACAATGATAAACAGTGGAAGAATACTATGTGCACAGAACAGGAAAGTAATCAGTATATCTTGCATAGTTCAGATTTGAATAGTCTTCAGATATGTTATGGACTGAAGTATGTGTTCATCCCCAATGCATATATTAAAGCTCTAATGACTAGTACCTTAGAATGTGACTCTATATTAGAAAGAGGGCCTTGAAAGAGGTAATTCAGGTAAAATGGGGTCATAAAAATGCAACCTTAATCAAGTATGTCTTGTGTCCTTATAAGAGGAGGAGACCCTAGGGATGACTGTACACATAGAAATAAAGACCAAATGTGGAGATGATGAGAGTTTGCATCTATAAACAAGGGGAGAGTTCTCAGGAGAAACCAAATCTGTTGTATAGCTTGATCTTGGAATTTTAGTCTTGAGAGAAATGAGAAAATAAATTTGTTTTACAACCACCCATGCTGTGGTTTTTGTTATGTCAGCCCTAGAAAACTAATACAAAATACAAAAGTAATATAAAGATAGAAAATTAATTTTTTTAAGGAAATAGCTAATATAGGAGGGGTCAGAGACTGATAAGGGATTGTCCTAAATCCTCATTTTTCAAGTAAGATGTTAGAAGATAATGCATCCGGGGCACCTGGGTGGCTCAGTGGGTTAAAGCCTCTGCTTTTGGTTCAGGTCATGATTCCGGGGTCCTGGGATCGAGCCCCTCGTTGGGCTCTCTGCTCAGCAGGGAGCCTGCTTCCTCCTCTCTCTCTCTGCCTACTTGTGATCTCTGCCTGTCAGATACATGAATAAAATCTTAAAAAAAAAAAAAGAAGATAATGCATCAAACTCAATTATGCATAGGTATCACTATTAGTATATTTGGATTCTAAACAGGAAAGAAGGAAAGGGGGACGGAAAGAAGGAGGAGGGAAGAGGAAAGGAAGAGAAGAGAATAAAAAGGATGGAAGAAAATAAAGAAATAAAAGAACAGGAGCAGCAGAGTGGTAAGTCGTTGCTTCTCAGAAACTAGCAATAATTACAGCATTCATAGGTAGGGCCTGTTTTTTGTAGTAAGCCTAGTAAAAAAATGGAAGGTTTATCTTCATGTGTATCTTTACTAGAAATGAAGGTTAGACATAAAGGACAAATACTATTTCTCTGCTCATTGTCACTGCTTAGGAGAAATCCAGTGAGCCACAGTTGCTGTTTGATGGCACTGAAATGCAGAGGGAAGGCTATCCCTGGAGCCTAACGACGGGGGATGTGGATGGAAGTGTCCAACACTGAAATAGGTTCTACTTGAAGTATAGTTTTTTTGTTTTTTTTTTTAAGATTTTATTTTACTTATTTCACACACAGAGAGAGATCACAAGTTGGCAGAGAGGCAAGCAGAGAGAGAGGGGAAAGCAGGCTCCTGGCTGAGCAGAGAGCCAAGACCCTGAGATCATGACCTGAGCTGAAGGTAGAGGCTTAACCCACTGAGCCACCCAGGCACCCCTGAAGTTTAGTTTTTTGATCTCTCAAGAACTTGATCTTGCTGACTGGCCTCAGAATGCACCTTCTCAATCTAACAGTTTACTTAGAAGTGGGGTGATTCCCAGCATCTCATTTAATAGCTCATGCATCAGACTTTTTATGAGCTCTCACTACATGTGAGGCACTAAACCAGAAGCCTGGGATGCAAAGATCTGTCCAGAGAGTGGAGAAACAGAAACTGTATATGGTTTATGGACTTCCTCAGTGTGTATCACTGTCCATCTATTCAAGGACAGAATGGAAGAGAAATTGCTTTCTCAGCCAAGGTCATCAGGCTGCTAAGCATTATGATTCTTAAGTTTTTTCTGGATCTTTCTGGGAACATACTATTAATATATAAATATATAAGCATAGGAATTTTTTGTTTCTTCATTTATGTTACAGTAAAACATGCTGTGTCTTTGCTTTTTTTTTTTGTCTTTGCTTTTCTTATACTTATGCACATCTAGAGATATTTTTGATATATGCATATGTAGATCTGTTTCTTCTATCATTTTAAAATATTCACTGCCACAATGTAAAGACAAAGGGGATATATTTGTGGTAGTTTTTTTTTTTTTTTTTTTTTTTTGGAAGAACTGGTAGTGTAAAATTTTTTTTTTAAAGGTTTTATTTATTTGACAGATCACAAGTAGGCAGAGAGGCAGGCGGGGGGTGGGGGGAAGCAGG
>NW_019154087.1:56052245-56358797 GCF_002288905.1 Enhydra lutris kenyoni | reverse complement strand
CAGGGTCAGAGGCTGACAGTGCTGCTCACACAGGTCTTTCCCTTCCTTCAGTCTCCTCTTGCTCCTCCTGGCGGGAAGCTGCTGGACCAAATCGGTCACATGAGCTAACTGCACGTTCCTCTTGAAGTTCCTGTCAGGACAGCAGTGGAAGCAGACAGGACAGGGGAGGATGTCCTGTAGGTCTTCCCAGCGCTGGTGGATGCAGGAGCTACAGAAGTTGTGCCCACAGTCAGTGGTCACTGGGTCTCTCAGGTAATCCAGGCAGATAGGGCAGCTGGCCTCGGCTTGGAGCTCAGCCAGGGAGGCTGCAAAGGGCATTGTGCAGGGAGGGTTCTGTCTGAGGAAACTCCCTTCAGAAAGGCCTGGATCTGGGGCACCTGGATGGCTCAGAGGGTTAAACCTCTGCCTTCGGCTCTGTTTATGATCTCAGGTCCTGGGATTGAGCCCCGTATTAGACTCTCTGCTCAGCAGGGAGCCTGCTTCCCCCTTTCTCTCTGCCTGCCTCTCTGCCTACTTGTGATCTCTGTCTGTCAATTAAATAAATAAAATCTTAAAAAAAAAAAGAAAAGAAAAAAAGAAAAGAAAGGCCTGGATCTCTGGGAGCTGGAAAAATTAAGCAGCTGATGACTCTTCAGTCTTCTCTCTATTCCTTCCAAAGCTGCCAGTAGAGGTAGGTTTCCTGGATCTGCAGGAAACTGTGGCCACTCAAGCCTGTCTCTGCTCCTTTCCCTTCAGCTCTGCGGCAGCTGCCGGGAGTTACAGCCTCCAATCAGTCTCTGCTCTCTGGCACTTTTGTAACCTTTCCTCAATGGCCGGAAATTGAAGCTTCCTTTGTAATCCTCTTCTTAGGAAAGAGCCACAACTCCAGGCAGGAACAGAAATCAATGATGTAGAGGCACAGTTAGCAAAATCCAGATGTGAGCAACTGAGACAATTCACCGGTTTCTTCTAGAAAATAACAGGAAGGAAAAAAGAATACATATGAAAGATGTAAGGAGCATATATTTCATTGACAACATTTTACCAGGTTCATTTACTGTATTCAAATACATTTTTAAAAAGATAATTGTTGTTATTTGGGTCAGTGGATATTTGATGATTTCTTAAAAATGGTAATGTGATTTGGTTAATGAAGAGACTCTATACTTGGAAACAGTATAATATTTACATATAAACCCTATGATATCTAGGATTTGCTTCACAGTCATGAGGGGTAGGAAGAGTGGGGGTATAATTTGCTGCGTGAAATATTGTTGGCCAAATTGTGTCCCCCCCAAAATCATGTTTAAACCTTAACTTCCAGTACGTCAGACTGTGACCCTATTTTTCAAAAAAAGTTTTTTTTTTTTTTAAAGTTTATTTATTTTTAACTAATCTCTACACCCAGTGTGGGTCTCGAACTAATGACTCTCAGATCAAGAGTCACACGTTCTTCTCACTGAGCTAGCCAGGCACCCCTGTAACCCTCTTTTGTGGTAAGGCCTATAAAGTGATGATTAAGTTAACATGAAGCTGTTCAGGTGAGGCCTAATGCAGTATGACTGTTGTCCTTGTAAGAGAAGGAGATACAGACATGGGCAGGCATATAGGAAAGGCCATGTGAGAGCACAGAGGTAGGAAGCCATCTGTAAACCCAGAAGGCCTCAGGACACACCAAACCTACTGACACCTTGATCTTCAACTTCCAGCCTTTAGAATTGTGACAGAACACATTTTTGTTGTTTAAGTCAGGTGGTGTGTGGTATTTGATTATGACAGCCCCAGGAAACTAATACATGGGGTTTATTAAACTATTTTTCTATTTTATAAGCTTAGCATGTTCCATATAAAAACATTTTTAAAAGGGCTAATCATTGTTTTCAGGGTGTTACTGCCCTCTGCCAGCCAAGCCAGCTTCGGTCTTCCTTCTTTGAGCCATAACCCTTCTCTCCCTCTGTCTCAAAGTTTCAGATCCCCTCGGTCTCTGTGTCCTAGGAAAACTTAAGAGATTAAAGCAGACTTAAAATATGGGATAAAAATATAGTTAAATTTGGCAAGGTGGATATCTAATTTAAAAAAAAAAAGAACCCTACTGCTGATTATTTTAGGTGGCAATAATGGTATTAGACATCTTCATTTAAAAAAAAACAAACCTGGGGCACCTGGGTGGCTCAGTGGGTTAAATCTCTGCCTTCGGCTCAGGTCATGATCTCAGGGTCCTGGGATCGAGTCCTGCACTGGGCTCTCTGCTCAACAGGGAGCCTACTTCCCTTCCTCTCTCTCTGCCTGCCTCTCTGCCTACTTGTGATCTCTGTCTGTCAAGTAAATAAATAAAATCTTTAAAAAAACAACAACAACAACAAACCTTTTAGGGGTGACTGTTTGGCTCAGTCAATAGAGTATAAGACTCGGGGTCATGAGTTCAAGTCCCACGTTGAGCATGGAGCCTATTTAGAAAACAATAATAAATTTTAAAAGATTATATGTATCTTCTAGGTAGACATACAAATAGCCAACAGACACATGAAAAAATGTTCTATATCACTCAGCATCAGGAAAGTACAAATCAAAACCACAATGAGATACCACCTCACTCACTTTGCCACAGAATGGCAAAAATCGAACAAGTCAGGAAATGAGAGATGTTGGCGAGGATGCAGAGAAAGGGAAACCCTCCTACACTGTTGGTGGGAATGCAAGCTGGCACAGCCACTCTGGAATATAGTATGGAAGTTCCTCAAAAAGTTGAAAATAGAGCTCCCCTATGACCTAGTAGTTTCACAACTGGGTATTTACACCAAAGATACAAATGTAGTGATCCAAAGGGGCACCTGCGTGCCAGTGTTTATAGCAGCAATGTCCACAATAGCCAAACTATGGAAAGAGCCCAGATGTCCATCGACAGATGAATGGATAAAGAAGATGCGTACATACAACAGAATATACAACAGAATACTACTCAGAATACAACAGAATATATACAGAATGTGTGTGTGTGTGTGTGTGTGTGTGTACACACACAACAGAATACTACTCAGCCATCAAAGAAAATAAATGAAATCTAGCCATTTGCATCACTGTGGATGGAACTAGAGGATATTATGCTAAGTGAAATAAGTCAGTCAGAAAAAGACAACTATCATATGATCTCACTCATATGTGGAACTGAAGAAACAAAACAGAATATCATAAAGGAAGAGAGGGAAAAATGTAATAATATAAAATCAGAGAGGGACAAACCATAAGAGACTGTTAAGCATAGGAAACAAACTGGAGGGGAGTGGGTGGAGGGATGGGGTAACTGGGTCATGGACATTAAAGAGAGCACATGATGTAATGAGCACTAGGTGTTATATAAGACTGATCAATCACCGACCTTTACATCTGAAACCAACAATACATGACATGTTAATTGAATTTAAATAAAAATAAATATATATTTAGGTCACCTGGGTGGCTCAGTTGGTTAAGCAGCTGTCTTCAGCTCAGGTTGTGATCCCAGGGTCCTGGGATTGAGTCCCACATCGGGCTGGCTCCCTGCCCAGCAGGGAGCCTGCTTTCTCCTCTCTCTCTCTGCCTCTCTACTTGTGATCTCTGTCAAATAAATAAAATCTTTAAAAAAAGGTAACTTCTACTACCTACTTCCCTTGAGCTTTCCTTCCATCTCAAAGTCCTCTGCAGGCCTATTCTCTGTGATCCACATTTGCCCACAGTCTCTTTCCATACCAAATCCCCCACATTCCCTGTCCCCACTCCGCTACTGGTTTTAAATAATAAGAATTTGGTGTGACACTGAATTCCAGTGTCTGTACGTCTCTTCCTTACTTGGATTGCTTCATTATAGATTTCCTGATTATTCTCAACACTGTTCTCAAAATTAGATCAATATTGGATAAAATCACGTTAAAGTCCCTGGGAAACCTAAAGTCTTGCATTATCACCGAAACAAATTCCATGGCTGATCACAACATAAAAAGAAATTGTGTTTGTGTCCATATGAAAATATCAACAAATATCTAACTGGTCGTCAGTTAAGTAATCACACATCTATAAAACTGTGACCAAAGCTCATTGAGACAGAAGGTGGAACGACAATGAGCATGGGGTCTGGCACCAAGCAGGTCCTCACACAGAAGCCCCTGGGACGTTCCCGCATCTCCCTCAGGTGTGGTCCAGGAAAGCAGCAGATGTTGGGTCCCACACAAACCCACAGCTGCGCCCTTCCCTACCCCTACTGCCTCCTTCTCTGAGCTCACTACATCATCCACCCCGCTGCCTAGAAAAATCTTTTGCGAATGAATGCAACGGAGACTGCCGACCTGTCTGAAACCTCCCAGGCCAGACCAAATGGGTCAGGTCAGCTCCCGATTTACCGCCCTCAACCACCGCGGAGAAGTGCCCGCATGGGTCACCCCAGCCCCGCATCCGACGCTTGCTCGACCCTCGCCTTTGCTCCCGCTCTGCTGCGCCCTTCATTCTGATCCCTTCCCTGAGTCCCCACTCACCTGTAGCCGAAGACGTGCTCAGCAGCTCACGTTCCGCTCAGGTCTTGGCTCTGCGCTGGATAGGGAGCTGCGCTGAGTTCTTAAGGCCTCAGGGGCGCTTGACTCCACCCACCCGGAACCGCAGGCCCCTCCCTTCCTCGCAGACACCCCGGTCTTCTCTGCTGCAGGTGGGAATACGCAACCTGGCCCACGTTCTCTGTTTACTATTACATTCAGAATCCGACCCGGTTTGGTTTTATACTCTTGTAAGGAGTTTCCTTTCCTTTGTCCCATTGGACAGACTCTGGATGCAATCATCCTCAGGATGCAGGCTCCTGACACTTCCCATCGTCCTCTCTGACTGCATCTTCTGGGCACAGGCTAGATTTGATCATCATTTGTTCCCACCTCCTTCCACTCTGCACTTAACCTCCTCTCTAATTCCATCAGTGAACTGGTTTTCCGGCTCCATTGAATGCTTTGGAAAGTCCTCCTCTTGTTTTTCTCAATTAGTGAGAGGCATGACTTGTTGAGCAGTCTTGGCCTATTCTTTCTCAGCCTATTTTAGTATCTCCCGCCCTTTGTTTATTCATTTTTAAAGATTTATTTATTTATTTGACACAGAGAGAGAGTGAGCACAAGGAGGGGGGATGGCAGAGGGAGAGGGAGAAGCAGGCTCCCCGCTGAGCAGGGAGCCAGATGCGGGACTTGATCCCAGATCCTCCAGATCATGACCTGAGCCAACGTTTGACTTAACGGAATGAGCCACCCAGGTTCCCCATCTTCAGTCCTTTAAAGGAGGTATTTCCAGAAACTGTCCTTGTGTCTGCTTTCTAATTCATAAACTCATTCTGTAATTCTCAACTTCCATAGGCTCACAAGTTTCACAGGCAGACAAGCTCTCAGTGGCATCTTCTTTCTTTTTGCTCATTCAGGAGGTGGGGGCCTTTTAGGGGATTTGAGGAATCTTCCCAAATAGTCTATACATAATAAAAGCAAATGTTTATATGCTTTCTATGTGTTTTTGTACAGAACATTTTTCTTTGTGTATCTCCAAGTGGGAGCAACCTGTATATTCAACAGCTGTTTTTCTTTTGTTTTTACCCTGTATGAGCACATATACTTTTTTTTTTTTTTTTAAGATTTTATTTGACAGAAACACAGGGAAAGAGGGAACACAAGCAGGGGGTTGTGGGAGAGGGAGAAGCAGGCTTCCTGCCAAGCAGGGAGCCTGACGTGGGCCTCTATGCCAGGACTCTGGGATCATGACCTGAGCCGAAGGCAGATGCTTAACGACTGAGCCACCCAGGCGCCCCATATATACTTCATTTTTATTTTTTAAAATATTTACTTAAGGGGCACCTGGGTGGCTCAGTGGGTTAAAGCCTCTGCCTTCGGCTCAGGTCATGATCCCAGGGTCCTGGGATCGAGCCCCACATCGGGCTCTCTGCTCCGCAGGGAGCCTGCTTCCTCCCTTCTCTCTCTGCCTGCCTCTCTGCCTACTTGCGATTTCTCTCTCTCTCTGTCAAATAAATAAAATCTAAAAAAAAAAAAAAAAATTAAAAAAAAATTAAAATATTTACTTAAGAAATCTCTACACCCAACTTGGGGCTCGAACTTATGACCCTGAGATCAAGAGTTGCATGCTCTTCCAACTGAGCTACCCAGATGCCCCTCACATGTACTTCATTTTAAAATGTGTTGGCATCTTTAAGAAAAAGCCTCAGTGGGAAATATAAACATGATGAATATCTTCTGAAGAATCCCCTCCCTTCCTCTCTTCTTAACATGAAAGAAGCTTGAATTTCGTTCTGAGGGGCTGAGGGAGATGGTTTTTTGGAACAGTAGTCTGCCATTGGCTTGGTTTGCTTTGCTTTTCCTGCTTCTCTACAAGCTTGGACTCCATTACAAATTTAGCAAGCCAGCTTACGGCCAGCAGACCTGCCACAGGGATTCTTCAGGGAAGTCCCTGCAACTATCAGGACAATTTGTTCCAGGGGCTTCTTCTTTGATTTGACTTCTTTGACCAGCTACCCCTGCACCAGGCTTTTGAGGCAAGAATTCAACAAACGTCTCTGAGTCTACAGACCCAAAAGTAGGGTAAGTCATTCCTGCATGCACGGCTAGGAACTCCCTTCCCCTGTGTTAGGGCTTTTCCTTGAAGCCACTTTGCTTGCTTTTGTCCCCCATACTCTGTTGGAGAGGGGAATTCTTGTTAGAATTTTACCTGATTTCTTTATGAACCAGTTCATTTGCATTTGGTTTGTTTGTTGCTGCAGCTTTTGGTATATTGGCATATTGGTATATTGGTATATTTTGGTATATTGGACAAGACTTGCCCTAATAGATGTGTTTTGTAAAGGGGAGATATTTGGAACTTGGGCTTTTGGTTATCTGCACAAACATGAGTGACTCTTAGCTTTCTTCCTCCTATTTGTTTGCCTCCAAATAGGGGGTTTAGGTTTGGCTCTCTTAGCTTGTCTAGAAAGCCGTTGAGATCTGTTGGTGAGGAATGAATATTCACAGAGGTACTCTGGCCTTCATTTTGTTTGTTGCTGCAGCTTTTGATATCTTTGGACAAAACCAGCCACGTGCTAATTGGAAAATGGGAAATGACTAATTGTTGGATCCATAAATTATAATGGTATCTTGCAATTAGATTTGTTTTTGAAAAACAGATATTTGGAAATTGGGCCTTTAATGTCCTATCCACTAATATTAATGAAACAAAGGCTAGTTTTGTTTACATTTTGTTTGTGTGTATGTGTTCATATGTGCTGTAAATGTGAGATACTTCCTCTACCGCCAAATGGTATCACTCAACATTAATTTAGAAAGGAGCTCTATTTAATTGGTTTAAAGTCAAGCACTTATAAAAACTGGGCATTTTAGTGGTGCCTGGGTGGCTCAGTGGGTTAAAGCCTCTGCCTTTCGTTCAGGTCATGATCTCAGGGTCCAGGCTCAGGTTATGATCTCAGGGTCCTGGGATCGAGCCCCATAACAGGCTCTCTGCTCAGCAGGGAGCCTGCTTCCTCCTCTCTCTCTCTGCCTGCCTCTCTGCCTGCTTGTGATCTCTCTGTCAAATAAATAAATAAAATCTTAAAAAACAAACAAACAAACAACAAACTGAGCATTTTAAAACTCAGAAGGACAGAAACTGACCAAATGTTTTCCTTTTTTTAAGATTTTATTTATAACCAAATGTTTTTCAAATTCACATAATTTGGGATGATGTTTGGTAAAATAAATTCAAAGGTGTTGGTTTAATTAAAATAGATGTGTCTTTAGGTTATCAGCATTAAATATAAAACTTTTATTCTACCAAAGTTTACTAAATGTCAAACAGGCTCATGTTGTCTTTGTTGCAATTTGTCAGCAAAAATGACTTAAAATGGTGGTTAATTTTTTCTGTCTACAAAGTTTTCATGGATAATTGTTAAGAGCAAAAATGTTAAATAAATTTAAAAGGTTTACAGGTAAAATTTTAAATAGCTTCAAATTTAAATTTAAAACTTTAAATAGTTTTGGTAACCTGAAACTTTGATGTTTTGCTAGGTTAAATGGTAAACTGAACTGAATTCATTGGATATTTAAGTCTTTTTTTAACAAGATAAAATACTGAAACATGCACCACTGAACGTAGGTTTATCTGCTTTTGGCTTCTTATTACAGAGAAAATAAAGATAAGTCTGGGTCTACTAGTAAACATGTTTTATGCTTTATTGAAAGTTATACTATGAAAACACACGTTTCTAGAAATTATGAAATATATCCATAAATTTGCCAATTCTAAATTTACCAGAATTCTAAAGAATTCTGGTGTAGTAGTTCACAGTACGTTACTACTTAGCTTTCACTGGAGACTAGGATTTTAAAAGTTAAAATTCTAGTAAATGTAGACTCCAATTCCCTCCCCTTCCCACTCTTCCTAACACAAAAGAAGCTCAAATTTCATGCTGGGGGAGATGGTTCTTTGGGACAATAGTCTGCCATCTCCTAGAATTGCTGGCTTTTCAAATAAAGTCACTTTTCCCTGCCCTAGCATCATGCTTCTCGATGTACTGGCCTGTCATGTGATGTGAGCACAGGGAGCTTGGACTCGGTGACATGATTACATTTTACTGAATTAGTAACCATGTTATATGCACTGTTACAAGTGTTTTATTTTTTACAAGGCAGAAAGGCAGGCAGAAAGAGAGGGGGAAGCAGGTACCCAGCAGAGACGCAGGCCTCAGTGCGATGATGACCTGAGCTGAAGGCAGAGGCTTAACCCACTGAGCCACCCAGGTGCCCTACGAATGTTTTATTCAAATATCTAATTGAATCTCTGTAGCCAATTCATGAAACAGTGATTGCCATTATCTTCAATATATAGAATTGGGAAATGAGCTTACAATGGGTAACTTATGCAAAGTCCAATATGATTGAGATCTTATAAGAACAGGAAGAGACACTGGATGCAGACATACAGAGATAAAGCCATGTGGGGACAAACGGAAAAGCAGGCCATTTGCAAGCCAAAGGGAGAAACCTCAGAAAGAACCAAACCTGCAATACCTTGATTTGGATTTCTAGCCTCTAGAACTGCGAAAATAAATGTCTGCTGTTTAAATAGCTCAGTTATGGTATTTTGTTTGGCCACCCTTGATCAATACAGATATTGTCACTCTTGAATACTGCTTAGCTGGTGTGATATGGTATCACAGTTGTAGTGTGTGCAATTTAAAATGACAATCTCCTGATTACTGATAAACTTCCTCATCTTTTTATGAATTTATGGGCTGTTTATGATTTCTCTGCTGTGGTGCACCTTCAGTAATACACCCATTTTTATGTTGGGCTTTGCTTAGCTATGGCTGCTATAACAAAATACCATGTACCAGTGGCTTGAACATTTATTTCTTACAGTTCTGGAGGCTATAAATCTGAGATTGGGGGCCAACACGTTCTGCTTTTTTTTTTTTTTTTTAAGATTTTATTTATTTATTTGAGAGAGAGATCACAAGTAGGCAGAGAGGCAGGCAGAAAGAGGGAGGAAGCAGGCTCCCCGCTGAGCAGAGAGCCCGATGCGGGGCTCGATCTAGGGACCCTGAGATCATGCATGTTCTGGTTTTAATGAGGGCTCTCTTCCTGGCTTGAGGATAGCTGCTTTCTCACTCTCAGCTTGGATGGCCTTTCCAGGTGTCAGATCCTGAGGAAACAGATTTCTCTTTTCTTATAGGAGCACTAATCCCATTTTAAGGTCTTCACCATCATGACCTCATCCTAATTAACTCAACCTAATTAACTTCCAAAGGCCCCACCTCCAAATGCCATTATATTCCAAGTAAGGGCTCAACATATGAATTTTGGGGAGAAACAAATATTCGATCTACAATAGGTTTTCTTTTTCTTATAGACTAATAATAAGTTTTTGTATGTCCTAGAAATGAATCTTTAATTATATACAATGCTGATATCATCTGATTTTTATAGCTTCCCTTTTTACTTTTCATGTATATGAAAAAAAATTTAACTTGATAGAATGTGTCAATTCCTTCCCTTAGAAATTACGTTTCTTCCTTTTATTGATTCTATTTTTCCCAGTCAGATTTAAAGAGATATTCTCCTTCCTCAGTGAGATGACTCTGCCCTCACCCCACCTCAGTCTATGCGGGGTACATCTGACTTGGGCCCAGTGCTGTTACATTGAGAAAACTGGAACATTTTGGCTTTATGTACGTTTGGTGAGACCAAACACATCAGGAAACAATTACCATGGAAGAGATAGTTTATTATTTACAGTGCTCAAGAATGGAGGTCATGCCACATCATGCAGAGTCATGCGGGAATTACCAGTCAACGGGCAATAGAAAAGCATGCATAAGCCTTTATTGAGGTTTTCAAAGGAATGAATGGTTGAGGCACCTGAACAAATTTAGGCTTGGTACATTCTGATGGGGATGATTATTTGTCTGGTGACTGGGGATGACTTAGGGGAGAGCGTTCTGAACTTCAAAAGCCCGGAATAGTAGCGGGCTGTTGGCTGTGGTTGGTTTACATATCAAAGCTGTAGCCACAGGCAATTTATTTGCTCATTCTAGGGATTAGCTAACCAAAGCAGAGGCAGTCCATTCCTGGATTTACATACACACACACAATGAAATATTATTAAGTCACTTAAAAAAAAATAATGAAATCTTATCATTTGTGACAACATAGATGAAACTTGAGGGCATGTCTGAAATAAATCAGACAGAGAAAGACAAATACTGTATGATCTCATTTGTATGTGAAATCTTAAAAAAAAACCAAACTCATAGAAAAGAGATCAGATTTGTAGTGGGGGGCAGTGAGGGAGGAAGACGATCAAACGGTACAAACTTTCAAATATAAGATACCTGAGTACTGGAGATGAAATGTACATCATAAGGACTGTGTAGTCAACACTGCTGTATGAAATATTTGTAGTTCAGAGAGTTGATTCTGAGAGTTCTCATCACAAGAAAAACATTCTTTAAATTCTTTTTTGTTGTGTTTATGTTGCAGGATTGCAGGGTTCTTGTCTCCCAGAGTCGAAGACTGAATCTCATGGGCACTAAAGGGTGAAGTGAAGTGAAAGTTTATAAAGGGAAAGTGAGAACAGAAAGGAAAGAAAAAGCTCTCTAGAGTGAAAGGGGTCCCGAATGGGTTGCCACTGAAGGTTTTTAGGCTGGTCTTTTATTGAAAACTTGACCAGGCAATTTGTGGCCTTGAGATTCTTGTACCTTCTTGGTTTGAGGAAGAACTATTGATGATGCCCTTAATAACTGACTTCTTTGAGGTTTGGCCATTTTCTGTGATTGAACTGTAGCTGCCAAAGACAAACACTCCCTAACCGGGGCCTGCCAGGTGGTATGGTCTATTCCCTTATCTCTTGTTCACTCTGGCTTAGTGCTTTCACCTGCCTGGAAGAGTTTCAGAGCCTCCTAAGTGGCCCCCCACCTCTCCTGCCTATACCTTAACCCTTTCCTTTCTCATTTACGATGAGGGAACAGAAGGCAAGCTGAGGACAAAGCAGAAGCTGACACCCCACAAACCACCCCCACCATGGGTATATATGACAGTCCTCAGGCACTTCTGGCTGTCCTAGAGCTAAGGAGAGGAAAAACAAAGAGTTAACGTCTAGAGATCACAATCCTGCAAGACCTGAGTCTCCCTCAGTTTACAAATGTTTTAGCAATCTATAAGAACAAAGCATTTCTATCAATAACCTAGCTTCCAGAAAGAAATGTAGTTACAATTAAATGTCCTTATAACCTGTAGCCTATTGACAGATACTGGAAGCAGGCAGAATGTAAGGTTCCTCCAGGAAGCTCCCAACTATCTTAATGTTAAAGTCTTGCTAGAGGGGAAAAACAACTTTAACTTGATAATGCCAAGGCCTCTGATATCTTGAAGGTCCTCTTTAACATATGAAAATCCTTTTGAAACCTTACTTTTCCTAATCTTCCACCGATCCCCTCTCCAGCCCCTCTTTCTGGCCATGGTCCCCTCCTCTGTTTTAATAAACCACCATTTTGCACCAAAGACATCGGAAGAATTCGTTTTTGGTCGTCGGCTCTGGACGTCACCCCACCGGACTCCACCTATTTTCCAAAACCACATCAATTTATAGGAGATGATAGATATTAACCAAACTGACTGTGGTAATCAGTTCACAGTATATGTAAGTCAAGTCATTATGCTGTATGCCTTAAACTTACGCAGACTGTGAGTCAACTAAATGTCAAAAACTGGGGAAAACATGATTAATAAAATTACTAGAGAAATTAACTACATTTTAATAAAACGAGCTCTCAACAAAATAAGATGAATTCTCAAAACTGTTTTACCCTATGCTTACCTAAAATAAGTTATGAATAGCAAAACAATGCACATACCTATTCTGTAGTTTAAGACATGATTAAAATGATAGGTTAATACAATGTATACAATACAGGTTGGCCATTTTGTGAGTTAATCACTGGATATTATGTATGAAATATGATACAAGTAGACCAAATACTAAAATGTAGGCCATTTTTATTTTTTTAAAGAATTTATTTTTTAAAATATTTATTTATTTGAGAGAGAGAGAGAGAAAGCAGGAGCAGGGGGAGAGGCAGAAGCAGACTCCCCTCTGAGCAAGGAGCCCACCAAGGGGCTGGATCCCAGGACTCTGGGATCATGACCTGAGCTGGAAGAAGTTGCTTAACTGACTGAACCACCCAGGCGCCTCAAAATGTATGCCATTAAAGGAAAAAAAAAAAAAAAGATTACATTTCAGGAGAAAAACAGTATTATAATTTTTATTTTACTCCAATTTTATAAATTTTGCTGGGACGTAAGCCTCACACCTGTGAGTTGGTTGGGAAGATTAGTCACCCAAACTCTGTAAATGTCCTAATTATTAAGCTTAGCTGCCCAGTTCTAGCTTAGTTAATTGTGTGAAAAGAGAATTTTGTCAGCCTTTTTTGGAGGATCCCAGCCAGCACTACCATGATACTAACTGAACTTCCACTCCACGAACACCCTCCTACCCTCCTCATCTCCTTCTGGGTGAGGTGAGTTTTTTTTGTTGTTTGTTTTGTTTTGTTTTAAGATTTTATTTATTTATTTGACAGAGAGAGACACAGCAAGAGAGGGAACACAAGAAGGGAAGTGGGAGAGGGAGAAGCAGGCTTCCTGCTGATCAGGGAGCCCAATGTGGGGCTCGATCCCAGGACTTTGGGATCATGATCTGAGCCGAAGGCAGATACTTAATGACTGAGCCACCCAGGTGCCCCAGTGAGGTGAGTTTTGAAATAATGGTCCAAACACTTCCACGAATTCAGTTCCTCCTGATTCCCATTTCTGCAACAACACAGAAGGTTGAAGGTTGAAGACTTCTGTCTAAATAGAGCTCTTCCATTGTCAAACATGGACTTTCAAGACACTTAAGAAACTGGTGTAGGGGAGACACATGTAGATATATAGCATTAGGTAAAGTCATAAAACATATTTTTTGGTATTGATAAAACAGGAATGGTAAATAAAACATGCTCAATTTGAAGTCTTTACTTTTAGAACTGCAAAATTGTGGGATGACTGTGTGGCTCAGCTGGTTAAGTATCTGCCTTTGGCTCAGGTCATGATCCCAGGGTGCTGGGATAGAGTCCTGCATCCGGCTCCCTGTTCAGTTAGGGAGTCTGCAGCTCCCCCTGCTTGTGTTCACTCTCTCTGGCAAATAAATAAATTAAATCTTAAAAAAAAAAAAAAAAGAACCAAAAAATTGCAATTTCTAGTTGACTCCCATTCATTTCCATGAAACAACACAAATTCTGTATTATCATTAGTTACTGATATAGAAGGACAAAAGGTAACTCTCTTGCTATTGAAAATACAAACACTGTAACTCTTGAAATTGTGTTATGCAAAACTTAACAGAGATTATGCACTATCTTAAGGACATTTCATATTATAGAAAAAAATATATAATAATACACAGGGTTCCAAGGATTTCACTCCTTGTTTGTGATTTTACAGGTAGTAAGAGAGTTTGAAGTGAGTCCAACAGAGAAATAAGGCCAAAGTGTTTCTATGAAAGTACCAGTGAAGATTTAAATTATAAGATCTATTACTCATATTATAAAATTCAATCTCCCCCAACTCATAATTCAGAAAATTCCAGTTCATATGCTTTGGACTGCACTCCATGACCCACTTGAATGCTGAGTTTGCTAGCAGTAGCCTTTTGGTGTTTGGTAGGGGGAAAAGCATTTCTGGGGGAAGAGTCTGTACAAACCTATGGAAAATCCACAAACCTATGGAAAATGCCTCTTTCTGACTACTGGCATCAATCCTTCCAAAACTCAGTACAGGGGAGTAAAAAGTAAATGTCCTGGGATTATATGGGAAGTTTGCATCTTTCTGTATCTTACACTTGTTTTGTTTTCGGATGAAGTAAGTTTGGGGTGGGCAGTTTTCGGATCTAGAGTTAAATCCACCTTAATATGCTGATAATATTTTGCAGGACAAAAATCTTTCTTTAATTAATAAAAAAGACTCTTGGGGCTTTTTAGGTTTTTATATCTGTTATGCATATATTCAATACTTATCAGTAAATCTAAGTCTGCCTGTATACACTTCTTTGCTATCTCACATAGCAATTTTTTTTAGGATAGAAATATGATCTGAAATATGCCCTTGGTTTTCAATTTGTTTTTTTTTTTTTTTAAGATTTTATTTATTTATTTGACAGACAGAGATCACAAGTAGGCAGAGAAGCAGGCAGAGAGAGAGGAGGAAGCAGGCTCCCAGCCGAGCAGAGAGCTGGATGTGGGGCTCGATCCCAGGACCCTGGGATCATGACCTGAGCTGAAGGCAGAGGCTTTAACCCACTGAGCCACCCAGGCGCCCCTTCAATTTGTTTTTGTTCAACGTCCTTCTTTTCCATCAAAAATAAATTTTATAAAAGAGGATCTTGTTCCTCTTCCAGTAAATGCTGAAGTTCTCCATATTCAGAGTGCAATTCCCCCCTCTGCTTTTTCTCCTTCCACCTAATTCAAGTAATTTTGAGGCTTCGATCTAACACCCCTCAGCATTTCCCACCTGCTTCTTGAGAGACTTGCTGTATCCTCTGAACTGCCTCTTGGGACCAGCTGCAATTTGCTCAATGGGCCTCAGGGGGTGATTCTAGAGGTTAGAGGAGACCCCGCCCTGGGGAAACAATAGTTCCAGGTCCTTCTTACAGAATGGGCCAGAATCTATGCTTCTCACACAGGGTTTTTGTTAGTGGAAACTGGGTTTGCCTCTTGGTGGGTGTTGGGCACAAAGACACTAACAAGCCAAAGAATAGGAAAAGAAAAGGTTTTCCTTGCACCAAGTGAAAGAGAGCACCAGGGACATTTCCAGAAGCAGTGTCTCCCTCAACAACAAGATTAAGGAAGTTTTAAACTAGGGGTGCATGCCTATTCATGAAGGGGCTTGGCAAAGTAGAGTTCAGTATAAAATTGGGGCAAAAGTCATCCTAAACTGACAGAGGCCAGGTCCTTGTACATAAGGGCCAGCAAGGGTCATCGTCAACAAGTCTCCACTCCAGTTAGTCTGGAATTTGAGTGTTCAAAGGTGTTTAAATCCTGCAGAAATGACTCAAGAAAGTGTGTTAGGTAAATCTTTACTTTTGAAACTGCACTGGAAATTTTATCATCGCTTTATTGTGTCTGATATGGTTAGGCTATTTCCTGAGCTGGTAGAGACTGGTCATTTTTGCATTTTCTCTGTTCCCTTAAATCCTTAACTACTGAGGTTTTTGCATTTTTTTGTAATCCCAGTGCCTCCTAAGAAGTTCTGCAAAAAGGGTGCTAGAGTCAGTCAGGCCTAGATCATAAAATGGCTGGAGGGCTAAAATGTCTTCTTATGTCAGGAGAGCTATGTCTCCTCTTTATTTCTTTGTCCAGGGACCCCTAACTTTCTGCTTACAAGTTTCTCTTCCTGTCTTCCTTATGTTCCTCATGGTAGGAAGAGGCTTACAGTATCATTCAGGAGACAAAACCAGGTGTTCTTCTCTAAGTCCCTGTCAGGGCAGTTGGTGGAGGCAGCTGGAACAGGGGAAAATGTCATCTAGATCTTCCCAGCCCTGGAGAAAGCAGGAGCCACAGAAATTGTACCTGCAGTGGAGGGTCCCTGGGTCTCTCTGGTAATTCAAGCAGATGGGGCAGCTGGCCTCAGCTTGGAGCGATTATACAGGAAGGGTTTCTTTCTGAGGTTTCTGTATTAAGAAAGGACTGATTTCACAATCTATATGAATCAAAGCATCCATTATGGTGTATGCCTTAAACTTACACAGTGATGTGTGTCAATTATTTCTCAATAACACTGGAAAACATTTCCAAAAGGTGGGGGGAGGGAGTGCTGATTCCCTAGGGGCTAAGGAAAAATGAGAAGCTAGGGAATCCTCAGTTTTCTCCTTTTAGAAATCAGTACATAGGAGGCTACAGTCCCTGAAGTTTGGCTCAGTCTCTTTTCCTTTATTTCCAGAGGAATCTTCCAAGAAGAGCCACAGATGTCCACATAATTACTGAACTTCCTATATTCACTGGCCCAAATGAATTGAAGGTCACTATGGAGTCTTCTCAGTCAGAAAAGAACCTAAATTACCAGCGCTATGTTGTTCCTAGGGACAAGATATCCCCCTCCCACTTTTTAAAAAAGATTTACTTATTTGAAAGAGAGAGAGAGAAAGAGAACGCTGAGGTTGGGGGGGGTTGGGTCAGAGACGAGGAAAAGAGAAATTTCAACAGACTTTGGGCTGAGTGCGGAGCCCTACTCAGGGCTTGATCTTACAACCCTGAGACGGAGACCTGAGCTGAAACGAAGAGTCAATCACTCAGCTGACTGTGCCACCCAAGTGCGCCAGCCCAAGATATTCTCCTTTTATTTTATTTTTATTTTTTAAAGATTTTATTTATTTAATTGACACACAGAGAGGGAGAGCAAGAGAGAGCAAGAGCACAGGCAGGAGGAGTGGCAGAGGGAGAGGGAGAAGCAGGCTTCCTGCTGAGCAGGGAACCCCATGCAGGGTTTGATTCCAGGACCCAGGGATCATGACCCAAGCTGAAGGCAGAGGCTTAACCGACTGAGCCACCCAAGTGCACCAATATTCCCCTTTTAAAAAGATGCCCAGTGGGGCACCTGGGTGGCTCAGTGGGTTAAGCCTCTGCCTTCAGCTCAGGTCATGATCTCGGGGTCTGGGACTGAGACCCACATTGGGCTCCCTGCTTGGTGGGGAGTCTGCTTCCCCCTCTCCCTCTGCCTGCTGTTCTGCCTACTTGTGTCCTCCATCTCTCTATCAAATAAATACATAAAATCTTAAAAATAAAATAAAAAGATGCCCAGTGAAGAATTTATTCTTCCTTTTTGACATGAACAGCACTTCATGTTGGTCAAATAAGACGACAAGTTGCTACCAAAGATATATTCCACTCTAATATTTAAATTAAGATAGAAGGGGGACACGCGGGTAGCCCAGACGGTTGAGCATCCGACTCTTGGTTTTGGCTTGGGTTGTATGATCTCAGGGTCATGAGATCCAACCCCGAGTGGGGCTCAACTCAGTGCAGAGTCTGCTTAAGATTCTCTTTCTCCCTCTCCTGCTTTGCCCCTCCCCTGCTCGTGGTCTCTCTCTCTAAAATAAATACATGTTTAAAAATATTTTATTTAGGGGCGCCTGGGTGGCTCAATGGATTAAGCCGCTGCCTTTGGCTCAGGTCATGATCTCAGTGTCCTGGGATCGAGCCCTGCATCAGGCTCTTTGCTCAGCGGGGAGCCTGCTTTTCTCTCTCTCTCTCTATCTCTCTCTGCCTGACTCTCTGCCTACTTGTGATCTCTCTCTCTGTCAAATAAATAAATAAAATCTTTTAAAAAAAGATTTTATTTATTTGTATGAGATAGAGAAAGCATGAGGCTGAGAGCATGAGCAGGGGGAGAGATAAAGAGGGGGAAGGAGACTCCCTCGCTGAGGAGAGAGCCTAATGTGGGACTCCATCCCATGACCCAGAGATCATGACCTGAGCCAAAATCAAGAGTCAGACACTTAACTGACTAAACCACCCAGGTGCCCCAATAAATACATCTTAAAATACAAATAAAATAAAGGTAGAAGACGATTACCATTTTGTAACCCCAAATTTATTAATTGGTCTGGGCAAAGGCCAGCATACTATTAGCATCACAAAGAGTGAGGGGAAAAAAACAAACAAGCATATTAGACCTCCTGAAGAGAGCAGGCAATAGAGTGAAAGATTTTCCTTTAATTAGGAACAAAAATGCCTGCACCCAAAAATACCACTTTGAAACTTCTTTAAAAATAAAATGGTGGGGTGGAGGCACCTGGGGGGTACAGTTGGTTTATCATCCCACTGTTGGCTTTGGCTCATGTTGTGATCTCAGGGTTGTGACATTGAGCCCCAGGGCAGCTCTGTGCTCAGCAGGGAATCTGCTTCAGATTCTTTTTCTCCCTCTAAAGCCTCTCTTGCTCGCTCTTTCTCTCCTATAAATACATCTTTAAAAAAATTAAAATAGTCTTCTGAGGGGTGCCTGGGTGGCTCAGTCATTAAGTGTCTGCCTTGGGCTCAGGTTGAGCCCTGCCTCGGGCTCCCTGCTCCGCAGGAAGCCTGCTTCTCCCTCTCCCACTCCCCCTGCCCGCTGTGTCTCTCTCTGTCAAGTAAATTAAATCTTGAAATTAAAAAAAAGGTCTTCTGAATGTCATGAAATAATTCATGAGTGAAAAGTTTTCCATAGTGACTTTGTGTGCACTCGTCACTTCCCTAGAATCTGGACAGTACTGGCAGCAGCTTCTTGTGCACACCTTCCAAATAACCTATGCATATGAGAGTATGTATTGAACGAATGTGTGTATGTATTTAAGAAATGGGAGTATTCTGTATGTTCTGTAAATTTTTCTTTGAATATTTTATCTGAGAGATTGTCCATGTCCTCACATATAGTTCATTCTATTTTAAAATGTGTTGCAAACTTGGGTAAATGTCTACATGGGAAATATAAATGTAATGAATGTTTTTTGGAAAGCCTGTAGGCTGTTCTTTCCTCTCCATTATTATTTTCCCATTATGTTTCCTTCAATTTGTTAGCTAAAAATACCTTCCATTTACTCAATGGATTATATTTAAAGGATACTGAAAGATATGAATCAACAGCCAAATGAAGCATAACATAGGACAAGACTCCAAAGAGTTCCTGTCCTTATGGAGTCTGGGGCCCAGCATGGTGGCACAAAGGAACTCTACTTCAACCATCTGGAAGCTCTCCAAACCCCCTCCTTTTTAGTTCCTCCCACTCCCTCTTCCCCTCCCCCATCTCCTCCTTCTTTTTAAAATATTTTATTTATTTATTTGAAAGAGAAAGACAGAGAGAGCATACACACAAGAGACAACACAAATGAGAAAGCACAAATGAGGGAATGGGGAGAGAGAGAGAGAAGCAGGCTCCTCGCTGCGCAGGGAGCCTGACACAGGGCTTGATCCCAGGACCCTGTGATCATGACCTGAGACAAAGGCAGATGCTTAACTGACTGAGCCAGCCAAGAGCCCCCCCCCCTTTTTTTTGGAGGTTTCATTACTTAAACATGGCTGATTAAATCATTGGTCATTGGAGACTCATTTCGCCCTCCAGTCTCTCTCCCCTCTCTAGAAATCAGGGTGGGACCAGAAGTTCCAACATTCCATTCTTGATTATTTCTCTTGGCAGCCATGTCCCCCAAATCCCCTAAAGGGGACTGTGGTGGTTGAAAGGGGCTTGTTATGAATAACAAAACACCTATTTCACCTTCATACAGTGAAGGAACTGAGCACAGGAAATTAAGTATTACAAAAAGATGCTCCCATTACTCTTAGCAGCAATGAAATTACAAGGGTTTTGGGGGGCTGTGAGCCAGAAACCATGGGCAAAGACCAAATATGTATGAGAAATATATTTGGGTCGTCTGAATGATGACCATAACAGTAGATTATTCTCCTGAGAATCCAGCCTATGATTTCAATTAAAAAGTGATACATTAATTTTTTATTTCTTCTGCAAATATTAGCCTCTTAGTTATAAGAGTTAAGAGGCATCTTAATTACTGATTCTTCACCCTTGAAGATTTTATCAAGTTGGCCAACTGACTCACCTTAAAAGACACTTCAAGGAGAGACCTGGGTGTGCCTCAGTTGGTGGGGCATAATCTCTAGAGTGGGACACACCCACCCAAGCAATCACTTAGATGCAAATTGATCCAAACAGGATTGTTCTTTCAAGGCTAACTACCCCCTCACCTTCAACAACCTGTAATCCTACACCAGGTGAAACGGTTGTGGTGTTGCGCTCACTCCTTCACTGTCTGCAAGGAGGATGGGGTGTTGAAGATTTAAAAAACTAGCCTGCAGTATGGTTTGGCCTTACTTTGGCTCTCCAGTTTCTCACAGGAATAAAAATATTAATAACCCAATTTACATCGGGACTAAATGACCTTAATCACTGAGCCTTACAACCCCCAGCTAGCCTCAGGATCTCTTCCCATGCGCCCCACTACGGACTCATTGAGCATGCGCAGGTCCCACACCGGCCCACTTCCGGGGGGGGGGCACGGCCAATCACAGCACGGAACAAATGTGCGCCTCTGACGGAGGAACTCACGCGCTCAGTAGCGGCTTGGGGTCAGTAGCAGGCCACTGCCTGCCAACTCAGTGCACAGTGTTTTGCTTGAGCATCTGAGGAGCGTACTCCAGGTAAGCTGGGAGGGCCTGAGAAAGGGCTAGGCAGCTGAGCAGAGGTTTCCAGAGCATCTTCTGGCCTTCTGATTTCAGGGTCCAGGTTTGTGTGCGACTGGGTCTCCTCAGACTCTCGGAGAGAATCACAGGATTCCCTCTCCGACTGCCCTCCGCCAAAAAGCCTTTTATTTATCTTCAAAGATTTTGTTTATTTATTTCTTAGCACAAGGAAGGGGGCCGGCAGGCAGAGGCAGAAGCAAGCTCCCGGCTGAGCAGGGAACCTGATGTCGAACTCCATCCCAGGACGCTGGGATCATGACCTGAGCCAAAGGAGACGCTTAACTGAGTCACGCAGAAATCCCAGCTAAAAATTCTTTTATTTTTTTATTTTTTAAATACTTTATTTATTTGACAGAGATCACAAGTAGGCAGAGAGGCAGGCAGAGAGAAGGGGGGAAGCAGGGTCCCCGCCCAGCAGAGAGTCCGTTGTGGGGCTCGATCCCAGGACTCGGGGATCATGACCTGAGCCGAAGGCAGAGGCCTCAACCTACTGAGCCACCCACGCACCCCTAAAATTTTTTTTTTTTTTTTTTTTTTTTTTTTTTTTAAAGAAGTAGAGGGATGCCTGGGTGGCTCAGTCAGTTAAGCGTCTGCCTTTGGCTCAGGTCAAGATCCTAGGGTCTTGGGATCGAGTGCCGCATCAGGCTCCCTGCTCAGTGGGAAGTCGGGTTCTCCCTCTACCCCACCTCCCCCGCTTATGCTTGCTCGCTCTCTGTCTCGGGAGCGCACTTGCGTGTGCATCCTTTCTCAAACTCAAATCTTTTTTTAAAAAAGTATAGGGTCCCTGGCCTGAGCACTGATGGATGTAGTCCTAATGGAGGTGGTGTGACTGCCTGAAGTGGAGAGATTTTTACTGGAATGCTAGATTGCAAAGTGGCCACGTGACCTCCAAAGAAGGGTTGTTGGTGTGTTAAGATAGGATCTTCCAATTTCCAGTACTGGCACCTGCCTGGTGAAGTCAGTCATCCTGTATTTATTTGTAGGCCTTGTAGGTAGGCAATTATCCCCCCACCCCCATGATGAGGTGAGGCTTTAGTATGTTAATATCATGAAGTCAGGTCCCTGGAGTCCAGTCCGGAGACCTGAAAATCTACAAGTTTGTTTATTAGCCTGATACTTATGAGTGCATACTAGCCAATATTTTTCAGCAGCCACAAGAATAAAATAGGTAACACAACTTCGAGGAAAAATAAAGAATTCAGACCATGAGTCATACATTCCCATGTTATTAACCAAAAGTTAACAAAAAATAAAGGTAAAACCACAAGTATGATCTGTACTACGATGGAAAAATATGTGGAGTCAGGAAATAAGAGTAGGAACCAGATGTTGGTGGCCTCAAAGTCTCATTCTTACAGTAACGAAAAAGTTTTGCTGTGGAGTTACGAAACTAATTGAAGGACTAGAGAAGAGATAGTCAAAATAGTAGGCTGTTCGTAAATTGGACTGGGAAAATGGCCCCTAAAGTTGCTTATTTTATTTCATGGCTTGAGTCTGGGTGGTGAGTTAGAGGTCATAAGTATGTGGGAAAGGAAGGACCCACTAGGAACCTGGATATGGGTAGGAACCCACCCACTTCCTTTTTATTTTAAATTAAATACTCTCTTTAGGGGCACGTGGGTAGCTCAGTCAGTTGAGTGGTGGACTCTTGGTTTCAGCTCAGGTTGGGGTACTGGGGTCCTAGGATTGAGTCCCCAGTTGGGCACTGAGCTTAGTGGGGAATGTGCTTGAGGAGTCTGTCTCTGCCCCCTCTCATGTATACTCTCTCGAATGAATGAATCTTTTATTTATTTTTTAAAAAGAATTTATTTATTTGACAGATCACAAGTAGGCAGAGAGGCAGACAGAGATGGGGCGGCGGGGGCGGGGATGAAGCAGGCTCCCTGCTGAGCAGAGAGCCCGATGCGGGACTCGATCCCAGGACCCTGAGATCATGACCTGAGCCTAAGGCAGGCTTAACCTAACACAGAGCCACCCAGGTGCCCCTGAATGAATCTTTTTTTTTTTTTTTTTTTAAGATTTGATTTATTTATTTGACAGACCGAGATCACAAGGAGTCAGAGAGGTAGGCAGAGAGAGAGGAAGGGAAACAGGCTCCCTGCCGAGCAGAGAGCCTGATGTGGGGCTCGATCCCAGGACCCTGAGATCATGACCCGAGCCGAAGGCAGAGGCTTTAACCCACTGAGCCACCCAGGCGCCCCTGAATGAATCTTTTAAAAAATAAATACTCTATTTAGGGGCGCCTGGGTGGCTCAGTGGGTTAAAGCCTCTGCCTTTGGCTCAGGTCATGATCCCAGGGTCCTGGGATCGAGCCCCACATCTGGCTCTCTGCTCAGCGGAAAGCCTGCTTCCCCCTCTCTCTCTGCCTGCTTCTCTGCCTACTTGTGATCCCTCTTTCTGTCAAATAAATAAATAAAATCTTAAAAAAAAAAAAAGAAACTCTATTTAAAGCCATATAGCTGTTTTTTCTGATTTCAAAAAATTCCATTCCTATTTGTTTAGCTATAAACCTTAGGCAATACTCTTAACTTCCTCTTCATATTTACCCAACCCAAAAGTATCCATAAAATACAGAATTTAATTTTAAGTTTATGTATGTAATCTTTATATCCAACATGGGCCTTGAACTCGACAACCCTGAGATCAGGCATACCTCACTCTTCAAACTGCGCCATCCAGGTTCCCCAAAATACAGAATTGTAAACAAAGGTTAGGGACCCTTGTGACAGTGTTACTCATAAAAAGTTAGATTCGAAAATCAGAAGAATTAGAAGACACATTATCATTATTTGTATTTCTTTTTATTGTGTGGGAGAGGAAAAATATCCCTCTACCCTCTAGGTTCTTGGCTGAAACCCTCATCTGTAATAAAAGAGGAACAGGAGAAAAAAAATTATGTATTCAAATCTGTATATAAGGGAGACTCACAAAGATGAAACTCAGGCAGTGAGGTAGTTCATCCTGAACTAAGGAAAGAGATATGGAAATAGGGGAGGAAGGTGGTTCACAAGACAGTGAAAAGAGAAAACACAGTGAACAAAGTTGGCCCTGACAAGGATTTAGTCTCCCAGATGAAAAAGTTGTCTATACTAGTTCTCTTCCTGGCACAGGCCCCTTGCACTGTAAATTGCACTTACAAAAGCATAGCTTCTATTCAGTTTTCAGAGCTTCTGTGTTTGCTGTTTCTCAAAATAAATAAGCTGAAAATCATCTTTATGCCAGAGAGACATATATTGGGATAGCGTATTATGCTCTCCAATCGCAATGTAATAAAAGTGTTTAATGTTACATGTTTGCCTTCAGCTCAGGTCATGATCATGGGGGTCCTGGGATCTAGCCCCATATTGGGATCCCTGCTCAGCGGGAAGCCTGCTTCTCCTCTCAATCCTTTTACTTCTGTTCTCTCTCTCTGTCAAATAAATTAAAAAAAAAACTTAAAAAAAATTATTTAAGAAATTTATTTTGAAAGTGCTCACTAACCAGGGGAGGGGCAGAGAAGCAGCCTCCCACTGAGCAGGGAGCCTGACATGGGACTCCTCCAATCCGAGGACCCTGGGATCATGACCTGAGCCAAAGGCAGACATTCAATCTTTTGAGCCATCCAGGTGTCCTTAAAAAAAAAAAAAAGTTTAATGTAGTAATACCATATTCTTTCTTCAAAATTAGAATCTATGCGGGCGCCTGGGTGGCTCAGTTGCTTGGGCAACTGTCTTTGGCTCGGGTCAGGGTCCTGGAGTGCCGGGATCGGGTCCCACATCGGGTTCCCAGCTCCTGGGGAGTCTGCTTCTCCCTCTGACCTTCTCGCCTCTCATGCTCTCTCTCATTGTCTCTCTCTCTCGAATAAATAAATAAAATATTTAAAAAAAATTAGAATCTATGCACTTTCTCTGCCAAACTACCATGAGTAATATCTTTTTTTACTCATGAGAGGGGTAAGACATAGATAGTGGCTTTTAGACTAAAATAGTGCTATAATGTAATATATTACATGATATAATTAGGTAGTTGGGCTGGATTTCTAGAAGCTTTACAAGATTTTCTAATAATACTTGTGTCTGTGGGTTCCCAAGACTACCTTACATTCAGATACTGCTATAAGGACTCACAGTTCAGCATAAATTGTACTCGTAGCTGTGATTGATTATAGTGAATGGATTCAAAATCAGAAGGAAAAGGTGCATGAGATTCAAGTCTGGAGGAAACTGTGGCAAACGTTCAACAATTCTTTCCCAGTTAAGTCACGTAGGACCCATTTAATTCTTCTAGCAAGACATTATGATAATACATGTGAAATGTCCACTAGGGAAGCTCTTTAGAAGTTTTTATTGTCCAAGGTGCTTTTCTTTTCGTTCCCTTTTTTTTTTTTTTAATTTAAAAGATTTTTATTTATTTATTTGACAGAGATCACAAGTAGGCAGAGAGGCAGGCACAGAGAGAGACTGAGAAGCAGGCTCCCTGCCGAGCAGAGAGCCTGATGCGGGACTCGACTCCCAGGACCCTGGGATCATGACCTGAGCTGAAGGCAGAGGCTTTAACCCACTGAGCCACCCAGGCGCCCAAGGTACTTTTCTTTGGGAACAGATCATGAGGTCACTCTCTGCTTAGGCTATATCAAAGTTCTAGATTATCAGAAAGAATGCTGGTAGCTAGCATAAACCACATTAGTTGTACCAGTGTTTTATGCTTGGTGAGCCATCGTTACCAGGGATTGTGGGACCCCTCACACAATCCAAGCTCTGAGACTGGAGTCAGGGGCCAACCTTGCAAGCAGGGCTTTGTAAGGATGGCAGTCTTAGGCCTCTTACAGTCACTCTTCTCTGCACAATACCACTTAGTGAGCTTCTGTTCTGGGCAGGTACTGCATGCCATCCCCAGTGCAGTTCACCAAACCAGGAGTTCTCTAAACCTCAACATTAGGGGTTTTTACCCAACTCTCACTGTATTCGCAGGGTTGATTAAATCACTGGCCATCTGTGATAGCCTCCATCTCCAGGGCCTCTCCCTAGGAGGATACAGATTAGGGCTGATAGTCTGCAACCCTCCAATCTTGCCTGGGTCCTTCTGGTGACCCACCTCCATTCTAAAGCTATCTAGGAGTGCTCAGCAGTCACTCATCTCATTAGCATGTAAAATGCTCTCTTACCATTAGAGGGTGAGTTTAAGATTTTATTTATTTATTTGACAGAGAGATCACAAGTAGGCAGAGAGGCAGGCAGAGAGAGAGGAGGATGCAGGCTCCCCGCCAAGCAGAGAGCCCGATGCGGGCCTCGATCCCAGGACCCTGGGATCATGACCTGAGCCGAAGGCAGAGGCTTTAGCCCACTGAGCCACCCAGGCGCCCTAGAGGGTGAGTTTAATGGTGTTAAGAGGCCTAGTCAGGAACCTAGGCCAAAGACTGAATAGGATTTCTTAATGTCTCCTGAGTACCAAGAAAAGCATAGCGTGCTTAATGGTTTAGTATGCTAGTAGTTAATAGCAGTTAGTTTTATGACCTTGGATAAGCATATTCTCAATTCTCATAAATTTAAGTTCCTTTCATAGCTGTAATCAAAAATTTTAAGTCCCCACAGTCAAGGCTAAAGATTTCACCCTACTTGAAGCTTAGCCTGTTGATATTTCATGGTTGCTGCCAGATGACACAAACTCCTGGCTCAGAGACAGGACTCTGTGACTACTGGCACAGTCCATAACATAAGCATCAGGTTGGCATCAGTTCCATATATCTCCCAAGTCTCTCATACTGGATGCTATGTACACCATGGACTTGTCATGCCAAAGAACTCTTTTGAGTTAGTTTTTAAAGATTTTATTTATTTAACAGATTGAGAGTGCACAGGCAAGGAGAGTGGCAGGGAGAGGGAGAAGCAGACTCCCACTGAACAGGGAACCTAGTAGAGGGCTCCCAAGCCAAAGACAGCTGCTTAACTAACTGAGCCACCCAGGCGCCCCATTGGTGGACCCACTTTTATAGCCTGTTCTTGGTCCACCAAGAAGACTTTACCTCCTCTTTCAGGGAAAGAGAAATGGCCTCAGTGAAGAGCCATGAGGGCCCTGCGTTCTTGGCATACCCAAGAGACCATGCAGTGACACTCAGGTCCTGTGTGAGAGTGCCTCTCACATTATTAATTGACAAACTTTGGAGGGTTTAATTGAGGAGAGTCAGTGACTGTGGAAGGCACTTAGCACAGTGTTTGACACACCAGAGACTTCTGGGCTCTCTCCAAAAAGCTTTAGAATTTAACCTAGTGAAGATGTGAGGAAAGGGTCACTAGTCAGGGAATACTATTTATACAGATGGGGAGACATAAAGGGTCTAAAAAAGACAGCCCTGCTAAATGAGAGGAAGTGGAGAAAGCTGTGTGGGTCAGGCTGTGTTAGAAAACCCATCTTTTACCAGCCCATTCCTGCCATCCACACACACAGGACATGAACCTTGCAATCCCCACGCATGTGTGGATGACAGTGGCCCGAAGATCTGGCAACTTACTTGGATTCAAGGTATGTGTTAGACGAGGTGAGTAGAAACCATTTCCCTGAGGAGATAATATTTGAGAAGATCAGAAGGAAAAAGGCAGAGGTACACAAAGATTTCTGGGTAGAATGCTTATGCAGTTACCTCCGCATGTTCAACCAAAACAGTTGTCAACTGCAGTGAAACAAGAAGAATGATAGAAGTCAAGCTCAGAGTGACAAGTATGGTCAGTTTTGAATGTGTTAAGAAACGTGGGAATCTGGGTAACATACAAGGGACCTCTCTATACTGTCAATTCCTGTGAATTCTGTTATTTCAAAGTATTAAAGTTTTAGAGAAATCACCTTAAGGCTCCTCCAGATGTTTAACTCAAATGGAAGTGGCACAGGGGTTTGTACACAATGTTGAGGATTTAAAGTACCTTTAGAAACTGGAGGATTTGGGGGTGCCTGGATGGCATAGTCTGTTAAGCATCTGCCTTTGGCTCAGGTCATGATCCCAGGGTCCTGGGATTGAGTCCTAGGTCAGGTTCCCTGCTCTGGGGGCCGGCGTCTCCCTCTCCCTCTGCCGCTCCCCCCACTCAGGTTTCCTTGCTCTCTCAAATCTCAGAAAGAAAGAAAGAAATTATAGGATTTTAAGCTCTAGAAAGAGATGTTATGAGTTGTGTATTTGAAGAAAGTTTTTATAACTTGGGATGGCAAATGGATGCAAGGGAGCAAGAACGACAGAAGTCACCTGACTGGGTAGAAGGGTGGTACCGTAATTCTCTTTGAGACCTGATTGCAGCTTGGACGAGGTTAAACTGCTATATTAGGTCTGTATGTCTTAAAGGGTGGCAGCCTGCCCAAATGATAAAGACCGTAGAAAGAGCAAGGGACATAAGTAATAAATTGTGTATTCCAGTGCTCTACAAAATGAACTACACCTCTTCCCTTTGATCTAAACATTTACATGAGTCTGAAGGTGATTTTTCTAAAACTTAAATACTTTGGAATAATAGATTCACAGTTCAGAAAGACTACCGAGAGGTCTCATGTATCTGTCATCCAGATTCCCATGTTTCTTAATGATACTGTATCAAAACCAGTCAAGTGTGTATGGTTTGTTTTTTTAAAAGTTAATATTTCAGAGTAATATTCAAAGATCATGACCCCTTCCTCTGTAAATATTTAGCATATATTTCCTAAATGTAAGATATTTTCTGTAGCTGTGCTGCAATTACCAAATCTGGGAAGTGTAATTTTGGTGTTACTATTTAATAGTGCATATTCAAATTTTTGCCATTCTGTACTATCTAGTTTATTTTTTAATAAAAAAAAATTTATTTATTTCATTGGACAGAGTGAGTTCACATGCAGGGGAGGGGCAGAAGGAGAGGCAGAAGCAGACACCCCGCTGAGCAAGGAGCCCACGTGGGACTGGATCCCAGGACCTTGAGATCATGACCTGAGCAGAGGCTTTAATGACTGAGCCACCGAGGCACCCCTGTGCTATCCACTTTAGAGCAATTCATTTGCTCTAAATAGACTAGACTCTAGATACCTACAATTACAAATTTCTCTTAGTAGTTTCTTTAGTCTCTTAATATAGAAATTGTCCCATTTTTTTTTCAGTGCCATCGCATAGAGTTAAAGACCATCGATGTGCCCGTGGTTTAGATTTTAGTGATTGTTTCCTTGTGATTAAATACAGGTAAATTTCTTTCTTTTTTTGGGGGGTGCGCAGAAATACTCTGATGTTTCCTCATTGCAGGCCATCAGTTTGTCCTTTCTTGGTCATGAGGAATTCTTCAGATCTCTGCATTGTAGAGGCACATATTTTTCCTCTCTGTAAATAATGATCATTAGACTGATACTTTGAGATTTTGTGAACATACTACTATCCAGGAAACTTCACTGAACAGTTTTTACAGTTATTGATGAGTCTTGCCTCAATTAATTACTGTGATAGCAAGTCTAGGAGATTTTGAAAATTAAAAACTTTTCTCATCCACAGGGATGATTGCTTCCTTGGACCTGTGGCTACTTGCCTGAAGAAGGAAGTCATTAATCTTAAATTTAGGCGGTTTCCTCTGTGAGAGAGCAGCAAGCAGGAACCTTTGCCCTCAAGCTAAGGGGCAGGACTGAAGTGGCTGCCCTCTGGGCCGCGTGCTGGGCCAGTGAAACCTAAATCTGTGAGGCCTGGGGGAGGATATCTGCTCACTGGGTCTTGAGCTTAAGGCAGGCCTTGCCAAGGGGAGCATTCTTATCCCCCACTTTTGTTGTCGGCTCCATGGAATTTGTGACAGGCCTGGTGCACCTCCAAGAGGAGTCTAGCTGCCCCATCTGTTTGGATTACTTGAAAGACCCAGTGACTATAAACTGCGGGCACAACTTCTGTCGCTCCTGCATCAACATGATGTGGAAGGATCTAGATGATACCTTCCCCTGTCCTGTCTGTCGCTTTTGCTTTCATAACAAAAGCTTCAGGAGCAATCGCCAGCTCAGTAATCTGACTGAAATTGCTAAACGACTGCAGGTCCGAAGGAGCAAGAGGAAAAGGCAGGAGGAGTATTCTATGTGTGAGAAGCACAATCAGTTTCTGACACTTTTTTGTGGGAAGGACCTAGAGGTTTTATGTACACAGTGCAGTTTCTCTGTTCAACACCAGAAACACTATATTTACCCCATTAAGAAAGCTGCCACTTTTCACAGGAAAATTCTAGAATATAGCATCGAGCCCTTGAGGGACAATGTGGAACGAGTTGAAAAAGTGTTAAGTCTTCAAACCAGCAAAATAGTGGACCTGAAAAAGAAGGTAGAGGACAGGAGAGAAGAAATCATTTCTGAATTTGAGCAAATCAGACAGTTTCTACAGAATCAGCAAGAGGCTCTTCTTAGGCAGATGGACGATGAAGAGAGGGACATTTTAACAAAACTAAATGAGAACCAGAGAACATTTTCAGGTCACGTTTCCACATTAAAACATCTGCTCAAGGAGGTAGAGTGCAGGTGTGTGCAGTCAGAACTGGAATTATTGACCCATGTTAAGGGTATCTACAACAGGTATCAAAACCTAACATATCCTGAGCTCTTCATATTCCAATTAAAGAAATACGGATTTAGTCTTCCTCCACAGTATTCTGGCTTGGACAGAATTATCAAGCCATTTCGAGCAGATGTGATGCTAGATCTTGAAACAGCACACCCTCAGCTTATTGTGTCTGAGGATAGAAAAAGTGTGCGATATGGAAACAAAAAAAAACACCTTTGTTACAACCCGAGGAGATTTTATCTCTGCCCTGCTGTCCTGGGTTCGAGGAGCTTTAATTCGGGCCGGCATTACTGGGAGGTAGAAGTGGGAAACAAGCCTAAATGGACCTTGGGGGTGTGTCGAGATCGTTTTCCCAGGAATTGGAGGACTTGGCCAGTAGTTGAGGGTGGATTCTGGGCAATTGGGCGATATATTGAAAGCATTTATGTTATACTGGGTGGTAAGAGAACCCAACTTCTGCCTGTAGTAAGACCCAGTAAGATCGGCATTTTTCTGGACTGTGAGTTGGGTGAAGTTTCCTTTTACAATATGAATGATAGATCTCTTCTCTATAATTTTAATGATTCTCTTATAGAAGCTGTGTGTCCTTATTTCTATATTGGAGTAGATTCTGAACCTCTTAAAATCTCTTCAGTAACGGATGATGAACGATGAAGTACCTGGGAAACAGTGTCGTTTCAATGTCTAGGGGTAACTTAGCCAGTAAATTTAGTCTCAGTAATTCTGGACTCTTAACGGTTTACTGCTGAAAACCACAATAGATTTTTCTTCCATTTTCAACAACTATAAAAACATGGTAGTAATGCCAATTTTATAGATGTTTTGGATGTCAATGGCCAAGTGCTTTGAAGTTCTTAGGGTATTTGAGAATTAAATTACTTACCAAATCCAAGAAAATATTTTCTGTTGAAATTGCATGTAAGTTGCCTTCTAATGATAGTCATTCCTTTACAGTTGAGTAAGTTGTCTTAACAGATATCCTTAATACATACACCTACCTTCAGTGGATTCTTTGGTTTCTTTCCATAATTCTTGATACCATATTTCCTCTTCTTTACTGTATATGTCTATTAGTTGACACAATTGACTGAATAGGTACTTAACGATTTTGGCCTTTCAAAGGCCCTTTCCCTACACACTTTTTTAAAAAAAATTATTTCACAGAGATTACAAATAGGCAGAGGGGCAGGCAGCAAGAGGGGGAAGCAGGCTGCCTGCTGAGCAGAGAGCCCAATGTGGGAACCCTGAGATCATGACCTGAGCGGAAAGCAGAGGCTTAATCCATTGAGCCACCCAGACGCCCCTCCCTACACACATTTATACATATAAATGTATGTGTATAATCTGAACAGTTTTTTTCCTGGTGAACGTGGTTCTGGGTCTCACGTTCCAATCTGAATGAGCTACCTATGTATATAGCTGTCTGTATACTATCCACTATCTTGGGAATTGTACTCTGTTCAATTCCTTATTGGTTTAATCCCACATCTTCCTGCTTGTTTTATCTTTTCATTTGGAGTGTCATCCTACCCCAGATACTTTAAAATTGGGGAGATTTTGCATGTTTCAAAATGATTTTACTCTACCTCTACTGCGGTGACAGTTAAGCCAAATACGCATGGCTACATTGGAAGTCATACTACCTAATCTTCAAAACATACTATTCTAAGTCTGATACTAGTCTACTGTTGATACTTGGGTACCATTTTATTAGGATGTTTTACTAATTTTTTAATTCTAATTTTTAAGGTTTTATTTATTTGATAGAGACAGGGAGCACAAGCAGTGGGAGAGGGAGAAGCATACTTCCTGCTGAGCAGGGAGCCCTGATGTGGGGCTCAATTCCAGGACCCTAGGATCATGACCTAAGCGGAAGGCAGACACTTAACTGAGCCACCCAGGCACCCCACTTAGCATGTTTTAAAGACCTTTTTTATTCTTAGTGTTCTGAGTTTTTATCCATTTATTTTGCTGAGTGGTGAGATACTCTGTCAGGATTCTTAAGAGAAACAACCAATAAGATGTACATTTTTAAAGAAGGGTTTATCTTAAGCAGTTAGCTCAAATGGTAGTGGAGACTGGGAAATCTGTGAAGACAGGCATGGCAGGTTTTAAAAACCAGCTACCTAGGGATCCAGGGAAGACTGCATGCTGCAGTTCAAGTGTGAAGGTCATCTCTCAGAACTCCCTCTTGGCTTGTGATAGGTCAGACTTCTGTTTTTTTCGTGCTTTCAGTAGATTGAATGAGTCTCTCCCACATTAGAGGATAGTCTCCTTAAAGTCCACCAGTTTAAGGGTCAGTCTTTGCCCAAAACCTCCCTCAGAGGAACAATCAAATAATAAGCATAAGTAATTGATTCAGCAACTTAGAAGCTAAGAAAGCGCTATGGGTACAGGGAAGAGTAAATCAGTGACCAGGGGATAAAAGTACTGTGTGTGTGTGTTTGCGCGTGCATGTGCCTGCGCATGCGGGGGTGGGGGGTGATTAGCTGCCTGAACTTGGGTGGTCAAGGCAGGCATTTTAGAGATCACAGGGCAGAACTTCAGATGAGGGAATAGCAGTGGTAGCAGGGAGAAGGCTCAACAAATGTTACAGGGAAGGGATTGGCACACCAGGGACAGCACAGAAGCCTGGGAGTGGAGTGAGTGCAGGGGGAGTTTTGTGAGGTCAGAGAGGTAAGTTGTGGAGAGGGGAGAACCACCAGCCTTTGTAGGGTCAAATAGGCCATGTTAGGATTTTAGTCTGAAATAAATGGGTTCTTAGAGACTTTTGAGGGAGAGAGTAACTTCATCAGATTTTCCTGTTAAAGAATCTCTCCCTTCTATATACACTGGCCTACTTGCTCTTACTGGAACGTAGTCGGTGTAGTAACCTTTCTTAGTATTGTTGTTTAAGAATTTTATATCTAGTATTTTTGAAGTTGTATTTTGTTTCCTATGTTTACTCCTCCAGACTCTTTCCTCCTGGTTATTTGGTCTTCATGTCAGACATTCCACGTTAAACTGATAAATGTTTCTTCATAACTATGGGTGAAATACTTACTGGAAACTGCACCTACGTGCATTTTTATGAATTTGAGTAGCATACCTTTCTTAAAAGAATAATTGTTTGGTTTACAGCTGTATACATTGAACCTTTTTGATAACGTATTTCTAGTTGCCAACCCCTGACCCTCAGAAGAATTACCATGGTATTCTGGCACACCTGGGTGGCTCAGTTGGTTGAGACTCTGCCTTCGGGTCAGGTTGTGATCCCAGAGTTTCGGGATTGAGCCCAGAATCTGGCTCCCTGCTCTATGGGGAGTCTGCTTCTCCCCACTGCGTGTGACTTCTCTCTCTGATTAATAAAATCTTAAAAAAAAATTAACAATGGTATTCCAGTAATGGTATGTGAGGGTTACCTTTGCCCATCTGATATGGTATAGTTCATTGTAGTATACTGCATTTTTAAAAGTTACATGTGTGGCACCCTGGAGCTTTTTTGTGATGTGTGGTCGCGGTACTCCTGCCTGGGCTTCGAGGTCCTGATACTAGAGCTGATACGACAGCATCTGAAACGTAAGTGTCATTGCATCGGTTATGAAAGACAGATACAGGCAGCCAACTCTGCCTCCCTACAACACCCAGTACCTGAGAAACGACATTAGGCTCCTGGGACAGCATGTCCCAAGTTCCCATCTGGTTCCCCAAGGATGATTTCTCTGTGGTCCTTGAGAGGAACATTTATTGGCCCTGCGATTCCTCACCAGTGTCCCCTTGGAGCACCGAGAAATGCTGGAGAAAGTGTCTGGAGAACTATGGATGAGCATCTGGGCTCAGGGTGAAAAGATCTCCAAGCCCCAGAATGTCCTAGTTGTTGCAGAGAAGGCTGACATGTGTACAGAACAAGTCCAAGGACTTCCTGAAAAGACCTCAATACCAAAGGTGAAGAATGACTTAAAGGAGACCTCCAAGGCAGCCTGCAGATTGGGGGGGCCCATCTGGGTGGCCAAACCCATGTGTTATTTGGCTCAGACCAGGTGCAGTTGCTGGTACCGGCTGGGAGAGAAGTGGATGGGCTCTGCCTCCAGCCATGAATGCCAGACTTGAAGGATGGCTGTGGTGAGTGAAACGCAGACCATTAATTGGCTTAACTTCGTCTTCTGTGCCACACCAAGACTCTGGTTTCCCTGATAAAGGTTCCTCTTTGGCCCGTGGGGGGTGGGGGGGGGAGGTGGGGGTGGGGAGGGTGTGTGTGACTTGTTACCTATCTCTAGTCTCAATGGCTGCTTCTACTGCCATGCCTCAAAAGTATGTTCCAGGATAAATAATAATAAACTTGATGCCATCAAGTAAATACACATAGAAGTAGCTTCAAGTTTATTTTTGTTTCAGTTACTCCCTTTAGTGATACCTTTCATATTTATGTCAGATCTGTTTATCTACTATTGTACATATGTAATCTGTATGCTCAGCTAACCTGTATGTACACAATACATAAATACATAAACACAAATGTACTTCCATAATGTTTGTATACATCATACGTATATATGGGAGCGAACTTCGTTGCTAGTATTTTCCATTGTTGAAATTGCTTTTAACCTTTTTCCCATGGTTTGCTTTTGCTATAAAGAAGTCTCATTTATATTGTCTTAGCAACCATTTTTAGTTGCTTTTGATCAACGTTAATCTCCAGTCTGTTTAAAATATTCCCAACAGGGACGCCTGGGTGGCTCAGTTGGTTAAGCAGCTGCCTTCGGCTCAGGTCATGATCCCGGCGTCCTGGGATCGAGTCCCACATCGGGCTCCTTGCTCATCAGGGAGCCTGCTTCTCCCTCTGCCTCTGCCTGCCATTCTGTCTGCCTGTGCTTGCTCTCTCTCCCTCTCTCTCTCTCTGACAAATAAATAAATAAAATCTTAAAAAAAATAAAATAAATAAAATAAAATATTCCCAACATTTTATCAAACTTCTCTGATGTCTAACATTTCAGTAACCTTTCTACTAAAAGGTGGTATATTTAACAACAAAAACATCGCTCCTTTGTTTTCTGTTGAGCCATGGTTGACAGTTTGTGAATAATCGTCTAATTTTTTCATGTTAAATACAAATGATTTATTTAAACTCTGTTGTATGTATAGTATTGCAGTTTTAAGATCTTTGTCTTTTCCTTTGTTTTATGAGACTTGGAGCCTTTATGAGTCATTTTCACATGTGGATACTAGAGTCTCTCCTGTGTGGCTTTGAAATGTTTTATAATTTAGGTTTCTATATTTAAATTAAATGAACTGATTTTTATGTATAGCAGTAAATGGAGTCCAGTGTCCATCTGGATAACCAGTTGTCTCCAAACCATTTATTGAAAAATCCTCACTGATCTGCATGGGAGATTGATCCCACAGCCAGTTTCCATGTGTTTGACTCTGTGTCTGGATTCTCTCTTCAGTTTTGTGAGTCTGTTAGCCTATCCCTGAACCAGTACAACAGTTTCATAATTACTAAGACATTATTTAATAATACTATGTTCATGTCTGGTAAAATATTTGTTTTGTTCCTTCTCTCTGGAATGTCTTGATTCTTGTTTTTTTCTTCAGCTTATCTTAATGCCATTAAAATAATGTCTGGGGATTTTATTGGGATCACCCTGAAGCCATAATTTTAATTGGCACCTTTGCTATATTGTGTGTTGTCATGCATGCCTATGGTGTCCTGCATTTATAAAGGTATTCCTTAATACCTTCCCCTGAATATTTGATTTTCTTCACAATATGTACTTACTTTAATTTCTAGCTATTTAGTATTTTTTTCTATCTAATATTTGACGCAGTTATAAAACTTCACTGAATACACAGTGTTGCTAATGAATACACAATGATGAATATGCAGTGTTGATAATCAACAATGTTAACATTAGTTTAAGGGACACAGCTTAGTGATTCGATAAGTCTCTGTTACGCTGTGTTATCACCGGTGTAGCCGTCATCTGTCACCATACAGCACTATTCCAATATCATATTCTCTGTGCTGTACCTTTATTCCTCCCATCCAAGTACTAACCAGGCCCAACCCTGCTTAGCTTCCGAGATCAGACGAGATCGGGCGCGTTCAGGGTGGTATGGCCGTAGACTGTACCTTTATTCCTGTGACTTACTCATTCCATAACTGGAAGCCTGTATCTCCCTCTCCCTTCACCCATTTTGCCCATCTCCTTGCCCCTTCTGCTCAATCCTCTGCATTGTCTTTTTCTGCCCCCCCCCGTTGTTTATGTGTGTGTTTTTTAGATTCCACATAAAAGTGGAATAATATTCTTTAGGTCCATCTGTTGTTGCAAATGGCAAGATCTCATATTCTCTTACAGCAGAATAATTCCATTGTGTGTAGTATATATGCCACACCTTTATTGATGGACAACTAGGTTGCTTCCCTATCTTGGCTACTGTAAATAATACTGTAATAAAAGTAGGTAAAATTTTCACTTCTTAAACATCGTTAATTTCTGTTGTTGTTGCCCACATACTGATACACATTACATACACATTTCACAATAATGCTGCTATGAATAACCCTCAGGCGGCTGGGTGGCCCAGTAGGTTAAGTGTCTGCCTTAGGCTCAGGTCATGATCTCAGGGTCCTGGGATTTATCAGGCTCCCTGCTCCACCTTTACAACACCTCCCACTACTCTTAATCGCTTTCAAATAAGCTTTAAAACAAAAATATCCTCAATATTTTACCTGGGTTCCTGTGAGTTTTCTAAAAGACAATTATGTTTTTTTGTTTTTTTTTTTTTGAAGATTTAATGTTTTTGATAGAGGGAATATAAGCAGGGAGAGGGGGAAGCAGGCTCCCTGCTCAACAGGGACCCCCCCCCCATGAGGGACTTGATCCCAGGACGCTGGGACCATGACCTGAGGCCAAGGCTGACTGAAGCACCCAGGCGCGGCAAGATAGGTAGGTTTTTGCAGATAATACCTTAGTTCTCAATCTCCCTAATTTACATAATCTTTTAAAATAAATAACCCTCAAGATTTTATCTGGATTCTTGTGAGTCTTCTAAAAGACTACGTTCTCGCAGGTAATACCTTTGTTTCCTTTCCATGCTTAAGACGTTTTGGGGGTCACCTTATGGAGCTGGTTCCAGCCTGTATAATTGGGCTGCTGGACTGTCATCACCCTAACCCGCTGACCAGTCATAGCATCACTAGAGCAGAACAGCTAGACATTATGTATACACTTACTTGATTAAAAAAATATATATATGTATTTTATGTATTTGGCAGAGAGGTGGGGGGAAGCAGGCTCCCTGCTGAGCAGAGAGCCCAATTCGGGTCTCAATCCTGGAACCCTGAGATCATGATCCCAGGACCCTGAGATCATGACCTGAGCTGAAGGCAGAGGCTAAACCCACTGAGCCACCCAGGTGCCCCTATTTGATGTTTTTTGAAAAACACTGCATCACTTACAAATTGTTCTTGCTGAAAAATTTGGATCTGAATTCAGCAAACCTTTGCAGCTACCTTGTAGTTGATCACAAACACGGGAATAAGCTAAATGATACTATGAGGAAACAATACAATTACGTGGAAATTATCCAGGAGAATGACCTAGTCACTTCAATAAATAGTATCCAGAAACAAATGCAAAAAAAAAAAAAAAAAAAAAAAGGCCAGTTGGAACTGAAAATCTCTATACTTGTTCTTACAAAAGGCCAAGAAGCAATGGAACTGAAAATTTCTAAATGTGAAACCTGGAACTTTGGATTGTGATTTGAACAAACCAAATTTAAGAAGGCATTTATGAGCCACTAGGGGAAATTTGAATATGGATTAAATATTTAAATAGAATTACCACATGATATAGCAATTCTTTTTTTTTTTTTTAAGATTTTATTTATTTGACAGAGATCACAAGTAGGCAGAGAGGCAGGCAGAGAGAGAGGGGGAAACAGGCTCCCGCTGAGCTGAGAGCCCGATGTGGGGCTCGATCCCAGGACCCTGGGATCATGACCTGAGCTGAAGGCAGAGGCTTTAACCCACTGAGCCACCCAGGCGCCCCTGGATTAAGTATTTAAAGCATTGGTTATTTTCTTAGGTATTATAAAGGTAGGATAATGTCCATATTTTTATTTATTTTAGAGATTTTATTTGAGAGCATACATGGGGGGAGGTGCAGAAGGAGAGGGTGAAGCAGACTCCCTGATGAGTGGGAATCCTCTCACCAGGCTCAATCCCAGTACCCTGAGGTCATGTCCCAAGCTGAAATTAGACACTCAACTGACTGAGCCACCCAAGCACCCCAGTGTCCATATTTTTAGTAGTAGGTGCTTATGTGTGTGTGTGTATGAAATGACAGCAACTGTAAGGGCCTATTTAGCCAGAGCCACTCCAACTTGGTTAAAAGCCATTTTGTTGTTTGTGCAGTAAAACTTAAACTGACCCTGCCGCCCCCCACCCCCCTACCGAGAAATTTACTTAAAAGCAAGTCTGGGAAACCAGCAGAATGTGGTCAGCCAGTTCCTAAGAACAGTGCCCAGAATACAAAGCCTGGTCGGCCAGTTCCTGATAACAGAGCGCAGAATACAAGGACGAGTCAGGCCAGGTGGAGACATCCAATCAGTAAAACACACATACTGTCTCCTTAACCACCAAAGAATGTAAACTCCGCCTTTTGGGTGCCCATTCTGACCAGAGTGATAGGCTAGTTCAAACAACTGCTATAGGACCCATTATAATTCAATTGGCCACCTGCATGTGGACTAACATGACTATGCAACTTTCTGTGTATGTTACAATCTCATTGGCCACCTATGTGTGACCAGGCTTTTGCTCTATAAAAGTTAGTCTGTGAGGCTGGGAGGGGTCGAGTCAGTCAGTCAATTCTTGAGCCTGTAAGCTGGGGGTGGTCTCTCTCTTGGGAGACGGCCCTGGCCGGTCAGTCTGACTTCGAATGTTTAGCACAGAATAGAGCTTTGCATAACTTTCACTTTGTCTCAGTCTCGTTTCGTTTAATAACGGACCTAACACAACCAAAAGGGGAAATTGAACAGGAATTAACAAACTCAATAAATGTTGAATGAGGGTTAATGGAAATATGCTGTTTTAAGAATTTTGTTCTTCCTGCTTCTGTATATCTTTTAAACGGTTTCATATTAATTTTTTTTAAAGATTTTATTTATTTGACAGAGGGGGAATACAAACAGGGCGAGTGGGAAAGGGAGAAGCAGGCTTCTATTGAGCAGGGATCCTCCTGACAGGGCTCCATCCCAGGACCCTAGGATCATGACCTGAGTTGAAGGCAGACACTTCACGACTGAGCCACCAGGGGGCCTTCATAGTAATTATTTTTAATAGTAGATTGAAAGGTACCACATTCCGGTGCATAAAGGAATGAGATAGATGAATGGTTTTGGGGTACTTTAAAATGATCTGTAATATTTAATTTCTTAAATATTAAATTATTGAATCAAATACAATTTTTAAAAAAATTTTTAAAGATTTTATTTGACAGAGTGAGACACAGAGGGAACATAAGCAGGGGGAGGCACAGAGGGAGAAGCAGGCTTCCTGCTGAGCAGGGAGCCCCAATAGGGGCTCGATCCCAGGACCCTGAGATCATGACCTGAGCCGAAGGCAGACACTTAACAACGGAGCCACTCAGGCACCCTTGAATCAAATACTATTTTAATATGTGTTCTACATGAATTAGTTACACCTGAGTTTGGAAGAAAGCATTATGAAGGATCTTTTGTTTATTTTTTAAAGACATTTTATTTACTGAGGTGCCTAGGTGACTCAGTTGGTTAGGCATTTGCCTTCAGCTCCCATCCTGATCTCAGGGTCCTGGGATGGGATAGAGCCCCAAGTTGGGTTCTCTCAGAGGGAAGTCTGCTCCTTCCTCTCCCTCTGCTTCCCACCCCAGCTTGTGCTAAGTCTAGTGTGCCGTTAGTGTACCATAGGAGTGCCTTGGGTGTTTTGCCTTGTAACCTTGATTTGAATCTTTGTTTTGACAAAGACATAGGCAGCAGTAGCAGAAGCAGTGTAGATGTTTTATAGAGTCTTAGTGAGCTATCTGCTTGAGGAGCATGGAGCTCAGTAATTCAGGTCTTCATATAATGATGGTTACTTACACAGCGACTGCCCTTGCCCCACACATGGGACTACTCAGCATCCAGGATATCACAGAGAGAGAGTCTTTACCCTGAGTGCTCTACAGAGCAGGAGCCAATGTCTAGTGAGACATTCAATCAATCAGTCATGGGTTAGAGACTTTCCCCTGAAACTATACAGGTCACAACTGATGCCAGAATCTAGACACACAACTCATTCTAAGACCTGCAGTTAGGTCTAGACTGAGACGCATGACCCACAACCACATTAGAAAAGAGCTCAACCCTTTCTTCTATCCCTAAATGCCAATAATTATGAAACCATCTGACACAGGACAGTTAAATCTAGTCAGTTACGCATCTGCCTTCCCCTCAGGTCATGATCTTAAGGTCCTGGGAATGAACTTCACATCTGGCTCACAACACAGGCCTGAGAGCTCCCCCTCTTCCTGCCAGTCAGTCTCATCTTGTCCATCCTTGGAGCGCCACACAGCACAATCTCTCTGTTTACCGAGAGCTCTGAATCTGGCTCCCTTTATATTCATAATCCTGTAGGGAGTTTCCTTTCCTTTGTCCTATTGGACAGACTCCAGATGCAATCAACATCAGGGAATGACAGGCCCCTGATAATGTTTCCCATCTTCCTCTCTGCATCTTCTGCACAGGGGTGGGGGCGGGGCGTGAGGGGTGGGGAAGATTTGACTCACTGTCCCATGTTCCCACTTCCTACTACTTCTCCAGTGAAACTCCTCTAATTTAATCAGAGGTCTGATTGCTGGGTCCCTGGAATACTTTGAAGAGAGTGCATCTTGTCTTTCTCAAGCGCGCAGATGCTGGGCTGGGTGACTAGCTTCAGCTTGTTCTTTCTCAGGCAGTTTTAATTTCTTTCTCAGGCAGCTTTTAATTGCTTCTGCCCTTTAAAGAAGGTGTTCCAGAATGAGTCCTTGCCTGTCTTCTGGATTCACAAGCTCATTCTATCCTCCCACCTAGGAGATAAGCTTCCAGGAGCAACATCTCTCCTTCCCCTGCTCCTTCTGGAGCTGGGGGCTTTGGAGGGGGTGTTGGGAAGGTGGGGGAGGGGCTGATGCCTGGGTGGTGCCATAGCAGCTGTAGGAGCAGACTTCCCTAAGTGGACTGTATCAGGATTTTGCTTTGAAAGGCTTGGGCATTGAGTTTCAATAAGTCTCCTCAGCGACTCTGGCATTTTTGTAATATCTTTGGTAATCTCATTCACACCACATTTTTCCAGACACTGCCCTAGTGATAACCTATACCTTCAGACTGGATATATCGGTCAATGTGTTGTCATTTATACGTACAACATCTACCTGACATCCTATTCACTGACAGCTCATTCAGTCATTCAACAAACTTGTTGAGTGCTGACTGTGCGTGGACCCTGCCCAGCAGTCTGGAACACAAGGGTAACAGAACATTTCCCACCAGCAAGGAGCCACAGTGCAGATGGGAGAGAGATGAGACACAGAATGAAGGTTCTGGCCTTTTTTTCATGACGATGGCCAGCTCCTGAGGAGACAGCATAAGGATTTTCCTTTGTCAAGGGAACAAATGCCTGTACTCCAGAATGAGCTGCTGTTATGGTTTTCAAGAAGTAAAGTGACGGGGCGCCTGGGTGGCTCAGTGGGTTAAGCCTCTGCTTTCGGCTCAGGTCATGATCTCAGAGTCCTGGTATTGAGCCCCGTCGGGCTCTCTGCTCTGTGGTAAGCCTGCTTCTCCCTCTCTCTCTGCCTGCCTCTCTGTCTGCTTGTGATCTCTATCAAGTAAATAGATGGAATCTTTAAAAAAAAAAAAAAAAAAGTAAAGTGACATCCTGTGTATGATAGGAAAGTCTCACATGGCAGTTACACAGTGGAGTTCCACAGTGATTTCTCATCTCCATTTGCCTTTCAAGAGTTAATTACTACTAATGACTTCTTGTTGAAACTTCCCATTGATCTCTGCTTACACAAGAAAACAGTTCTATGAGTAGGAGTATATATGTATAGAACAATGCCCTTTGTTTACCTCCAAACAAGAGTAACCTATGTGTTCTAGTCTACAGTTGCCCATTTGTCATTTATTTTTGTCCTATATCACCATATATACTGATGCTACTTTAAAACATGTTGCCAAGGGGCACTTGGGTGGCTCAGTTGGTTAAGTGTCTGCCTTCAGTTCGGGTCATGATCCCTGGGTCCTGCGATCGAGCCCTGCATTGGGCTCCTTGCTCAGAGGGGAGCCTGCTTACCTCCTTCCCCTTTTTGTGCTCTTTCTCTCTGTCGAATAAATTTTAGAAATCTTAAAAAATTAAAAAAAATGTTCTCAAATTTAAGGAAGTCTGAGTGGGAAATACTAAAAATAAGGTGGGTATTTTTTGAAGAACCTGTAAGCTCTCCATTCTTTTTTTTTTTTTTAAGATTTTTAAAAATTCATTTATTTGACAGACAGATCACAAGTAGGCAGAGAGGCAGGCAGAGAGAGAGAGAGAGAGAGAGAGAGAGAAAGCAGGCTCCCCGGCTCGATCCCAGGACCCTGAGATCATGACCTGAGCCGAAGACAGAGGCTTAACCCACTGAACCACCCAGGCGCCGGTAAGCTCTCCATTCTTAAAGATTAGTGTTTCCCACAGTATATTTGGCCCTCTGGTTTGTTCCTCAAGAATAGCTCTTGGAGTGCCTGGGTGGCTCAGTTGTTAAATGTCTGCCTTCAGCTCAGGTCATGATCTCAGGGTCCTGGGATCAAGCCCCACATTGGGCTCTTTGCTTAGCGGAGAGACTGCTTCCCCCTCTCTCTCTGCCTGTCTCCCTACCTGCTTGTGATCTCTCTCTCTGTGTCAAATAAATAAATAAAATCTTAAAAAAAAAAAAAAAAAAGAACAGCTCTCATTTGTGTAATTATTAACCATGTGATATGCACTGTGTGAAGTTCATCTAAATGTCTAATTGAATTTCCTCTTCACATCTGAGAGATCGTGATGATTACTTCCCATTTAAAGATCACATCACTGTGTAATGGGAAAATGAGTGCTAGTATGAGTAATTCATCCAAAGGCACAGAATCCCTCCTCTGCATTCCTACAGCACCTTTTATATTGTTCATACAGGGGTTGGGATTTTTCATTTTGGAATTTTTTATGGTATTGGCAACTAAATCAGCAATTTTATATTTAAGATTATACCCCAAATTAATATTGTAATTCTGTTAGATTTTTTCAAACAGTACATGACTTTTGTATTTAAGAAACGACTTCAGGCTGTATTTAAATTTAATTTTTAAAATTTATTTTTATTATGGTAAAAAACACATAACATTTAATTCATCATTGTAAACATTTTAAAATGTACAGTTCAGTAGTATTAAATATATTCACATAGCTGTGCAACAGGTCTCTAGTAATTTTTTTCGTTTTGCAATATTGAAATTCTACATCTGTTAAACACTAATTCCCCAACCCTCCTTCCCTTAGCCCTTGGTAACCACCTTTCTACTTTCTGTTTCTATGATTCTATGATTTTGACTCTATATTCCATTTAAGTGGAACCATAAAATATTTGTTGTCTGTAACTGACTTCCTTTGTTTTGGCCTGACATCCTCGAGATTCATCCATACTGTAGCATGTGCTGGGATTTCTGTTTTGGACCTGTGCATCTGGAGATGCATTCGAAATCCAGGTGGATGGTTCCATTAGATGTTGCATACAGAATGATGGTCCAGAAATGGGATAAGCTACAGAAAAATTTTGAGCCATCAGCACAAAGATGTCTTAAATAGTGCTAAGAAGGGATGATACCTAGGGAAAGAAGTTAAAGATATAAAAAGAGTACTCTCTGCACAATGCCCAAGGTAGTACAAAGTAATGAGTGGACAGATACTGACACTTAGTGGCACACATGGAAAACAGCTAATTCAAATGCACATTTCTTCCAGCAGATTAACAAAAATTAAACAGATCTTAAAAATCCAATTGGCGAGAACTGTGAGAAAAATCATACAGTCAGTAGAAATGCTATGGGTTCAGACTTTCTTCTTTATGCTTTTTAAAAACAGAGGTAAAATGTACATGCCCTTAACGGTTTACTGTGGTTACGTGCAACATGATGGATTTAATACAGAGATTGTCAATATTTCTCAGCGGAAATTCTCAGGACGTTTGACTCAGTAATTCAATTTCTAAGATTTATAGAAATACTACAGAGAGGATTGCAGAAGTTGCCATTAATAACAAACTAGTTAGAGGCTCCTGGCTGGCTCTGTCTGTGGAGCATGGAACTCTTGATCTCAGGGTTATGAGTTTGAGTCCCATGTTGGGTATAGAGATTACTTAAAAATAAAGTCTTTAAAAAGATAACAGACTGTTTAAATTGTGGCACATGACATCCCACAGCAGTGTTTAAAATGAAAGAGCTACACATAATGCACTTAACAATGGTAACTTGATTGGAAACCTGGAGGCAGCTAATTTAATCTTACTCTTTAGTTCCAACTACATTATCATCATTTCATGCAAGGCCACACACTTGTTGGTTTGGGGGGCTTTTATTTTTAGATTTTATTTATTTATTTGAGAGAGAGGGGTGAGGAGCAGAGGGAGAAGCAGAATCCCCATGAGCAGGGAGTCCGATGAGATGTGGGGCTCGATCCTGGGACTTGGGGATCATGACCTGAGCCAAAGGCAGGAATTTGACTGAGCCACCCAGGCACCCCTCTTGGTTTTTTGTTTGTTTGCTTTTTAATTTCTCTCCTCTTTCTCTATCCTCACTCTTATTCTCCACACCCCCTCTGAGGACCCACTTGATGCGTGTCATTTTTCTTTAAGTATGGATGTATTCTTGTAAAATATTAAGTACTGCTTTGTGTGTGTGTCTGTTTAATTTACTGATACATACATCTTATCTGCATACAGTTGACCCTTGAAAAATATATGGATAGGGGCACTGACCCCTGAGCAGTTGAAAATCAATGTATAACTTTTGCCTCCCCTAAAACTTAACTACTAATAGACTACTGTTGACCAGAAGCCTTTCTGATAACATAAACAGTAGATTAATGCAGATTTTGTAAATTACATGTATTATATACCATATTTTTACAATAAAGTAAACTAGAGAAAATATTAAGAAAATCATAAGGAAGAGAAAATACATTTAGAGTACCTTACTGTATTTATTGAAAAAAAAAATTCATACGTGAGCATAGCATAACGTTTAGACTTGTCAAATCGCTATGCTGTACACCTGAAATTAATGTGTCAACTATACTCAAATCCAAAAAAAGAAACAAAATCCATATATAAGTGGATGCATGAGCTCAAATCCATGCTGTTCAAGAGTCAACTGTATACTGCATAGAAATTGATTTAAATTTATTTTATATTGGTTCCTGATTTTTACTTACTGGTCTTCACTTATTTATTAAAAAAATTTTTTTTTCAAAGATTCCATTTATTTATTTGACAGACAGAGATCACAAGTAGGGAGAGAGGCAGGCAGAGAGAGAGAGGAAGGAAAGCAGGCTCCCTGCTGAGCAGAGAGCCCGACTTGGGGCTCGATCCCAGGACCCTGGGATCATGACCTGAGCCAAAGGCAGAGGCTTTAACCCACTGAGCCACCCAGGTGCCCTTTTTAAAAAGATTTACTTATTCACTTCAGAGACAGAGCGAGAGAGAGAGAGAGAGCAGAGGGAGGGGCATAGGGAGAGGAAAAGGGAAAGAATCTTGAGCAGATACCTCGCTGAGCTTAGAACCCTATGCAGGGCTTAATCTCATAACCCTGAGATCACAGCCTGAGTTGAAATCAAGAGTCAGATGCTCAACTGACTGAGCCACCCGGGCGCCCCACTGGTCTTACTTATATACAGTATTGGTATTTTATACACACACACACATACGTGTGTGTGTGTGTGTGTGTGTATGTTGCATTTTCTAGAATGTCCCATACTTGGAATCATACAGTATGTGGCCTTCTCAGAATGACTGCCTTCACTTAGTAATATGCATTTAAGTTTTTTCCCTGTCTTTTCTTTTTTTTTTTTCAAGATTTTATTTATTTATTTGACAGAGATCACAAGTAGGCAGAAAGAGAGAGGAGGAAGCACAGCAGAGAGCCCGATGTGGGGCTCGATCCCAGGACCCTGAGATCATGACTTGAGCTGAAGGCAGAGGCTTAACCCACTGAGCCACCCAGGCGCCCCTTCCCTGTCTTTTCATAGCTCGATAGCTCACTTCTTCTCAGCACTGAATAATATTCCATTTTCCAGATATTTCACAGTTTATTTACCCACGCACCCACTGAAGGATATCTTGGTTACTTCCAAGTATTAGCAACTGTGAATAAAGCTGCTGTAAACATGTGTGTACAGGTTTTTGTGTGGACATCAGTTTTCAACTCCTTTGGGTAAAATACCAAAGAGCATGCTTGCCGGACTGTATGCTAAGAGTAAGTTTAATTTTGTAAAAAGGCAGAAGTCATAAAATTTGAGATCAGAACAAGTGACAGTTTTACTTTAATGTACTAACACTGGATATGAGGTCTACCTCCTTAACCGATTGTCGGGTGCACAATACTGTTTTGATAGCTATGACGTTGTACAGCAGATCTCTAGGACTTACTCATTTTGCAAAGCTGAAGCTTTATACCCATTGAGGAGCAACTGCATATTTCTCCCTCCTCCCAGCCCCAGCAACCACCATTCCACTCTCTGCCTTTATGAGTTTGCCTATTTTATTTTTATTTTTTTTAGTTTTTTAAAGTATTTTATTTATTTATTTGACAGAGGGAGAGATCACAAGTAGGCAGAGAGGCAGGCAGAGGGGGGCGGGGGGGAAGCAGGCTCTCCGCTGAGCAGAGAGCCCGATGCAGGGCTTGATCCCAGGACCCTGAGATCATGACCTGAGCCGAAGGCAGAGGCTTAACCCACTGAGCCACCCAGATGCCCCGAGTTTGCCTATTTTAGATACTTCTTATATAGGGAATCACGTAGGACTTGTCCTTTTGCGACTGGCTTATTTCACTTAGCCTGACGTCCTCAAGGTTCATCCTGTTGTCAAATATGGCAGAATTTCCTCCCCCCCTTTTTTTAAAGGTCCAATAATATTCCACTGTGTGTACACATGTTTTCTGTACCCATCCATCCACTGATGGTTATTTCCACATCTTGGGTACTACTACGAACAATGCTGTAATGAACATAGGAATGCTACTATCTCCTTGAGATCCTGATGTAAATGTATGTTTAAAAATAAATACCCAGAAGTGGGGTTGTCAGGCCATGCAATCGTTTTGGTTTTAGTTTTTGAGGAATGTCTGTACTGTTTTCCATAATGGCTGCAACAAACTGATTTTTAAGGTGATTCTCAGAGTAGACTAAAAGCACAATTCCAAGGATAAATTTGAGTGAAGCCAACACGACTTTGGGGATTGAGGGGTGTTGGAGAAGGTTACCTAAAGAGAGTGACATGAAACAGATCAAGCTGTGGTACCAAAATCCCATTTCGGAAGCACTTTCTTTCTTTCTTTTTTTTTTTTTTAAAGATTTTATTTATTTGTTTGACAGACAGAGATTATAAGTAGGCAGAGAGGCAGGCAAAGAGAGAGGAGGAAGCAGGCTCCCTGCTGAGCAGAGAGCCCGATGTGGGGCTCGATCCCAGGACCCTGAGATCATGACCTGAGCCGAAGGCAGAGGCTTTAACCCACTGAGCCACACAGGCGCCCCCGGAAGCACTTTCTAATAGGTGATACGGCTCAGAGGTTTAGGATCTGGATTCGGGCACCAGACTGTCTCTACCACTTATTGGCGATATAACTCTGGAAACTTTCCCATTCTTTACTTCAGTTTCCTAAGCTCTAAGGTATGAAGCAAACTAGCATTTAACTCACAGGAGTTGACATGAGCATTACGTTAAATAAGAGAGCACAGACACAACAGTATTTTTATTACCCAAGGATAAGACCCTGAATATCTGCATTGACACTTCCCAGTGGGTTGTTTGGCATCTCCAGGGGCCCTGTGGATATTGTTGGGGTGTTACGTATCATTTAAGTGCACTGTCCTTTACATCCAGAAATCCCGAGAGAGATGGATATAGATACATGTTTGATGAGGTACAGGTGTTGGTAATGGTACAGACGTAGGTATAGGTAGAGATATGGATGTACATGTACTTGAAGGAACTCCAAGAGTATGTTGAAAGAGCTTGCCAGAGGTTAGAATTGATCAGATGAGGAGGCCCATGAGGCAGCTGCTTAGGTTTCAAGCCAGACTGATCTTTTTTTTCTTTTCTAGAGAGTCTTTTTTTTTTTTTTTTTAATTTAAAGATTTTGTTTATTTGTCAGGGAAAGAGAGAGAAAGAGAGAGAGCAAAAGCAGTGGGGAGTGGCAGGCAGAGGGAGAAGCAGGCTCCCTGCTGACCAGGGAGCCCAATGCAAGACTCGATCCCAGGATCCTGAGATCATGACCTGAGCTGAAGACAGACACTTCATGGACTGAGCCACCCAGGCGTCCCCAAGCCAGCCTGATCTTCAGAAGCCACGGTGGCCATTGGAACCATCATGCGGTGGAATTTGAGTTGAATGGTGGCTGCACCGAAGTGCCAAAAGGTCCTTGTCCTAAAGGAGAAACAAAGAATGACTTCGTTCTTAGCCATGGTCACCACAAATGGCAGTCTTGAGCTCGAGAGGGTCAGAAGTCCCAAGTGAATATTTAAATTTGATGTGCTTCTAATCAAAAGTTTCCAAGAACTCCAATGAACTGATACTACAGTCTCTGTGGGAGAGTAATTGTCCAAGAAACATCAAGAGAATTCTAAGCAAAAAAGACCAGGGACAGATGGTAGACTTCCTGAAGTTCATATCAACTTATAAAGTCTTATTATTGACCTAAGAATAGATACACTATTGAAACAAATTAAAAAGCTCAGAGAATACATCTATTTTTTTTTTAAGATTTTATTTATTTATTTGAGAGAGAGAGAGATCACACGTAGGCAGAGAGGCAGGCAGAGAGAGAGGAGGAAGCAGGCTCCCCGCTGAGCAGAGAGCCCGATGCGGGGCTCCATCCCAGGACCCTGGGATCACGACCCGAGCCGAAAGCAGAGGCCCAACCCACTGAGCCACCCAGGTGCCCCAAATACATCTATTATTATTCAGGACACAAACACACCATTTCCACTGTTATGTCTTTGGTACAAGCCACCTAATTTCTTGCTTAAAATACTGCACGAACTTCCCGTTGGTCTCCTCACTTCCATTTCTGCATTCTTACCATCTGTCCCACACGCTACAAGAATGATCTTTTGCAAAAAGCTTATCAAATCATGTCATTTTTCTACTTCAAACTCTGATGGTTGCTAAGTGCACAAATGTTCAGTTTTACTTGGAATTGCCAAGTTTTAAAACAAAACTGTTCTTTTTACAGATTTATTTATTTATTTTAGAGAAAGAGAGATTGTGGAGGGAAGGGCAGAGGGAGAAGGAGGGAGAGACTCTCAAGCAGACTCTGGGGTGAGCCTGGAGCCTTACTTTGGGCTCAGTCTCATGACGGTGAGATCATGACCTGAGCTGAAATCAAGAGTCAGATGTTTGCTGACTGAGCCACCTAAGGGCCCCTAAAACAAAACTTACAAAGTTGTTGAACCAATTTTCTCTCCCTTTATCTGGTTACATTGCCTCTTCTCCCTGTTCTCAGAGAAACTGCCTTTCTCTAAACTGTATCAAAACACCTATGGAGGGCACCTGGGTGACTCAGTCGGTTAAGCTGCTGCCTTTGGCTCAGGCCATGATCCCAGGGTCCTGGGATGGAGCTCTGCCTTAGGCTCCTTGCTCAGCAGGAAGCCTGCTTCTCCTTCTCCCTCTCCCTCTCCCCCTGCTTGTGTTCTCTCTGTGTGTGTCTCTCTCTGTCAAATAAATACATAAATCTTAAAGAAACAAACAAAAACAACAACAACAAAAAACATCTATGGATCTAGATACTGATGACATTTTTTTCTGTGACTCTACATTTGAAAGTATATTCCAGTATTACATCAAGAAAAGGAATAAATGAGTGATACCCTCTCCTTTTAAACATGTTTATTTTTCCTTTTTATTAAACAGGTATTTTAAAAATTCAGTCATAACTTTTTTAAGATTTTATTTGAGAGAGAGAGAGAGAGCGTGCACTTGAGTGCGGGGAGGGGCAGAGGGAGAGAGAGGCAGATTCCCCACTGATGAGGGAGCCCAACGTGGGGCTCAATCCCAGGACGCCAGGATCATGACCTGAGCCAAAGGCAGCAAGGCAGCCAATTAACTGACTGAACCACCCAGGCACCCATTTGATTAAGTATCATAAAGACAACATTCTCCCTGTAACCATTCCCCTATTAAAAAATAGCATCTCTGGACCCCAGAAGCCCCCTCGTGGCTATTCTCAATCATTACCCCTACACTCCTTCCCAAAGAAAACCAACTGTTCTAACTTTTCACACTACAGATTAATTTTGCATATTTTGACCTTTATTCAATGAAAATTTATGCATTATGTTTTTGCTTCTATGCTCATTATGTGTGGGAAATTCTTATGGATTTTGTGTTTAGCAGTTCACTTTTCTTGCTGAATGGTAGTGCATTATCTGGACACACATTTGGGTTGTTTCTCTGCTTGTCAATTAAGAGTAGTATTACTACAGGGGCACCTGGTGTCTCCATCGGTAAAGCATATGACTCTTGGTTTCAGCTCAGGTTATAATCTCAAGGTCTTGGGATTGAGTCCTATGTTAGGCTCTGTACTCGGCTTAGATTTTTGTCTCCCTCTCCCTCTGCCTCTCCCCACCCCTCTCTAAAAATAAAATAAATAAATCTAAAAAAGTACTATTACCAAAAAAATTAATAATATTACTGCAACAATTCTTGTACATGTATTTCGGTAGACATGAGTACCCGTTTCCATTGGCTGAACACCTAGGAGTAGACTTGCTGAGTCATAGGGTATGTCCACATTCAACTTACCAGGTTGCACCAAAAAGGTTTCCAAGGTAGTTATACCAGTATCTATTCCCAACTGCAAGGAAGGGTCTGTTTTTGACAAAGCTTCCCAGAAGATTCTTTTCTGAAGACCAATTTGAGAAATGTGGCTCTCACTGTTCTTTACATGTTGTGTGGGGTGGGGCCATAGGGAGATGATTAGAGCGAGCAAGGGCCTCCTTCTTATCTAGCATCTAGGTTAGTCCTCACCGTAACCTGCCATTTGCTGATAAGCAGACTGAAGGTCAAAGACACTAAGTTAACCGTTGGGTTAAAATGCCTTAAAAACACATCCCCGGAATGCAGCAGTTTAAACTACAAAGACATTCAACACCTGTTTAGTGAGGACCTACTATGAGGTACATTGTGACAATGTACAAAGAAATGGGAAATGCCACCCGGGTTAAGTGTCATCACCTCCAAGTATAAACATGGAGATTTGACTATTCAGGAATGTCCGAGAAGACTTCCCATGGGAAGTGTAACCTGACAAGGGCAGGGTGGTGATACAGGCAAGTTTATATTTTGGCTAGAGAGTGGGGAACAGATTAGCAGGCTTGGGTCAACTTTTATAGGAGATCTGTGGTTGCGGTGAGATCTGAGAAAAGAAAGGGGTTCCTAGGCTGGTGTGTGTGCAGTAAAGAACTAAGCTTGCCCGAAGAAAGCCCTCTGCCTCTGGCTCCTGGGAGGCACCTCTAAACCCTTCCAGTATTCTGCCTGAAAGTCCTATCTTTGCATAGCTGGGGGCCTTGTGCCAAGGCACAGAGCCCAGGATAACAATGTCATTTATGATGTGATCCTGGGGCCATCTAGTATCACCTTGACCTCTGGAGGGGCTGGAGACCAAAGGTGAGCACGGAGGGCAGTTATCTGTGTTCTTGCGAACAACCCGAGTAAAAACTCCAAACCCTGAGGCTCAGGGGAACCTCCCTGGTTGGTAAACGTCGTTGCAGGGAGAGATAAGCACTGTTTACACAATTCGTCTGGGAAAGGCTCAACGAATTCTCCCTGCCTGGTCCTTCCTGACACTGACCTCCTGTCCCTGGTTTTCATCCGTGTCCTCTTGCTGTAATAAACGTACTGGTTAGTATAACACTCATGGTGGGTTTTGTGAGTCTGACTAAGCAAATGACTAAAACTAAGGGTGATCTTAAGGACTTCCTAAACCTGTAGGAGTGATTAGAAAGCCAGAGTTTTCCGGGGCACCTGGGTGGCTCAGTAGTTTGAGCGTCTGCCTTCAGCTCAGGTCATGATCTCAGGGTCCTGGGATGGAGCCCTGCATTGGGCTCTCTGCTCAGCAAAGAGCCTGCTTCCCCCTCCCTCTCTGCCGGCCTGTCTGCCTACTTGTAATCTCTCTCTCTCTCTCAAATAAATAAATAAAATCTTAAAAAAAAAAAAAAAAGGTCCTGATTGACTGACTTGGGGCCTTAACCTAAGTGATGATATTTTAGGCCTGTGTTTTTCTTTTTAACATATGTAATTAGAATCTCTTTTAATATATCATTTTAAGTTTGTATCACATTCCAAGAGTGGACGTACAGTAAATGTTGAGTTGGTAAGATATTTACAGTTTTTTTGCTATTGTATGTAATGATATGGTGAACGAGATGGCAGATAAAGCTTTTTATTTAAAAAAGATTATGTCTTGGGGCACCTAGGTGGCTCAGTCAGTTAAGCCTCTGCCTTTGGCTCAGGTCATGATCCCAGGGTCCTTGGATCGAGCCCCATCCAAGGACATCCCTGCTCAGTGGAGAGTTTGCTTCTCCCTCTCCCTCTGCTCCTCTCCCCCAGGGCTTGCTCTCTCTCACTCTCTCTCAAATAAATAAAATCTTAAAAAAAAAAAAAGATTATGTCTTTAGGAGAGAATTCTAAAACGTAAGAAGAAATATAATAGTTTGATTCATGCTTCCATATAATTCCCAGCGGGGTATGCTCACATCCCTCATCAGAGCTTATACCCTAAGGCGTCACCAGCTTCAGAATGTTCATCAGAAATAAAACTTAGCTAACTTAATTCAGCAAAATCAACAAAATGTCACTTCATTTTGCATTTCCTTCTTTACTGGAGGAGTTGGCAACTATTTTTCAGTTTTATTTCTCTTTTGGGAGCTGTTGAGTCACGGTTGTTGGTACCCTACCCCTTTTTGGAGAAAAGGCTCCCTTTGTATGCACCCTTTAAAGTTGGAAAATATTACTTGTGGAAAATAGGATTCCTCCTCTGTCTTGTAAATTTGTTGTAGGAGGTTTAAGTTTGGAGATAAGATTTTTGATCTTTCCCATTGTGATTTCTTTGTCTTCAGAGATGATCAGGAAATGATATTTTAAGCCACGTCTATACCTTCAAGCCTCTGCCCACAGTCCAGTCCTCTCCCTCTCAGCTATCAGGTCACCCTTTTCAATGAGGGAACGGCCACATGTGACCTCCATCGTACCACAGTCTTCAGGTCTAGGTCTCTGAGATAAGTGCAACTTCTCTCCTGAGTGGCAGAGCTTCAGATGGGGAATGGCTTCGTTGCTGGACTGGTAGGGGCATTTGGCAGAGAAGCCAATCATTGGATAGTAACGTGTTTCTGCACAAAACAGATAGAGTGGAAATAGCAAATAAAGTGTTGGACTGATTACATGGGTGTAATTTTTAGAACTGGTTTCTTCTTGTTAAAATCTATAACTTGCCTCTCCTATAAAGTTGTTGTAATTTGAACCCCCCAACCTCCATCCACATTTCCTATGGTTAGACTTCAAGGCTGGCCTTCACTCTGCATTTCGGTGCCATCACACTAGCAATTGTGGCTCATTGGATTTCTCCTAAGCAGTGACAAGGAGCAGAGAGACAGTATTTGTCCTTTTTGTTTAACCTTCATTTCTAGTAAAGATACACATGAAGATAAACCTTCCATTTTTCTACTAGGCTTATTACAAACAACAGGTCTGTGACTCCTGTAATCATTGCTAGTTTCTTTTTTTGTTTGTTTATTTTTTATTTTTTAAATTAACATATAATGTGTTATTTGTTTCAGGGGGTACAGGTCTGTGATTCATCAGTCTTACATAATACCCAGTGCTCATTGCAACACATGCCCTCCCCAGTGTCCATCACCCAGTTTCCCCATCCCCCTCCTCCCCTCCCCTCCAGAAACTCTCAGTTTGTTTCCTAAGATTAAGACTCTCTTATGGTTTGTCTCCCTCTCTGGTTTCATCTTGTTTCATTTTTTTCCTCTCTTCCCCTATGACCCACTGCCTTGTTTCTTAAATTCCGTATATGAGTGAGATCATATGATAATTGTCCTTCTCTGACTGACTTATTTTCCATCCATGCAAGATTTCTTCTTCTTCTTCTTCTTTTTTTTTTTTTTTTTTGGATGGCTGCTTAATATTCCACTGTGTGTATATATACCACATTTTCTTTATCCATTCATCTGTTGATGGACATCTAGGTTCTTTCCACAGTTTGGCTATTGTGGACATTGCTGATATAAACATTCAGGTGCACATGCCCCTTCAGATCACTGCATTTGTATCTTTAGGGTAAATACCCAGTAGTGCGATTGCTGGGTTGTAGGGTAGCTCTATTTTCAACCTTTTGAGGAACCTCCATGCTGTTTTCCAGAGTGGCTGCACCAGCTTGCATTCTCATCATTGCTAGTTTCTAAGAAGCAACCACTCTCCTGGTCTTCCTTTTCTTTCTCCCCTTCCTTCCTTTCTTGTGTTTATTTTATTCCTAAACTAATCCAGAATTGTCTGGACACCCCCTTAATTCATTCACACACACCTGGCCTTCCAGTACTTGGGTCTTGCAGGAGCCCCGTGGGGAGCCTCTGACCCGCTCTGATCCAGAGATGCTGCTCCCTGGGCTGCTGCCCAGACATCATCTCGAGGAGTCCTTTGGTGTCTCCCTTGAGGTGCTTTCCCTTTCCCAGCTTCCCAGGTGCTTTTCCTTCAGAGGCCAGTCCCTTGCCCTGGTAGATTATATTTTTCAGCAGCTTCCAGGGGAATGAAGTGTGGGACAGAAAGTTTGGAGTACTTGTGTGAATGCAAGTCTTCAGTCTATCCCTATGTTTAATGAAAAATTTGTGGAGATTAATTTAGAAGAATAACAGCAATTTTTACAGTGGAGAGTCCTCTGGCAGGCATCGCCTTCACTAAATGACCCCAGTTTCTGTTTCCAGTAGTGATGGTCACCAACAGCACGTGTCTTTTGATGTGGTTCACCAAGTATTGGAAAGAGAGTAGGCAGAGAGGCAGGCAGAGAGAGAGAGAGAAAGCAGGCTCCCTGCTGAGCAGAGAGCCTGATGCGGGGGCTCCATCCCAGGACCCTGGGATCATGACCTGAGCCGAAGGCAGAGGCTTTAACCCACTGAGCCACCCAGGCGCCCTGAGACAGACAAAATTAACCCATCATTTTAAGTCACCTTTTTGCTGACAATTTGCAACAGAGGTAACGTGAGCTTATTTATATATTTGTATAAATATTTATATAAAAATCCCCTCTGTAGTAAACCTTGGTAGGATAAAAGTTTTATATTTAATGCTGATAACTCTAAAGACATGTCTATCTTAATTAAACCAACAAACTTAAATTGGTTTAAATACTAAATGCGTTCCACCTGGGTCCACTTAAAAGTCAGTCAATTTGTTCCTCATTGTCAGCTTTTGCCTGGGGAACTGGTGGGGAAATCTGAAGTGGGTGGTATAAGTCCAGGTGTTTCAGCATTTCTTTTCCTTTAGTGCCTGATGTTCTTGGTCATGTGGCTTTGAATAATGAATAATGAAGAAGTAGACCAGATGAAGAGTGGGGGGCAGCAAAGCAAAGTTTATTGGATGATAGTACAAAGCTCCCAAAGAGGGAGGGGACCCAGGGTTGCCCTGGGAGTTTCTAAGTCTAAGGGTTTCTGTGAGGTTGTTGGCAGCTCTTTTAATCTGATCAACCCTCCATGCGCCTGTCACCCAATCAGGTTTCTGTCCACGTGCTCATCTACCTATCAGGCAGTTGTTCACGTGGGAAAAGGTGAAGGGCTTCTTCTAGGGTGGTGTGAAATCCTCTTAAGTTGGGGGCCCCTTGCCCCTGCCTGCCTTTCTTCTAACTATCTTCCATTATAAGGAGGTACTCTTTGCTCCTTGACAGCAAGTGTAGAAGAAAGGGCCAATGGTGCTGGAAACACCAAGGATGGTAGAGGAGCCAGTCATGCAAGCCATGCCCAAGGTGGTGCGGAAACAGGAGTTGGGGGAGGGGAAGGCAGAAGAGGTGAGGCAGCATCAAGTGAGGGGGCAGTTAAAAATTGGGTGGGCAGGGACGCCTGGGTGGCTCAGTTGGTTAAGCAGCTGCCTTCGGCTCAGGTCATGATCCCAGCGTCCTGGGATCGAGTCCCACATCGGGCTCCTTGCTCATCAGGGAGCCTGCTTCTCCCTCTGCCGCTGCCTGCCATTCTGTCTGCCTGTGCTTGCTCTCTCTCCCTCTATCTCTCTGACAAATAAATAAATAAAATCTTTAAAAAAAAAAAAAATTGGGTGGGCAGAGAAAGGGGACTCCTGGTCCTAAAGCTCATCAGCTCAGATAGAGGATAAGATAGGTTTTCTCTCCACCAACAAATGAAAGTAGGCAGTCGTGCTGGGCCAGAGAAGACAGGGAGCTTTCCCGAAGCCAAAGGAGTTTCAGTAGCTGCTTGGGAATATTCCTTAAACAGAGTAACTAGAGATAGACTAACCAGAGAAAGTGGCTTCAGTTTTCATAGCTGTTAACTGGGAAATGAATGAGGGAGAAGTCCCCACATATGGCTAGAGTAACTTGGGTCTATTAGGAGGACCAGTGAGAGACTCAGGGATGGCCTGTTTCCTCAGTGACCTGGGTTTATCCGGAGGAAGCCTGTTTAGACAATCATCCAATATACCAGGAGGGGGGTTACTAGACTGGTTAGCAGCCAAACACATTCTATAGGAGGCCCTTAGGTTGGGGTCCTAATACAGGACCATGCAGCTCTGGACATAGGGTACCGCTGTCCATTTGCCCTGTTTCCTGCAGAAGACATCTAACTGATAGATCATACTGAAGCTTAATGTCCCATTAAGGGGCTGTTTTTCCTAGTCTCCTAAGGAGTACTGAGGCCATGCAGTATTACAAAGGAAGATCAGCTTTTTTTCCCTCCTCAAATCTTGCAATCTGAATTGTTTTCAGTGAGTTAAAAGGCATCCCATGGGAGAGTCCTTGGGAACTGAAGAAGAGCCCACGCTTCTAGAAAAGTAGAGAAGGCCCATTACCAAAAAAATCCCCCCAACTCCTGGATGGCATCCCACTTAGGATATGTCAGAGCTTCCTGGTGTCAAAGTGAAACAAGGTGTAGCTCGAACATAATTGCTATGATCACTGCCCTGCCCTATAGAAGGGATGCTGGTGTCCCTCCGCTGCCCCATTGCATTCTAGACCACAAATGGGTGCCAGCATATGGACCAAGATGAAGAATCTGCCATTTTTAACCCATGGAAAACACTAGAAAAGTTTTACAAGGGGGAATTACCCAATTTTATAACTATTTAGTGGTGGATATTGACAGAAGACAGTGAAAACAAATCCATCATGATCTAACCAACATTCCAACACATAGTCCTTACAGCCAACTTCTCTAGGAAATGGTCTCTGGTTGGGTTTGGTTCAGCTGGGTGCTGGTTTAGGCTGGTTCCAGATAGAGGTCTCACAGCCAGTAGTGGTTAGAAAAGGGATGTGGAGGAGATCACATTAGACCAATGAGGAGGAGACTTCACATGGGAGTTTCGAGATTGGCAGCCTCCTAGTGACTTAGGTGACTGCCCTGTGCCCAAGAAGGACAACTTTGCATAAGAATAGGAATAAAGAAGGGCGCCTGGGTGGCTCAGTGGGTTAAAGCCTCTGCCTTCGGCTCAGGTCATGATCCCAGAATCCTGGGATCGAGTCCCACATTGGACTCTCTGCTCGGCGGGGAGCCTGCTTCCTCCTCTCTCTCTGCCTGCCTCTCTGCCTACTTGTGATCTCTGTCTGTCAAATAAATAAATAAAATCTTAAAAAAAAAAAAAAGAATAGGAATAAAGAGAGGACATTAAGTTTTTGGGTCTTATTACCATCCCAGCCAAGGTAATAGCTTCTAGCCAAAGGCAGGCTTTTAATTCCCTCCCTTGGGGCAGCCATGGGCTGGAGGAAGGCAGCCTGAGCAACTGACATGAAAGTGTTCCAATAAGGCCATACTCCTTGGAAAGTAATGAAAGTAAAGGAAGAGAAGAGGAATTACTCAGGAAGTTTGCACCAAGTCTCAAAGTTCAGATGAGAAGATTTGGGTCCTACGTTAGGCACCAAATGATGTGATTTGATGCGAGGTTCAGAAGCCAATGGTTGGGGTGCCTGGGTGGCTCAGTTGGTTAAGCATCTGCCTTCGGTTCAGGTCACGACCCTGGGGTCCTGGGATCGAGTACCGCATTGGGCTCCCTGCTCAGTGGGGAGCCTGCTTTTCCCTCTGCCTGCCGTTCCCCCTGCCGTTCTTTTAAGAAAAGAAGAAGAAGAAGCCAATGGTCAAGAAATGATCAAGAAAGAATTCTTGAGATGTCTTGGTACAAAAGGGATGGATTTATTAAAATGGGACCCACAGGCAGGAAGAGCTGCACTGGGATTGTGAGGAGTGATTGATTATATACTTTTAAGTTGGGAGGGGAAGAAACAAAGGGAGTTTCCAAAATGATTTTCTTTTCTTTTCTTCTTTTTTTTTTTTTCAAAGATTTTATTTATTTATTTGACAGACAGAGATCACAAGCAGGCAGAGAGGCAGGCAGAGAGAGAAGGGGAAGCAAGCTCCCTGCTGAGCAGAGAGCCCAATGCGGGCTCAATCCCAGGACCCTGGGATCATGACCTGAGCTGAAGGCAGAGGCTTTAACCCACTGAGCCATCTAGACGCCCCCCAAAATGATTTTCATATGTTAAAGAAGACTTATAGGATCCTGGAGACCTAGCTATTGTCAAGCTAAGGTTGATTTTTACTCTAGCAGGGCATTGACATTAAGTCGTTTGGGAGTTCTTAGCGGAATGTCATACTCTGCCTGTTTCAAGCATTTGTCAGTGGGCTGCAAGCTATAAGGAGATTTAATTAAAAAAAATTTTTAGGGGCGCCTGGGTGGCTCAGTGGGTTAAAGCCGCTGCCTTCGGCTCAGGTCAGGATCCCAGGGTCCTGGGATCCAGCCCCGTGTGGGGCTCTCTGCTCAGCGGGGAGCCCGCTTCCTCCTCTCTCTCTGCCTGCCTATAAATAAAATCTTTAAAAAAAAAATTTTTTTTATTTATTTATTTTTTTTTAAAGATTTTTTATTTATTTGACAGAGAGATCACAAGTAGGCAGAGAGGTAGGCAGATAGAAATGGGGAAGCAGACTCCCTGCTAAGCAGAGAACCCAACATGGGGCTCGATCCCAGGACCCTGAGATCATGACCTGAGCTGAAGGCAAAGGTTTAACCCTCTGAGCCACCCAGGCGCCCCTTTATTTGTTTATTTGAGAGAGAGAGCATGGCGGGGGTGGAGGGAGAGGGAGAAGCACCCATCAAACCATCAAACCTTTAGTGTACTCAGTGTCCACAGACTCTGACTGGCAGGCGGGAACACGGGGCTAATAGCACTCTCCCCACCAGCAGGCAGCCCCAGGGCAGACGGGAGAGGCATAAGCCACAGAATGAAGGTTTGAACCTTTACATGAAGACATCCATCCATAAAGGTTTTCTTGAATCAGGAACACAAATGCCTGCACTCCAGAACTATCTTCCATAAAAGTTTTCCAGGGTAAAATAACAACGCTATTTTATAGAAAAACTTCCCCTGGTAGAAGTATTACACAGTGACTTCCTCTCCCCTATTTGCCTTTCTTTTTATTTTTATTTATTTAATTTTTAATTTTAATTTTAATTTTTTTTAAAAAAGATTTATTTATTTATTTATTTGACAGACAAAGATCGCAAGTAGGCAGAGAGGCAGGCAGAGAGAGAGGAGGAAGCAGGCTCCCTGCTTGAGCAGAGAGCCCGATGCGGGACTCGATCCCAGGACCCTGAGATCAGGATCTGAGCCGAAGGCAGGGGCTTTAACCCACTGAGCCACCCAGGCACCCCTATTTTTTTTTTTTAAGATTTTATTTATTTATTTGACAGAGAGAGAGGTCACAAGGAGGCAGAGACAGAGACAGAGAGGGGAAGCAGGCTCCCTGCTGAGCAGAGTGCCTGACATGGGCCTTGATCCCAGGACCCGAGTTGAAGGCAGAGGCTCAATCCACTGAGCCACCCAGGCACCCCACCATTTGCCTTTCTAGAGGAATCACATTTAATGGCTTTTTGATGAACCTTCCCAAATAGCCTACACATATAAGAGCAAACATTTATATAATTTATATATTACGTGCATAGAACATTCTGCTTGTACATCTTCAAATCAGAGCAATCTATGTATTCTGCAACTGCTTATTTTTCACTTATTTTTGTTTTACATCAGCACATATATGTCATTGTTTTAAAATGTGTTGCCAGCATGAAGGAAAAGACCATATGGGAAATAGTTCAAATTTAATAGATGTTTTCTGAAGAATCTATAGGCTATCAACTCCTCTACATTAATACTTCCCACAGTGACTTGTCCCTCTAGTTTGCTCCCTTGAACATCGTTAAACAAAAAAATAAATGGAAGTCATATTATATTATTATAGTAATGTCCTTGTAGATTATATTGGGGATTCATTGAATCTGTGATCCAAATTGGAAAGAAATGACACCTTTACTATACTGAGTCTTCCAAACCATGAATGTGTACACTTTTACATTATAAAGGTCTTCTTTAATCTGTTTTACCAAATGTTTTATGATTTTGTTTGCAAAACTTTTGCATTTCATGGTTTCATGATTTTGTTCAGAAAACCTTTGCATTTAGTAGTTAGATTCATTCCAGTTATTTTACATTTGATGCAATTGTAAAAGATTTGCTTTAAACATTGTATTTTTCTGTTTGTTGCTCACATACTGAAATACTTAAAACATATATATATTGATTTTTAATACAGTAATTTTGTTTAAATCCCCCTAAGTCTTCATAATTTCTCTTTAGGTTCTTCAAGTTTCATAAAAGACAATCATACTGCCTGCAAATAATGACAATTATATTTCTTCCTTTCAGTGCTTAAGACTTTTAGCATTTTAGTGCTAAAGGATCACCTAGCCCATCACCGTCCTAACCCACTGACCAATCACAGTATTGCTAAAGGGGAGCAGCCAGCCATGATGTGTACCTTTTATGATTCTGATACTGTATGAACTACACTGTGTCACCTACAAAACATTCCTGCCACGCACACACAAAAAAGTTGATTCTGAATTCAACAAGCCTTTGTAGCTACCTTTCAGTTTATGGCAAATACAGGGAGTAGGGGAGGAAGAAGTTAATGACTACAGGATAAAACAACATATAAATGTGAAATTTTACAGGACAATGACCTAATCTCTTCAAAAAGTCAATGGGATTTCAGGGTGAAAAAAACCCCACAAAACCTAGAATATGAAAAAATTTCTAAATGTGAAACATGTAACTTCTTTGAATCCATATTTGAAAAAAACAACTTTAAAAAGGCATTTATGATGGGCGCCTGGGTGGCTCAGTGGGTTAAAGCCTCTGCCTTCGGCTCAGGTCATGATCCCAGGGTCCTGGAATCGAGCCCCACATGGGGCTCTCTGCTCAGCAGGGAGCCTGCTTCCTCCTCATCCTCTGCCTGCTTGTGATCTCTGTCTGTCAAATAAATAAATAAAATCTTTAAAAAAAAAGATAAAAAATAATAAAAAATAATGAAAAATAAAAAGGCATTTACGAGACAACTTGGGAATTTTGAGTATGTATTAGGTATTAAATGACACAGAGGAAGAATTATAAAGGTTGTAAGAAAATGTTCACATTTTTGGTACTGGGTATGAAGTCCATAGGAGTGAAAAGACTGTGACCAAAAAGGAAAAGAGGAAAAAAGATGAATGAACAAAACCTTGGGAGATGTGGAATACAAACTGGTTAAAAATTTTTTTTTTTTCAAGTTTATATGCTGAGTATTTTTAAAGGATTTAAAAAGCATGCTGTTAGCATACAGCCTTTTCTCACTTATATAACAGATGCATTTCTATTTGCTTGTGTACAGCAAAGGGTTAGAACCTGAATTAACTTACTTATGACTTCAGAAATGTGCTATTTCAGAAATTATTCCATGGAATTTTCTTCACTGCTCCTACCACTGATTCTTCAAATAAGCAAAGTACAGAGGGTCTCATCCCTTGAAAACTGTTTTTGAACACCAGCACTTTAAATTGGAAAGGTAGAAACCTAGCAATTCCTAGTACAGTGCCTAGACTTAGTCTTAATTAATGTTAAGATTTGAATGTACAACAGAAAATCCATCATTTCTTTATCCTTGGAGGAGAGGGAAGGAAAAAAGGAGAGGTGGGGGATATGGTGCAGTATTCCAGAGCTGAATAAGAACACAATGACTCATAATGCCATTAACCCCACAATGAAGAACCATGGATCTCATCAATTTTATAATTCGTATTGGATCAAGAAATTTGGTTCCCCTCTATGTATATCAATGAATTCAAACCTCATACTCTCCAAACTACGAAGATGAATAATGTCAGATAAACTCCAACTGCAACAGGTATTTCCTCAGAAGACTGAACATCAAAGAGAATCCCTCCTTCCAACATCTTCTGAGATGGTTAAGATCTCACCGAAGCGGAAACCTAACATTTAAATATGCAATCGCTTGGCCAAGTAAGAAACTACAACTGTTATGGGTATTACCTTACATAATCACTATATGTATTACATATTAAACCCAGCATTACATATACTTGCACAATTATGCTGTGAATGATGGTAATAGTGATGACGCCAGTGAAAAAGGACTATCTTTAGCCCAAAGAGTACTGGGAAGGGAGAAGGGGGGACGTGAAAATAAGCAGAAAGCACACAAAGAGATGGGTATTTTCTGACCAGGAAAGGTCACTCTAAACACAGAAATATTAAAAAAAAAAAAAAGAAAAAAGTATTCCCTTATTTCCCCTATGTGGAAATAATGCAAAACATTTATTTTCTATATGAGACAAGAACACAGCTAAGTAATCCAAGTCTACTGCAGCATTATAAAAATCATCCCTTCACCACAGTGTAAGATTTAAATGCATCTGCACAAGGGTGCACACTATATAAAAGGAGTAAGGTTGCTGCTGCCCTGCCAAGCACTTCCGGTTTCTACGCAGGTCCGACTGCAATACTGGTGGTCCCAATGGTTCTATCAAAATAAATTGTGTTTAAAAAATAAAGCATTTAAAAAGACAAGTCAAAATGTCTCAGAAACCGTATCTCCAACTCAAACTTCATCTATTTTAATGTATTATTTGCCTCCCACTAATAAACCTTTATTTCACTCGTTATAATTGAGCAATGAATCTTCCACACTGAAATATCTTCCTTGCCCAATTAATCCAAAGGAAAAAAACTGAAATGATTAGTAAAGAAAAATGTAGGGACTAACACACCCTTTTGATATGTTTTTAAATATTTTTAAGGTTTAAAAAGTGTTTAAAGTTTGTAGTTCCTAGTAGGAAAACATTATCTGAATGAATACCCTAATGGCAACAATTGTAGAATGTTTCGGTTGCATGGGGAGCAGAGGGGTAGGGATTCTCTTCACAGCACCCCAGCTTTCTTCATGAGAAGGTCGGAGGTACACTGGTTTGTATTATTGCGACATCCATTAGGTGATCGAAGTTGCTTTTCCTTCAGCAAGGGCTTTGTTTGTCATAAGGGCATTATGCTTGACCTCCAAATTTGGCTGACAATTTACTGATTAGATTCATAACCTTTGGGTTGCTCTGATATTTTGACATATTCGCTGGGTTCTGGGCCACATCCTGGAAGGCCACCATAACTTCTGGATCCTGCATGGCTGCAAGAACTTCCGGATCACTAAGAATTTCATTGAGCCCAGGCATTCCCGCCATTCCAGGCATCCCCCCTGCCATTCCAGGCATTCCTCCAGGAAAATTACCAGGCATTCCCCCAGGAAAGTCACCTGGGAAAGAGCCATACTGAGCTCCTGATTGTCGTCTGGCGTCTTCCTCCCTCTGGGCTCTCTCATGTTCTTCCCGAGCCTTCTTAACCCTTTCTATTCTTTCTTTGATCTCTCGCTCTTCACGTTTTCGCTCATATTTTCTCCGATGTTCAGCAATTTTCTGGGCCCTTGGTTGAACTTCTTTCAGCATTGCACTAGCATCTTCATCATAATCCAGTTTACAGGCAAGGGCAAGATCATGTGCTGCTTCTTCCCAATGGCCCAGAAGTCTATGTGCTTTCCCACGCCACTTATAAGGCTGAGCTGAATCAGGATTTATTTCAATAGCTCTGTCACAGTCTCGAATGGCAGCATTTGGCTTCTGTAATTTGATGAAGACACTGGCTCTCTTGGCATACAGAATGGCCAAGCGAGGATTTAGTTTGATGGCATCTGTGAACAAGTCAATGGCTTTCTGTAGTTCACCATCATTTAGGGCATCAATGGCAGCCACTTTTTTATCATTTGCCTGATCCATCATTTCCTCGGTTATCTCTACATTTTCATCTCCCATTTCTTGAGGGGCATCGGTATCTGGTTCAAACATACCTTCATTGTCAATTTCTAGATCACTCTCCTCACTTGATGGTTCATCTGTCTTTATGTTTTCCTCCGCCTTCTTACTATCTGGTTTTTCTTCCTTCATACTGTCTTCTGATTTAGTTTTATGAGTGGCAGGTGGTATTTTACCCCCCATGCTCTCCACCCACTCCCGCAGGAAACGCATTTCCTCGGTGTGCAAAACGCTCGGATCCTGCTTACACATTTTCACGAAAGCCCGAAGCTCGCTCACTTTGCGAGGGTCCATGGTGCGGAGGGAGTGGCAGGCGGCAGGCGCGGCTGAGGTTGCGACCCGATTCCAGGCGCGGGTACTAACTCAGCGTGATCGTGTGGAAGGGCTAAAATTTTTTTTTTTAGCATTTTCTCAATTGTGTAGTGAATTCGTTTTATTTATTTATTTTTATTTATTTATTTATTTATTTATTTATTTATTTATTTAGTGAGAGCATGTGAGCAGTGTGGGGCAGGGGTACAGAGGAGAGGGAGAGGGAGAATCCCAAGCAGTTCACTCCCAGGGCAGAGCCTCTCACAACCATGAGATCATGCATGGCCTGAGCCAAAATCAAGAGTCAGATGCTTAAAAACCACTGAGCCACTCAGGCACCATGGAAATATATATATTTTTTTAAGATTTTATTTATTTACTCGACAGACAGAGATCACAAATAGGCAGAGAGGCAGGCAGAGAGAGAGAGAGGAGGAAGCAGGCTCCCCATGGAACAGAGAGCCCGATGCGGGGCTCGATCCCAGGACTCTGGGATCATGACCTTAACCGAAGGCAGAGGCCTTAAACCACTGAGCCACCCAGGCGCCCCTATTATTATTATTATTTTAAGATTTTATTTATTTATTTGACAGAGAGAGTGAGAGAGCACAAGCAGGCAGAGCACCAGAGGGAGAGGGAGAAGAAGGCTCCCTGCCAAGCAGGGAGCCCAATGTGGGGCTCGATCCCAGGACCCCGGGATCATGACCTGAACCAAAGGCAGATGCTTAACCCACTGAGCGACCCAGGTGCCTCTATTATTATTATTTTTTAATGAGGCTCAACACCCAACATGGGGCTTTAATTCATGACTCTGAGATCAAGAATTGTGTGCTCTACCGACTGAGCCCACCAGGTGCTCCTGCAAGCCTGAGGATGGAGGTGAAGGGGTTGATCTCGGGGAGCTAGACTGATAATTAGAACTCTCAGAGTCTTTATTCCAGAAACGGCATCAAAGTTGAACAACTGATTCTGTGAGTTCTCTGAGGATGGGCAGCCACCCGCTCCTAGCCTGGAATTCGGGATTGTGCCCTGCCTGGGTCTCAGGGAATGAACTGCCGGCAGGGATTTAGAGAACAATTAAGTGAGGGATCTTACCCTGAAAAATGAACTAGAAATGTATTTCTAATTGTGTGAACACTGGGAGGGAACGACTCGCCTGCTGTGTTAAATATGTAACACTGATTTGTTGCTTTGGTAAAAGACAAGAAACTGGAAGAAATGACAAATGGGGCACTTAGAGAATCCAAAAGGTTATATGTGACCCCCTATTACTGGACACCAACGGTTCTGAATGTACAGTCTCCTGAGCAACATCATTAGCACCACTGGGTGCTTATTAAAAATTAGAAAGAAAGAAAGGGAGGGAGGGAGGGAGGGAGGAAGAGAAAGAAATGCAGCTTCTTGCGCCTTCTCCCTTAAGATTAGTAAATCAGAAACCTTGGGGGTGGGGCCAAGCACTGTGTATTAATAAGCACTCCCATCCATTCTGATGCCTGCTAGCATTTACAAGTGCTCTACTTTGTACTGGATCTCCCTCACCTATGAGGCTACAGTTAGCACCTATGTTCTGGAGATTTTTAACTCTGCACCTCTAGTTCAGATAGTTTTCTCAAGCCCTGAGCCAGAAAGTCCAATTGCCTTTTGGTATTTCTAGATGCTTCTTCCCAAATCACCAATACTTAGCTCTGCCTCTCATCGAATTCAGTTTCTCCCAAGTGTGTTAAATTTATACGGTTCCCTATTTTAGTGAGTGGTTCCTTCATCCACACCTGTCCAAACTACTTTTATTCTATTTCCATCTCCAAGTCAGGGGGGTAGCAGCTCTCTCCTGGATCACGGCTCTGTTTTCTGGCATATTCTTTGCTCCCTGCCCCTCTCCCACCATCATTCTGTTCTCTGGAATGCATTTTTCTTTTCTTTTAATTTAAAAAAAAATATATATATATTTTTAAAGATTTTATTTATTTGTCAGAGAGAGAGAGAGCGAGAGTGAGCACAGGCAGATAGAGTGGCAGGCAGAGGCAGAGGGAGAAGCAGGCTCCCTGCTGAGCAAGGAGCCCGATGTGGGACTCCATCCCAGGACGCTGGGATCATGACCTGAGCCGAAGGCAGCCGCTTAACCAACTGAGCCACCCAGGTGTCCCCCCAAATATATATTTTTTAAGATTTCTTTTTGAGAGAGAGAGAGTGAGCCTGTGCACAAGCACCTGAAGGCGCGGCAGAGGGAGCGGGAAGCAGAGTCCAGGCCCAGCATGGAGCCAAACACCAGGCTTGGGCTCCATCTCGCTACTACGAGATCATGACCCGAGCCAAACCAAGAGTCTGACGCTTAACCTTCGGAGCCACCCAGGCCCCAGGGGAATACACTTTTCAAGGAAAGAAAAAAAATCATCTCATTTTCCCTCTGCTTAAAAAACTCATCTCTTGGGGCGCCTGGGTGGCTCAGTGGGTTAAGCCGCTGCCTTCGGCTCAGGTCATGATCTCAGGGTCCTGGGATCGAGTCCCACATTGGGCTCTCTGCTCGGCGAGAAGCCTGCTTCCCTCTCTCTCTCTGCCTGCCTCTCCGTCTACTTGTGATCTCTGTCAAATAAATAAATAAAATCTTTAAAAAAAAAAAAAAAAAAACTCATCTCTTTTCATGGCTCTTAGGAAAAGTATCCGACCCCAAGACTGGGGGCTGGTTAGGGGAGTTTGCTGGTAATGTCTTTTTAAAAATCTAATGGTTATTTCAGAGCAGTGTTCTCTTTGTGATAATACATGAAGCTGTTCACAAATTTTGCATCCAGGAAACAAGTTAGCATCCAAGAAACAAGTGTTTGTTTGTTTGTTTTTTAAAGACCCAAACCAGTGTCAGGCCCTGTCACCCCTCCATATTGTCGTCTTTTTTTTTTTTTTAAGATTTTATTTATTTGACAGAGAGATCACAAGTAGGTAGAGAGGCAGGCAGAGAGAGAGGAGGGGAAGCAGGCTCCCTGCTGAGCAGAGAGCCTCATGTGGGCCTTGATCCCAGAACCCTGGGATCATGACCTGAGCCCAGGGCAGAGGCTTAAACCCCTGAGCCACCCAGGTGCCCCCCATATTGTCGTCTTACATAAAGACCAGAAATGTCTATTTTTAGAAGCTGCTAGATCAAGAGGAAGCCCTTTCTCTAACTAGCACCTGAACACCATTATAGTCACCAATAAAGCGAACTAGATTTGAGATTACGGGCCTCATCACAGCTGCGTGAACGTGCACCTGGCACCCAGTAGGGGCACAGCTGAGAAGCGGCGGAGCCAGTTTCAGAAACCACCTTCATGGGGACCATACAGTCCAGACCTGAGATTCGCAGCATAGGCTGACTTCTAGTGGCTTCCGGAGCCATTCATACCTACGACCATCACAGAAAACACGTACACAGCTTCTGTGTTCCAGTGCCTGCTTCCCACTTCTCTCAACTCTCGTTTCACGGGGGAGGAAACTGAGGCACACAGCAGTTAGTGAACCCAGGCTGCCAAGCATACAGCCAATAGCTAGTAGAGACAGGATTCGAACCCAGAGTCTTGGCCCAGAGTCCACTCTCACGATGGCCCCACTCTGTGGTCCTCTGAGCAAAGGGCAAAAGAGGTTTTGTAGGGTAGAGAGTTTTGGCCATACCAAAGCTTGGTGAGGCCCTACCCTGTGACATGTCAGTGGTCATGCCGCTCGCTGGTGAGTGACCAGGAATGGGAACTCAGTTTTGTCTTCCTATGCACTGAAGCCAGTCCTTTTCACCATGATTTCCAGTTGCTGACGCAACAGGGGGCTTTATTACCATCACCAAAATCTTGAGGTAAATACAGATTCCCTGGCAAACCCGTGGAGACAAAATAGCAGCTTTAAAAAAAATAATAAACTTCTATTAATGTAGACACACAGACATAAAAACACAAACAGACATCATTTTGCCTGTCTTGATGAATGATTACAAAAAGAACAAAGCCTTGTAACCACCACCCAGGTCCAAAAGTAGAAACATAACCTGCCCCCACTTTTGCCCCCTCCTGGCCATTCTCCATCATTACTGCCACTCTCCAAATATAACCCGTACCCCCCCCACTAAAACCACAGACTGTTTTTTCATGTTTTATCTTTTTTTTTTAAGATTTAATTTATTTATTTGATGGAGATCACAAGTAGGCAGAGAGGCAGGCAGAGAGAGAGAGAGAGAGAGAGGAGGAAGCAGGCTCCCTGCTGAGCAGAGAGCCCGATGCAGGGCTCGATCCCAGGACCCTGGAATCATGACCCGAGCTGAAGGCAGAGGCTTTAACCCACTGAGCCACCCAGGCGCCCCTCATGTTTTATCTTCATACAAGGGAATCATACATTGTCTTTTATTTCTAGGCTCTTTAGCTCAAGATTATGGTGGGGAATAAATCCATTTTTTTCCTATTTTTTCAAAACCTTTTTTTTCTTTTTCAAGATTTTATTTATTTGAGAGAGAGAGAAAGAGTGAAAGAGCACAAGCAGGGGAACAGTTGAGGGAGAGGGAGAAGCGGACTCCCCACTGAGCAGGGAGCCTCAGTGGGACTCAATCCAAGGACCCTGGGATCATGACCTGAGCCGAAGGCAGACGCTTAACCATCTGAGCCACCCAAGTGGCCCAAAACCTATTTCCTGATGGATTGTATTTCTTTTTAGGAACATAGTACAATTTTATTAATCTCTTCTGTTGTAAAACACTGGGTCGGGGGGCGCCTGGGTGGCTCAGTGGGTTAAAGCTTTATTTATGATCTCAGGGTCCTGGAATTGAGCCCCGCATCAGGCTCTCTGCTCAGCGGGGAGCCTGCTTCCCCCTCTCTCTGTGCCTGCCTCTAATTGTGATATCTCTCTCTGTCAAATAAATAAATAAAATCTTAAGAAAAAAAAAGGAAAAACACTGGGTCATTTCCACATTCTCTCTGTTAGGAATAGTGCTGCTATGAGCATTCTTGTACGTGTGTACACAGTTCTATAAAGTCAATTAACAGGAGTGGAATTGCTGAGCCATAGGGAACGTGCGTACTCAGCTCATGCAGAAAGAGTCACAAAGGTTTTGAAGGCTGTTGCACCAATTTCCATTCTTATTTTTCTCTGTCAGCTGCATTATCTGATACTTGATGTTTGCAATGTATCAGAGGTTAGAAACTTTTTATAAAAATTTTTATTTATTTATTTATTTGACAGAGATCACAAGTAGGCAGAGAAGCAGGCAGAGACAGAGGAGGAAGCAGGCTCCCTGCTGAGTGGAGAGCCCAATGCGGGGCTCGATCCCGGAATTCTGGGATCATGACCATGACCTTTGGCTCCGGAACTCTGGGATCATGACCATGATCATGACCATGACCTTTGGCAGAGGCTTTAACCCACTGAGCCACCCAGGTGCCCCAGAAACTTATTTTTTTAAAAAAGATTTTGTTTATTTACTTGGCAGAGAGACAGAGAGCACAAGTAGGCAGAGCAGCAGGCAGAGGAAGAGGGAGAAGCTGACTCTTGGCTGAGTAGGGAGACTGATGGAGGGCTTGATCCCAGGATTCTGGATCATGACCTGAGCCAAAGGCAGACATTCAACTGTCTGCGCCACCCAGGTGCCCCAAGAAACCGTGATAAAGTGTTTCGTTAAAAGACCTCTAGGGACACCTGGGTGGGGAAGTTGGGTAAACTTCAGACTCTTGGTTTTGGCTCAGGTTATGATCTCTCAGTCCTGAGAGAGAGCCGTACATGGGGCTTCACACTCAGCGGGAGTTGTCTTGAGATTCTCCCTCTCCCTCTGGCCCTCCCCCCACTCTCTCTTTCTACAATAAATAAATAAATAAATCTTTAAGAAAATAAAATAAAATACCTATAGGCAGGAGTGTTATGTGTTTGTTTTCTGTCTGCCTCTCCAGGGGAGTAGGGACTCCTGGATCCCTGTCCTTTCTCAAACAGCAGAACTAGTGCCTGACACTTAGTTGCCAATCACTTCTCATATGACTTACATGTACATACACTAATAGTTACGTTGTGAGTACATAGTATACATAGTACAAAAAGGTTTAAATTAAAAGCCTAGTAGGGGTGCCTGGGTGGCTCAGTGGGTTAAAGCCTCTGCCTTCGGCTCAGGTCATGATCCCAGGGTCCTGGGATCGAGCTCCTCATCGGGCTCTCTGCTCAGCAGGGAGCCTGCTTCCCTTCCTCTCTCCCTGCCTGCCTCTCTGACTACTTGTGATCTCTGTCAAACAAATAAATAAAATTTTAAAAAATTTAAAAAAATTAAAAGCCTAGTAAAACAACTGGATCAGAAATTATACTCAGGCGCCTGGGTGGCTCAGTGGTTGTAGCCTCTGCCTTCGGCTCGGGTCATGATCCCAGGGTCCTGGGATCGAGCCTCACATCGGGCTCTCTGCTCAGCAGGGAGCCTGCCTCCTCCTCCTCTCTCTCTCTGCCTGCCTCTCTGCCTACTTGTGATCTGTCTGTCAAATAAATAAAAATCTTAAAAAAAAAAAAAAGAAATTATACTCAGTATTTGTCAGTTAAATTCAGTGTTTAAAGAAAGGTTCTGGGGATGCCTGGGTGGTTCAGTCAGTCAAGCATCTGCCTTTGGCTCAGGTCATAATCCCAGGGTGCTGGGATTGAGTCCCATGGAAGCTCCCTGCTCAGCGGGAACTTGCTTCTCTCTTTCCTTCTACCCCTCTCCCTGCTCGTGCAGGTATTTCTCTCTGGAAATAAATAAAATCTTAAAAGAAGAAAAAGGTTCTGGATGTCATTTGCAAATTATTCTCTAGTATTGTTAAATATCTTCAATATAATCACGAAAAACACCGTTTTTTTAAAAGATTTTATTTATTTATTTGACAGAGATCACAAGCAGGCAGAGAGGCAGGCAGAGAGAGAGGAAGGGAAGCAGGCTCCCTGCTGAGCAGAGAGCCCCATGCGGGGCTTGATCCCAGAACCCTGGGATCATGACCCAAGCCGAAGGCAGAGGCTTTAACCCACTGAGCCACCCAGGTGCCCCAAAACACCGGTTTTGAGGATTAAATAACTTTACTGACATTGCCATTAGGGTGCCCGTGATAGCTATTTTTTAAAATTTTATTTATTTGACAGAGAGAGAGTGAGCACAAGCAGGCAAAGTAGCAGGCAGAGAGAGAGGGAGAAGCAGGCTCCCTGTTGAGCAAGGAGCCTGACAGGGGGCTTGATCCCTAGACCCTGGGATCATGACCTGAGCCAAAGCAGTTGCTTAACCAACTGAGCCACCCAGGTGCCCCTTAAATAGCTATTTTTATCCTTCTACTTGCCTGCCACCCATATGCCAGCTGCAAATAACCATCTTTCCTGAGGCATACAGCCAGGGAACCCCACTCCTGTCTTCAGATTTGAATGTACTAGGAAATTTTGTCAAGAGCAGCTTCACTATACACTGCCCGGACTCTGTATCTTTGCAGCAACCCGTTAGCAGGGGTAGCTGTACCCAAGGGAGCTCTAACTGTGCGCATGGTGGCTCCCAACACTCAGGGCTGCTGGGAGAATGAGTGAACGGCATCCACTATAACTAGCCAACAGAAAATATAGAAGGTGGAAGAAAAAAAACAGTCTGAGGGCAAATCATGCAGGAAGACCAAAATAAAAATAAAACAGGAGCCTCAGGTAAATGGCTTAACTAAGTCCACCTACTTCCGGGCACCTGTTGAAACCATACCTGATAGGTTTAATGAGGTTAAAACTAGCAGGAAATGTAAAACTTGTTTTTCAGAAAACTGTTTCTCCCTAATTATCTATTGCTTCTTTTCAGGCCCCACTAACAAATATACTAGCTGTTTCTGCAGAAGCCTGGACTCAAGGTCAACAGACATGATTACAGCCTATGAGCAAGCAAGGCCCCAAATTCCTTAACCCAAGTGGTCTTACCACAGAATAGTCCCAGACTATCTGCTAGTTTAGACCAAGAACTAGCCAGCCTAGGCCAGCCTAAACCAACCTGAACTCAACCACCAAGTCAGTGGCCTGCCTAGATGAGCCCAGAAGTGTCCAACAGTTACCTCTGCTTCATTATAACATTAAACTCTTCATCCTATGAAGAACGCAAGCTTTGTTAACACAGCATATGAGGCACGAATAGACATATTTTCTAAGTACACCTGTGCAACCTTATGTCCGCCCTTCCAAAACTTCCCTTTCTAAATATTCATCCTAAACCCTAAATAAAAAGAATCTGCTCACCCCTGTTTGAGTAGTCAGGCTTTGAAATTATTCCTTGTGATCTCTTCATTTGCTGCAAATAAAGATTCATTTGTGTGACAACTCTTAAGAGTGTCATCTCTATCGGTAACTCACTAAGGAGTAGACTCCCATTAGTCCAGTTACACTAGCAACTTCCTCTCTTAACCCCGTAGGTTAAGGGTAGAAATGAATTCGGAGGTCAGAGATCTACCTTCAAAAGCCCGTGTGCTTTGGTAAACTGAGAAGTTATCAGTGACGTTTCTTCCTGGAATGGTGGCACAGAGAATTACGTTCCAGGAAGCAAGTGAGGGAAGCAGGGGACAGTTAGCATAAAGCCATGTTAAGAATTTGGGTTCTTGGGGTGCCTGCCTGACATGGCCAGTTAAGCATCCAACTCTTGGTTTTAGCTCTGGTCATGAGCTCAGGATCCTAAGAGTGAGCCGCAGGTCAAGCTCCACATTCCGCATGGAGTCTGCTTGAGATTCTCTCTCTCCCTCTGCCCCCCACGTGTGCACTCTCTCTCTCTAAGAAATAAGCAAATCTTAAAAAAAAAAAAAAAGAATTTGGGGTATGGATCTGAGAGCAATGGGAACTAGCAGATTTTAAGCCTAGGCATACATGATTTTGAAAAGGTGTCTCTGCATTTTAGAGATCAGATTATGGAGTTGGGTGGATGAAGTGGGGTAAAACGCAGCTGTCAGATTGGATGGTTAGGAGGCTCCTGCTAGAAATCGTCATTATCCTGAAGCAGGGTGGTGGGTTGAGTTCAGACGAGGTGGGGCAGAGATGGGGAAATGATGGGACTGCGGGCAGCTACGGGGCTTATGGGGGGGGCGTGTATTACAATGCCTTATCCCACAATCTTGAGGGACTTAATTCTCTTTTAGCACAGGATTCTCCTCTCTCTTTTGTGATGTAATCATTTCCTTTATCATTGTGTGGGGCTTCATTCAGATGGAATCACTCAATAAGGTGGGAAGGATTGTTTACTTTGAATGTGTAGGGGGAGGCAAGACTTACCCTGGACCCAACACCGTTTTCCTCTCGGAGTTATTTATTTTTATTTTTTATTGTGTTATGTTAGTCACCACAAAATACCTGGGAGTAGTATTAGTTTTTGATGCAGTGTTCCAAGATTCATTGTTTATGTATAACACTCAGCTGGGAGTTTTAAACAAAAAGAGAGGGGGGCCTTGGTGGCTCCATGGGTTAAGCATCTGACTTCTGCTCAGGTCCTGATCTCTGGGTCCTAGGATTGGGCCCAGAGTCAGGCTCCCTGTTTAGTCAGAAGGGAATCTGCTTGCTTGTCCCTCTGTCTCCTCCCACCCCCACCCTGCTCATGCTCTCTCTCAAATAAATAAATAAAATCTTTAAAATATCTCTCATTTGAGAGAGAGCGAGAGCACGAACTGGGCTGCAGTTAGGGGAGACAGAGGGAGAAGGAGACTCCCCACTGAGCAGGGAGCCCGATGACCTGGGTCTGAAGATCCCAGGACCTGGAGATCAGAACCCAAGCTAAAGGCAGATGCTAACCTGCCTGAGCCATCCAGGTGCCTCAATAAATAAAATGTTCTTAAAAAATAAACAAAAAGATTAGTAAGAGAAAAAACAGTTTATTTATTTTTTTTAAAAAGATTTTATTTATTTATTTGACAGATCACAAGTAGGCAGAGAAGCAGGCAGAGAGAGAGAGGAGGAAGCAGGCTCCCTGCTGAGCAGAGAGTCGGATGCGGGGCTCGATTCCAAGACCCCGGGATCACGACCGGAGCCGAAGGCAGAGGCTTTAATCCACGGAACCACCCAGGCGCCCCAAGAAAAAACAGTTTATTAAGGCATGCTACGTCCTGCTAGCTGGAGAAACCTAAAGGAAAAGTAAACATGGTGGTTTATATTCCAGCTGATGGAGTATCTTCAACAAAGAACAATATATTCGTAGAGAAATGGGAGGACAAAAGAGTAGTTTGAGGTTTCCTAGGGTTGCAAAATGTGGGAAGTTAAATATATGGCCCGGAATTAACAGACTAGAGTTTGTTTGCAGATTCCTCTAGTGTCCTCTTTGAGCTGATTAGCAACTGTCTGCAGTATGAGCATTTATACACCATCTTGAGGCAGAAGAGAAGGTGCCTATCTGGGTTTGCAGCTGCTTAATTGCCTTCAGCTCAAAATCACTGTAATGTCAAAGAGGCATATTTTGGGATGACACATTCTAGCTTCCTTCAGATGAATTTCCAGATGAAATGTTCTCAAACTTTAGGATACACCAGAATCACTTGATAGGCTTTTAATAACATGGACTGACTTCTGTAGAGGTCCCTTTTAGGCAAACAGACTTGGGCGATGGAATGCAGAAAGGGTCCACAGCGAGCCCAGGGCTGAATACAGACAGGTCCACCAGGCAACCCACCTCAAAATCTCCACGGGCTCTAAGTGACCCATGGGCTACTTACAACTAGGCAGTAACCAAAACCATTGTCCCCCTACCTCTGCACCTCCCCCCTTTAAAAACAGCCTCTCCTCTGCTGTCCTGCCCACAGCTCCCTTAGGGTGTATTCAATACATTTCTTTGTTCCGCCTCAGGTGAATTCTTCCCCTCCTGCCACTGCTTCCACCCAATCATCTCCTGACATTTGGGGGCCCCCATCCGACTGGGAGAGACATCCCATTTAGACATCACAATTCCTCTGCTCCACCACCCATAACCCCTGATTTTCTGATTCATTCAGTTTGAGGCGGGGCTCAAGAATTTTTATTTTTATTTTTATTTATTTATTTTTTAAACTTATTTGACAGAGAAAGATCACAAGCAGGCAGAGAGGCAGGCAGAGAGAGAGGGGGAAGCAGGCTCCCTGCTGAGCAGGGAGCCTGATGTGGGGCTCGCTCCCAGGACCCTGAGACCATGACCTGAGCCGAAGGCAGAGGCTTAACCCACTGAGCCACCCAGGTGCCCAAGAATTTGTATTTTTTAATAAATTCCTTTGTGGTCCTGATGCTGTTTTTCCAGAGAGCACACTTTGTGAATCATGGCTGCAGACCACTGCTTGAAGATCCACAGTGTGTCTTCTTTACAGCTTCATCCCCTACTCTACTAGGAATTTTTTAGAGGGGGAGGTAACAAGGGGGAGAGGGAGAAAGAGAATCCCAAGCAGACTCCCTGCTGAGTGCGGGGCCCACAGTGCCTTATCCCACAATCCCGAGATCACTACCTGATATGAAATCGAGGGTTGGACACTCAACCTACTGAGCCATCCAGGTGCCCTTAGGGAGAGAGAAAATCTTAAACAGATGCCACACCCAGTGTGAGCCCTACTACAGGCTCCATCTCATGACCCTGAGATCATGACCTGAACTGAAATCAAGAGTTAGATGCTTAACTGATGGAGCCACCCAGGTGCGCACAGGATTGTTGTTAATACTTTCATTGAAGATCCAGGTTTCCAAGCCCATTCAGGTTTACTGCTTCTTCTTGCTCTGTGTAATGTTAGGAGAAAATTCTCTGTAGGTCTCTTGGGTTTCTGCACATCTCGTGAGCAGAGGCATTGACTGCCTTTTGGTTCTGGACTATCGTTTCAAGGGTGTATGCAGGAGGAAGTGCTTAGGAAGACGGATATAGAATTGCCCTCCAAAGAGTGAGGTATGATGGCTGTATAATATAATAAAAGATGATGCTTTCCTGTGGGGTGAAGTTTGGGCAGGTTTGCTTGCAGCCTGTTAGAGAAGACTGGGAGGTTCCTTGAAGTTGAACTTGAGGTTCCTTGACTGACATGCAAATTCACTGTGTGCACATCATTCGTCTAGGTCTACCCCATGAGATGGGGGAGTAAGGGGCTAAGGGACACCAATGGTAACGTAAAACTTATCATGAGTAAGAGTGTACTTTGTGTATGAGGGTGGTGTCTTCTATGGGCATCCGTGAAAGAGGGGCAGGCTAACTTGTTAGCTCAAAAATAAGGTGAAATCTCAGATCCTTCATAATTCTGTTTTGTTCTGTTTTTAATCTTCATAGATCTTAAAATGTAAACTCTCAACGGTTTCACATCAAACAAATAAATAAATAAAATCTTAAAAAAAAAAGAAAAAGACAGTATAGATACCGACAGAATGTTAAAGAAAGAGTCTCATTTTTTCTGCTTAGGGCCTGGGGGTTTTTATTGAGGGCAGTGGTCTGGTGTACCTGCCTTCTCGGTAATCCAGGAACAAAAAACGACTGTTTCAGTGCCCTCCATAAATTACTTATGCCCTGAAGCCTGGGGTCCTGATGAGTCAGTGGTCTGGGAAAACATTCCTGATGACCCTGCCCCACCGCCCCTTAGATATTATCTAGTGTGCTAGAAGACGCAGAAGAAATCGTTAACTCCTTCACCTTTACAAAAAAAGAACATACATGATTGGTTCTCTAAGATGTGTGTAAGGCCTGGGGTGTGGGTCCGAGCAAAAATAGAATCCAGAAAAGGAGCAAAAAAGCAATTTTTCATGGGGTCCCTGTAGTTTCCTTGTCTCAACACCAAGGTTCAAGCTCATTCTGTTTCTCCTGTATGTGGCGTGTTTCTAATTTTTCCATTTGATAAATACTGCTTGCACGGAAATATTATACACAATTTTCCTCTTCTTTGACTTTCTTTGGGGAGAGTATTCTCAAATCAGGAATTGCCAGGTCAAGGGGTTAAAAAAAAGTTACAGACCTACAAGTATTTTTGAAAGAGACAGACTGTGGTGGCAATGAAGAGAAGTGAGTTGCATCCCTGTGGCCCCAAGTCGGGGTCCTGAGTCTCCCTTTCCCCTTTTGTTTATGGGAGACAGTTCTTTCTACAATACAGAATTCTTTTTTTTTTTAAGATTTTATTTATTTATTTGACAGACAGAGATCACAAGTAGGCAGAGCAGCAGGCAGAGAAAGAGGAAGGGAAGCAGGCTCCCCGCTGAGCAGAGAGCCCGATGCTGGGCTTGATCCCAGAGCCCCGGGATCATGACCTGAGCTGAAGTCAGAGGCTTTAACCCACTGAGCCACCCAGGCGCCCCTACAATACAGAATTCTTGTGAAGCATCCATGGTATGTCTGAATAAAGCATAGAGCACAGGGTCCCTAACCTAGTAATGTACCCATTTTATTGAAAATGAAAAGGTAGAAAAATACTGGAGGAAACACTGATCTAGCAGGAAGGGTATCCTTTCTCCAGAAACTCTCTTTTCTACCATGAAAACATTTCCCACTTAGGCTTTTGCTCAAAGTTGACTCTAAAGAGTGAAATATCAGTGCCAATATGGGAAAAAATTTTTTTTTGTTTTCAGATTTATCCATTTACTTGAGAGAGAGAGCGAGCAAGCTAGAGAGTGCAATTGCATATGTGGGGAAGCAGGGAGGGGCAGAGGAAGGGGGAACTAGCAGACTCCCCACTGAGCAGGGAACCAGACTTGGGGCTCTCTCCCAGGACCCCGGCATCATGATCTGTGGTGAAATCAAGTGTCGTTGGAGGTTTAACCAAGTAAGCCACTCAGGCACCCCAATATGGGAACATATATATATATAATATTATATTTATATTTCTCTATCTATCTATCTATCAGAGACAGCGAGAGAGGGAATACAAGCAGGGAGAGGGAGAAGCAGGCTTCCTGCTAAGCAGAGAGCCAAATGCTGGGCTCCATCCCAGGACTCTGGGATCACCACCCGAGCTACCCAGGCGTCAGGGGGAGCATTTTTCTTTTCTTTTTCTTTTCTGTTCTCTTCTCTCCTTCCTTCCTTCCTTCCTTCCTTCCTTCCTTCCTTCCTTCCTTTTAAAAGATTTTATTTATTTGACAGAGATTACAAGTAGGCAGAGAGAGGCAGGCAGAATGAGAGAAGGGGAAGCAGGCTCCACGCTGAACAGACAGCCCTACGCGGGGCTGGATACCAGGACCTCGAGATGACGGCCTGAGCCAAATGCAGAGGCTTAACCCACTGAGCCACCCAGGCGCCCCAGGGGGAGCATTTCTAAGACCATATGTGAAGTGAACAAAAGAGGCAATGGAGAAGTTACTTTTGCTTTCAGTAGTTAAAAGAAGTAGTTAAAAGAAGGAATGCACATATACCTAAATGTGCACAGACCACTTCAAGAAAAACCAAGGGCTGGAAACTTTACAGCTCTAGGTCTTGGGCATCTGCTGCATGGTCCACTAGAGGACTCGATATCCCCACATTCTTTTTGAGATAATGTGAAGTTTTAGAACCATATGTCAGAAAAAAAAAAAAAAAAAAAAAAAAAGAACCATATGTCAGTGTGACTGTTCAAGATTTCCAGCAGATGGCGCTAGACGCCATCCAGCGCACAGTTCTGAAGGCCCGAGATTTGGCTTCCGGAAGAACAAAGCCTTACCCTGTCTCCCGAGTGGATGGTCATCCGCACAGAAACAGGGCAAAAAATCTGCGTTGCTTTTCTTCTCCCGGAATGGTCGGATGTCTGGTTTCCACGCTGGCTGTTGTCTCTGTGTTCCAGGATTCTAAGGATCAAGCAAAGCGAGCATTTACAGTCTGCTGAGTGGAGGGACGAACGGGCGGGCTGATGAAGAGATGACTGGGTCTATGAAGAAGATGGAGGCAAAGCGCACGGCTGAAGGTCAACTCCTCAGAGGTTACTAGTCGGGTGTCAACTAAAAAGAGCAGTTTTTGCTTGAGATTACCCCATCTCAACACATCCGAACGTTTTTAAAAACCACACACCCAGTTTCCGCTAGTACAAAACTGCCATAATCCACCAGACAAATCGGATTCTACCCCCCTCCTCTCCCCTCCCCGTGACCCTCTACCAGGACCCCAGGAAAGGACGCTCCCTGCAGGGTTTTGAAGGGGAATTGGACTACTCCAACCTTTACAGTGATGGGGAGGTTGGTTCTTCCCACGAGGAAGAGGAAACATGTCAGCGCTGCAGGGAAGGGAGGGGTTCCTCAATCCTGGGCGAGTCACGAAGGTGTGAGAGCCGCTCTTCACAAGCAGAGCTGGAAACCCGAGCAGAACCGAGCAGGTGAGCAGGCCGCTGCAGGTAAGCGGGGCCTCGGGAAGGTTTCCGGGCCTGCACGGATGCCAGTGGGGACGACTGCGCCAGCCGAGAGCCAGGGCTGGGAATGGGGTGTCCTGGCAAGGGCACTTGGCCACAGTCTCAGGGTTCACGGAAGGGTTCCTCAGTCATCTGAGTAACAGGGAGTGCAGGTCCCGGGGGGCCCCCAGCCTCCACGGGTTCTGGAATTCTCCTCCATGGGCCAGAAACGCTGTGCTGGGATCTTGTAGGCCAGACGGGACTCGGACTCACCCTGGGTGAGTGTTGGGGTCATGGGCAGGGATCCAGACTTTATTGGAAAACTCAGAAGCACCTCATTCCCCTGCATTCCTTCTAGGAAGGAAGGAACTCCGGGCTCTGACAGGTTCTGATGATTGAACCAACCTAATCAGGGGGACCTGGGAGGCTTTATGTGCACATTGAAGGTTTGGGGAGAGAAAGATGAGACTGACCTTTAAAAGAACTTTAAAAAACTTGGCTTGCAGGTTGGATACTCAGTCTGATCCAGAGGGGATGCAATTCTGGAACAGCCGGGAGGGTTGTTCCATCTGTGGCTGTCGCCAGGACCCCACATCTCTGTGTCCCCTACTAGACTGGACAAGGAGTAAGGAGGGGATGGGAGGAAGGTGGGGTAGTGTGAGCTGCTCCTGAGTGGTGACTCCCCCACTTTGGACTCTTGTTGCTAAACATTGTATCTGGAGATGGCTATAGGTACAAATATATTATTATGTAAACATCCTTTTTATTATTTTACAGGACTTCAATCCTGTTGTGAGACGCTGGACAGATTATATAACCTCCTAGAATCTTTTCTCTTCCATACAACAGAGGCATTAATAGTACTACTTCCTGAGTCATTTTATTTCCTAAGTAGCCAGCATGTAGTAGTGAATTAATCAAATACTTAATCAGTGAATTAAGTATTTAGTGAATTAAATAAGTATTTGAGAAGAATCCATGGAAAGTGTTCAGGGAATGGCAAGGAGGCCAGAATGCTGGAGCAGAGAGGACCAGTGATAGAGAATTTGGAAGTGAAGACAAAAATGGGGGGGGGGGGATACATGTTGGGTCCCCTAGGTCAACTTTCCTGAGTGAAGTGGAAAACCACTGGAGGGTTTGGAGTGGTTTGGAGTGGAGGGATGACATGATCCATTCATAGTTTACCAGGAATGTCAGCTACTGTGTTGAAAATAGATGGAAAATAGAAAAACAGAAGGGATGCTTGGGTGGCTCAGTTAAGTGTTTGCCTTCAGCTCAGGTCATGATCCCAGGGTCCTAGGGCCAAACACCAGGTCAGGCTCCCACTCAGTGGCTAGTCTGCTTCTCCCTCTCACACTGTCCCTGCCTGTGCTCACTCTCTCTCTCTCTCTTTCTCTCAAGTAAATAAATTTAAAAATCTTAAAAAAAGAAAGAAAGGAAGAAGCAGAGGAACCATTAGAAGTTACTTCAGTAATTTGGGCAAGAAATGATGGAAGGTGGCCCAGAGCACGTGGGTGGTTATGGGAGTGATGAGAAGTGATTGATTTCTGGGTCCATTTTGGCAAGAACGTCTATAGGACTTGGTGATCCTGGGACATAAAAGAAGGATCATGGATGGCATGGATGTGTTTAGCCTGAGTAACTGCTAAAATGGAGGAAGCATTAACAGAAAGGAAGGCTGCAGTGGAGGTGGGTTACATAGGAATAGCAGGAGTTCTGTTGAAGATTCGAGGTGGTGATGCCTGTTGAGGAGTGAGTGGAGATGTCAAGGAATGGTTGGATACATGGATCTGAAGTTAGGGGAGATCCAGGCTAGAGGCGAAATAACAAATGACTTTTTTAGGATATGTATATCCCATGTGATATTTCAATTACAGCAGTTTGTCCTGCATTTTTCTTTGCTAAATCTGGCGACTCTAGTTGTGGTGTACTTGGGAGGTAGTGATTAGGTGTCTCTAGCAAAAGACACTGGAAGAAATGACCAAAAAGGAAAAACAGTTGGTGGTCTGAAAACCAGGACAAGAAGGAGTTTCAGGAAGAGAGTCACCAGCTGTGTCGAATGCTGCTGATAGATCAAGTGTGTTCAGGACAGAAAATGACTACTTATTTGAACCAAGTCGATGTCATTGGTTAATTTTTGGAAAAGGGTATTCATGGAATTGGGACAAGGTAAACTTGCTTTCTAGTGGATTCAAGAGAGAAATGGAAAATAGAGAAAATTTTCACAAGGTTTGGTTTTGTTTTGTTTCTTCTTCTTCTTCTTCTTCTTCTTCTCCTTCTCCTTCTCCTTCTCCTTCTTCTTCTTCTTCTTTTTTTAAGGCTCATTTCATGACTGTGAGATCAAGACCTGAGCTGAGGTCAAGAATTGGACACTTAACTGACTGAGGCACCCACACACCCCACACAAGGAGTTTTCAGTAAAAAGACCAGAGGAATGAGATGGGACTAGGAGGAGTTAAATCTGGAGAGGATTTCCTTTGGGGATGGGAGCAATGACCCCTCATTTAAATGCTGATAGGATGATGTAACATAAATTGATATAAGAGGAGAGGGAATAACTGAAGGTAGTGAGTTAGAATAGGGAGGTAGTGAGCGAGGGTACACATACTGTGTACACACATTATATATAAAAACAGAAACCTACTCCCCATGCAGACAATGTCCTCATTCCTTGAGAGATCAAAAAAAGAGGCCAGTATGGGCTACCTTCGTTGTAGGATTTTGGCCTCTCAGGTCCTGACGGACTTCTTTGCTCTCCAGTGCCTTCTATCAGTAGTTTTGTGTATTCTCTCTACATTGTCAATGGAAGAGTTAGAACAAAAGTTTCAAACATATTCAGAAATAGATGAATTAATAAATGAACCCTCATGAACCCATCATTTAGCTGCAGTAATTGCCGACACTTTGGTATCTTCTGTCATCTGTAGCCCACCCTCTTTCCTCCTTTTCCTCTTAATTATATTGAAGCAAATACTAGACAATATTCCCCATATGTAACATCGCATGTATATATTTGAGCTTTATCTTTAAAGGATAGGGACTGTCTTTTTAAAAAAGTTGCCTTATTATCGCACACATACAAAATTAATTCTTTAATCACATATTTAGTCAGTATTCATATTTGCATGGTTTTCTTGTTGCACCAGATCATTAAAAAAATTTTTTTTAAAGATTTTGTATTTATTTATTTGAGACAGAGCAGGAGAGAGCATGAGCAGGGTGGGAAGGGGGCAGGAGACAAAGGGAGGAGGAGAAGCAGGCTCCCTGCTAAGTAGGGAGCCCAACGCGGGGGTTGATTCCTGGACCCTGGGTTCATGACCTGAGCTAAAGGCAGAGGCATAACCGACTAAGCCATGCAGAAGTGCCCCACATCAGACAATTTTGAGTAACAAAGTATTCTCATTCACGAGACTGTTGTAGGCCATATTTATTAACAGAGCAGAAGTATATGGTAATGAACCAAAGCTGGCCAGCAAGTCAATGTTAAATACCTTTCTTCAGTGGGAGTCCTCATCCCTCCCACCCACAGCCAGGTAACAAATCAGGATTAGCAGGACCAGATCCACAACTGGGGAAGTGAGAGAATCACTCAGATTGGTACAGTTTCCTATATGTATAGTTTCCATGGTCCCTCAAAGGACATACTAATTACAAGATCACCATACTCAATAAAGGCCAGAGCTATAGTATTCCCTTCCGGTATTTATAGTATATTTTTAGTTCCTTCCAGTCCAGATGCAGTTTACCAACTAGAGATCATTTTTGTCATAAGCAGTGTTGCCTGGCAACATAGATTATAGACCACCTTATGAGCTTGCTAAAGGAACAGCTAGGAAGTTACTTAACTTAGGGTTTAACTGAAGATCAAATATGTGTGCGTAATAGGAGAGTTTTATCTTTCAACAAAAACAGCCATTTGAGGGATAGTTGACATAAAGTAACTATAGGTTTTTGTAGTGTACAGTTTGGTAAATTTTGACAGGTACACATCCATGAATCCATTACCACATTCAAGATAGTGACTACTTGGGGCGCCTGGGTGGCTCAATGGGTTAAAGCCTCTGCCTTCGGCTCAGGTCATGATCTCAGGGTCCTGGCATCGAGCCCCACATCAGGCTCTTTGCTCAGCAGGGAGCCTGCTTCTCTCGCTCTCTCTGCCTGCCTCTCTGCCTACTTGTGATCTCTGTCTGTCAAATAAATAAATAAAATCTTAAAAAAAAAAAAAGATAGTGACTACTTATACACATACCAACCTCAGACATTTTCTCGATCCTCTTTTATAATCTTTCTCTACATTATACAACAACCCCACCCCATCCCCAATGACAATTAATAGTTCATTCCTTTTTATTGCTGAATACTATTCCATTTTGAGGATATACCACAATTTTTTTGATCCAGTCACCCATTTGTTGGCCATTTGAGTTGTTTTTAGTTGTGGCTATTACTTTTATTGTTGTTACTGTCAACAACAAGCAAAATGTATACTTCTATATTTCCTACTGCCTTTTTTTCATTAAAAAATTGTATTTACTTAAAAGCAATCAGAGTTTGCCACCCCTAGTGGTTATTGAAATACCACCAGGACAGGGTCGTCTAAAGACACATTTGGTCGTGTGTTAACTATGCCAAAAGACACTATAGGGCAAACAAATCTTACACAGCCTTACATTTCAATTTTTTTCTTTGAAAGGACTGAGTTGTATACAAGGAGTTAAATGCTTGATAGACAAGGAAAAAAAACTGCTCGAGAACCAACTTATCATCATCGTCATCTTCCTCATCTTCTTGATCTTCCTCATCTCCCTGGTCTTCCTTCTTTGTCTTGTGTTTTTTCAGCTTGTATGACTCCCTTTTTTGCCATCTCAGGCTTCCCTTGCGTGTAGTGTGCAGCAATATTCTTTTCATTTTTTCCCTCAGCTGAGTGGCCTTTTTGTGAGGCTGCTTGTCATCTGCATCTGTGCTGCTCCTCGTCCTTCCCTGTCTTCTCCGCAACATCACCAATGGATAGGGCAGGATGTTCTCCTTTGATTTTTAGCTGATGCTCAGAACAGAACAAGGAAAAGGCAGAAGGAGGCCAGTTGGTTGCATTGGGATCCTTGAGTTTCTTTTTGGCTTCCCCTGTAGGGGGCATATAAGTTTTACTTTCTCAGGTTGCACCCAGGCAACTTCAACTAATTTCAATAGTGAAGCATCTGCCTTTGGCTCAGGTCATGATCCTGGGGTCCTGGAATTGAGCCCCTCATTGGGCTCCCTGCCCAGTGGGGAGCCTGCTTCTCCCTCTCTCCCTGCTTGTGTTCTCTCTCTCTCTTTCTTTCTGTCAAATAAATAAATAGGATCTTGAAACAAAAAGTTTTCATTTCTCTTTCATAACGGGCCTTGTCCACCTTTGCCATGTCTTCAAATTTTCCTTTCTTTATGGCAGACATGGTCTTCCACCTCTCCAAGCACTTCTTAGAAAACTCTTGAGAGGGGCGCCTGGGTGGCTCAGATGGTTAAGCGTCTGCCTTTGGCTCAGGTCATGATCTCCAGGTCCTGGGATCGAGCCCCACGACAGGCTCCTAGCTCAGTGGGGAGTCTGCTTCTCCCTCTGCCTCTCCCTCTCCCTCTCCCTCTGCCTCTCCCTCTGCCTCTCCCTCTGCCCGTCTTGTGCTCTCTCTCTCTCAAATGAATAAATAAAATCTTAAAAAAAAAAAAAGAAAAGAAAACTCTTGAGAGGTTGACAGAAGCATCCAGATGCTTGTTCTTGTGCTCCTCTCCGCAAGTTTGCACAGATGAATGCATATGGTGCCATGTTGTTTCTCAGCTTCTTAGGACCTGTTCTGCCCATGATTAAGTATTTTCCTCAGCGAGGCACAGAATGACCAATGCCCGGCGGGCTCTCACTTACCTTGGGGCCGTCTTTATGGAGCTTAGGGTACTGCAATGGCCATCCTACTGCATTTCTTTCTTTCTTTTTTTTCTTTTTAAAAGATTTTTATTTATTTATTTATTTGACAGAGAGAGAGATCACAAGTAGGCGGAGCAGCAGGCAGAGAGAGAGAGAGAGAGGAGGAAGCAGGCTACCTGCGGAGCAGAGAGCCCGATGTGGGGCTCGATCCCAAGACCCTGGGATCATGACCTGAGCCGAAGGCAGAGGCTTTAACCCACTGAGCCACCCAGGCACCCCACTACTGCATTCTTAACTAGAATGTATCTATGGGGAAAATTCCACCTCATCAACTTTTTTTTTTTTTTAATTTTATTTTTTATAAACATATAATATATTTTTATCCCCAGGGGTACAGGTCTGTGAATTGCCAGGTTTACACACTTCACAGCACTCATCATAGCACATACCCTCCCCAATGTCCATAATCCCACCCCCCCCAACCCCCCTCCCCCCATCAACCCTCAGTTTGTTTTGTGAGATTAAGAGTCACTTATGGTTTGTCTCCCTCCCAATCCCATCTTGTTTCATTTACTCTTCTCCTACCCCCTTAACCCACCATGTTGCATCTCCTCTCCCTCATATCAGGGAGATCATATGATAGTTGTCTTTCTCCGATTGACTTATTTCGCTAAGCATGATACCCTCTAGTTCCATCCACGTTGTCGCAAATGGCAAGATTTCATTTCTTTTGATGGCTGCATAGTATTCCATTGTGTATATATACCACATCTTCTTTATCCATTCGTCTGTTGATGGACATCTAGGTTCTTTCCATAGTTTGGCTATTGTAGACATTGCTGCTATAAACATTCGGGTGCACGTGCCCCTTCGGATCACTACGTTTGTATCTTTAGGGTAAATACCCAGCAGTGCAATTGCTGGGTCATAGGGTAGTTCTATTTTCAACATTTTGAGGAGCCTCCATGCTGTTTTCCAGAGTGGTTGTACCAGCTTGCATTCCCACCAACAGTGTAGGAGGGTTCCCCTTTCTCCGCATCCTCGCCAGCATCTGTCATTTCCTGACTTGTTAATTTTAGCCATTCTGACTGGTGTGCCACGTCATCAACTTTTTGATTTCAGCTAAGGAGGGATTGTACTGGAAGGATGGCAATAATGCTCAGTGACCTTCAGTTTCAGATGAGTGTCTTGTCCATAGGAATGAATCGGTAATGTGGATTATGGTTCTTTCCTGGCCAGCAGAATTCCATTGCTCTACTTCAGTTGGGCTGGGCACCAGAGGCAAGAGGAGGAAGTGCCAGGGTCATCACTACTTGGTATGTACTGTGACTTCTTAGCGAAGCTCCCCCTGGGACTTAAGGGGATGAAGCAGTAGTTAAACGCAGGGGCTGTGGCTCCCTAGATTCTACCTGCCAGGAAGGAGGGTGAAGGCTGAGGAGCCCTCTCAGCCTCTCACTTTTCCTACTTCCAGGACAACCAAACATTTCTAAGGGAGTTTCCTCACACAGAAACCCTGACTATAAAATGCCCTTTGCAGCCTCCCTGGCTGAGCTCCAAGCCGAGGCCAGCTGCCCCATCTGCCTGGATTACCTGAGAGACCCAGTGACCACTGACTGCGGGGACAACTTCTGTGGCTCCTGCATCCACCAGCGCTGGGAAGACCTACAGGACATCCTCCCCTGTCCCGTCTGCTTCCGCCACTGTCTTGACAGGAACTTCAAGAGGAACGTGCAGTTAGGTCATGTGACCGATTTGGTCCAGCAGCTTCCCGCCAGGAGGAGCAAGTGGAGACTGCAGGAAGGGAAAGACCTGTGTGAGCAGCACTGTCAGCCTCTGACCCTGTTCTGTGAGAAGGACCTGGAGCTGCTGTGTCCCCGGTGCAAGGTCTCCTCCGGCCACCGGGGCCACCCCCTGACACCCATCGAGGGAGCTGCGGCTGACCACAGGAAGAAGCTCAAAAGCTACAACCAGCCCTTGAAGAAGCAGGTTGAAGACACTGAAAAGGGGTTAGAAATGCAAATCTCAGAATCATTTGAATTTCGAATGAGGATAAGAAATCAAAGGAGAAATTACATTCTGATTTTAAACATTTTAAGAGTTTTTTTTAAAGATTTTATTTATTTATTTTTAAAGATTTTATTTATTTATTTGACAGTCAGAGATCACAAGCAGGCAGAGAGGTAGGCAGAGAGGGAGAGAGGAGGAAGCAGGCTCCCCGCTGAGCAGAGAGCCCGACGAAGGACTCGATCCCAGGACCCCGAGATCATGACCCGAGCCGAAGGCAGAGGCCCCAAACCACTGAGCCACCCAGGCGCCCCTATTTATTTATTTATTTGGGAGAGAGAGAGAGAGAGCGAGCACGAGAGGGAAGACGGTCAGAGGGAGAAGCAGACTCGCTGCTGAACTGGGAACCTGATCCCGGGATTCCGGGATCATGACCTGAGCCGAAGGCAGTCAAATTTAAGAATTTTCTTAAAGAGGGGCTCCTGGGTGGCTCAGTGGGTTAAGCCTCTGCCTTTGGCTCAGGTCATGATCTCAGGGTCTTGGGATCGATCCCCGCATGGGGCTCTCTGCACAGTGGGGAGCCTGCTTCCCCCTCTCTCTGTCTCTGCCTCTCTACTTGTGATCTCTGTCAAATAAATAAAATCTTAAAAAAAAAAAAGAGTTTTCTTAAAGAGAAGAATTAAAATTACAGATTGAAGAGAAAGCCATTCAAGAGAAACTGTATGAGAACAAAGTAAAATTCTCACAGCATGTGAGCATTCTAAAAGGTCCCTGTTTGAAATAATAGCAGATAGGTGTGTAGTCAGAACAGGAGTTGCTCTCAGGTTTTGAAACTATCTATAACCGGGGCACCTGGGGGGCCCAGTTGGTTAAGCATCTGCCTTCAGCTTAAGTCATGATTCCAGGGTCATTGGATCGAGCCTTGTGTCAGACTCCTTGCTGGGAGCCTGCTTCTCTCTTCTACTCCCCCTCTCCTCTCTTGTGCTCTCTCCCTCTCTCTCTCAAATAAATAATCTCTTAGAAAAAAGAAAGTACCAATAACAGGCACGAAAACCTAAACGAACCAGCCTTCTTTTCATAGAATTCAAGAAAAAATATATTGGTTCTCCTGAATAATATTTTAACCTATAGAAAATTATCAATCTGTTTAAGGTCAAATTGACCCTAAATATTGAAACTGCTCACCCCAGTCTTATTATCTCAGAAGACAGAAAAAGTGCAACATTAGGAGAGGTGAAAACAAACTTTTCTTACAATCTCAGCAACTTTACTTTTTTGCCAGCTGTCCTGAGTCTCCAGAGGGTTGTTTCTGGCAGGCATTTTTAGCAGGTGGAAGTAAGAGGAAATGGTCAATGGGCTGTAGCTGTCTGTAGGAATCTTTTCCCAGAAATGCAGTGACTTCCCTGTCCCCCAAAGATGGATGCTAGTAAATCCAGTTCTGTCTGGTCCAATAAAGTCCAGGCGGATTGACATTTTTCTGGACTACGAGTTGGGGAAGGTTTAATTTGAGTAACAGTTTTCATATCTATACTTAACACTGATACATTTAGGGAAGAATTTAGGGCTTATGTCTTTTTTTTTTTTTTTTAATTTAGGGCTTATTTCTATATTGGACCTACTTCAGACCTTACAGTATAGTAACTCATGAATAAAGAAATATCTGGGGGCTTCGCAGGTTGATATTTTTCTTTCTGCTCTTCACACATGCCACTTGGAATGTTAATTATATGATTACTAATTGTTGGAATGATATGATCCCAAGAATTATGGTAATTTGGGCTTCGGTTGCATGTGGGTTTTACCTTTTTAAAAGTGATTCTAGGGATGCCTGGGTGGCTCAGTGGGTTAAGCCGCTGCCTTCGGCTCAGGTCATGATCCCAGCGTCCTGGGATGGAGTCCCACATCGGGCTCCTTGCTCAGCAGGGAGCCTGCTTCTCCCTCTGCCTCTGCCTGCCACTCTATCTGCTTGTGCTCACTCTTGCGCGCTCTCTCTCTCTCTCTCTCTCTGACAAATAAATAAATAAAATCTTTAAAAAAAAATAAAATAAAAGTGATTCTATATTCACAGGAAATTGCAAAGATAGTGCAGTGTGTTGTGTTAACACCTAAAAGATAGTCATCTCTCTGAGAGATAGTGCCTCTCTCTTTCAGTAACTATGATGTATTACTTAGCACGAACACTTCATATAAATGGTGCAGGAAACAATGCAAAGTGCTTTTGTAATCCCAAAGTCAAATATATAAAAATTACACATTTTGGGATGCGTGGCTGACTCAGTCCACAGTGCATGTGACTTGATCTCGAGGTTGTGAGTTCGAAGCTCAAGTTGAGGATAGAGTTTACTTAATAAAAAAATTTTTTACATTATCTTTTCAAATTTTCATAAGTGCATTTGCAACATTTATAATTTTCCTATGTATTCTCCATTTCTAGAAATTCACCAGTTGATTGAATCAGTATTAAGTTCTATGCTTTACAATATATTGAAGAAAATGGTCTTCTACTTTTGGTATTCTTAGATTTGGAAAAGCCTATTTTTTATTTTACTTTATGTTATTTTATGTTATGTTATGTTATGTTATGTTATTTTTTTGAGAAGCCCATTTAATGCCAGAAGGTTTTAGAGCACTTTTGCAGAACCCAGTGTGTATAGACCTTATTTTATTAATTAGTGGCCAAGATTACAACCTAAGCAAATTTATAAATACTCTTAAGGTACAAAAGTACCACAGTCAGTTTTTCATTTTGTCTTTGTTTATACAAGGTATTTACAGAATTCTGTTTATTTTGCCTTGTCTTGCCATTTTTGAAAACCAGGTTCATATATAACCTCAAAACACCACATACTTGTGTTATATTACATTATGTTAAACTGTCATTTTAGAAAATACTTATATTTGGAATCCTATATGTATATTGTTTATAAATCTTGGTAATAAAGAGTTTTATTTTGTGGGGGGCCTGGGTGGCTCAGTCTGTTGGGTGTGGGACTCTTGATTTAGGCTTGGTTAGTGATCTCAGGTTATGGGATGGAGCTCCCTTTCTGGCTCTGTGGTCAACATAGCATCTACTTGTCCCTTGGGGCCCCTCCCCCCCCCACACTCTCTCTCCAAAAGAGAGAAAATCTGTGAAAAAATTTCATTTTGTATATTTGTAGTCTATGTCTATAATTTGAGGAAGATGCTCAGGAGAGTTTTTGGAACCCCTTTCTCTTCTTTTTTTTTTTTTTTTAATTTTATTTATTTGACAGAGAGAGACAGTGGAAGAGGGAACACAAGCAGGGGGAGTAAGAGAGGGGAGAGGGAGAAGCAGGCTGCCCACTGAGCAGGGAGCCCAATGCAGGTCTCTATCCCAGAACCCTGGGACCATGACCTAAGCCAAAGTTGCTTAATGCCTGAGCCACTCAGGTGCCCCTGGATCCTTTTCGATGAGGTAGGAGGAACCCCTATGTTGATCAGGACAGTGTGTAGCGCTTATCTCAGCTGCTTGGCAAGGTAAAACATCCTACTTTTTCATGTAAAGTGTGGATCTGAAGGACACTGCTCTAGTACTCCACCCAGCAATTAACTCCCTCCATCACAGGTGTGATCTCTCAGCACTGTCACTGCAACTAGAAAGGGCATTAGAATGACACACTGAGGCTGAAAACCAACAGCAGGAAGTGACACGCATTTTCAGTTATTCCATTTTCTAAAATTAATTGCAAAGCCCCACTTATCTGGAAGGTGGCTGGAAAGAATACATTAATATGAGGTGAAAAGCCATTATTTGCCACAATTCTTGATTCCAATTAGACATCAGTGAAATTCACATTAATAGTGCTAGAATTTGCTAGAATTAAAACTCTCCAATTATAACTTGTGAATAGATTGACGCAGAAACTGGTAATAGTTTTGGCTTCATTTGACAGCAGTTACTCAATAACTTCACCCACATCAGAGATGTTTCTTTTTAAGCAAAATAAGCATTAAAACACTTCTCAGTGGGAGAATTATAAAGCATTATTATAATGAAATCCTGGTGAGTCATTAGAAGATTTGTTGAGAGTAATGTCTAAACAGATTGGAATGAGAGGGGAAAAAAAATTTCTTAATTGGCCAAGGCTTCTGTGGATAAGGAGCCCAGGAGCTACTTAAATGACACGATAAAGGCCAGGGATAGGTTGAGTTAAAGTTAGAGAGAAGGTTTTCCTCTTCCGGGGATGGCGTCCGTAGGCATTAAGAATGGTCCAGCGTTTGACCTACCATCATAGGCTATCCTATAATACAGCCTCTAATAAAACTAGGCTGTCCCGAACCCCAGGTAATAGAATCGTTTACCTTTATACCAAGAAGGTTGGGAAAGCACCAAAATCTGCATGTGGCGTTTGCCCAGGCCGACTTAGAGGAATTCGAGCTGTGAGACCTAAAGTGCTTATGAGGTTGTCTAAAATGAAAAAACATGTCAGCAGGGCCTATGGTGGTTCCATGTGTGCCAGGTGTGTTCGTGACAGGATCAAGCGTGCTTTCCTTATCGAGGAGAAGAAAATTGTTGTGAAAGTGTTGAAGGCAAAAGCACAGAGTCAGAAAGCTAAATTTTAAAAAAAATGAAGCTGTTTTGAGTAATAAAAAAGTCAAAAGGCTTGATCTATTATTGCTGTTGTAATTTGTTAGTATACCCATTTTTATGATGTTTGGGGATTTCATTATTTTTAGGTGATTGCTTTTTCTGAAACACAGGAAATGGAGGTCAGTGATAGGTAGAATTTTTTGATGGCAGCTATGGAAGACTTGGACAGTTTGAGAAAAGTGGCCCTTAAAATAGCTGGATGTTTCTTTTAATTCCTCTGAATAATTTCCATAGGGTCTCCTTCAGCACCAACGTTGACAGGACAGAATTACAGTGTTCAATAAGTTACTTGGAATGGAATCTTTTACACCATCTTATTTAAACCTTCCATTTCTTTTTTTTTTTTTTTTTAAAGATTTTATTTATTTATTTGACAGAGATCACAAGTAGGCAGAGAGGCAGGCAGAGAGAGAGAGGGAAGCAGGATCCCCGCTGAGCAGAGAGCCCGATGTGGGGCTCGATCCCAGGACCTTGGGATCATGACCTGAGCTGAAGGCAGAGGCTTTAACCCACTGAGCCACCCAGGCGCCCTTAAACCTTCCATTTCTTTAGATCAGTTCAAAATGGTCTATTTTGGAGAGCTCAGAACCTCATATTCAGCAAACAATGAGCTCTTATATACGAAACTTGTCATGGATCTAATGAAATTCAAACTCTGGTTGATGTTGAATTTATAATCAGTTCAGAAATTAAAGTAACAGACCTTGGTTATATTTATTCTTGAAAGCTGTGTGATATTTCTAACAACTCTTAATAATATAAAAGTATGTAAAGAGTGAGAGTAGCTCATTCTTACAGTGCTGAGACGGTACCAAGCATTTTCTAATATTCTACATACATTAGTTCATTTGAATTGCCTTCCAAGACCATTTTTTCAGATCATGTCAAGCTTATTTTTAATCTCAGGGGAGCATAGAGAGCAGAGGCAGGCTACTTGCACAAGCCAAGAAATCTAGTCATCAGAAGAGATTTCTATATATTTTGACCCTTTTCCTCAATCTAGGTGTTCTGTTACTGGTATGATGTAACTTAGATGTCTCAGGCAGAGGAGTGTTTCCGCTTATAAATGACCGCCCTTTTAAAGAGGAAGGGTGTCCTGGAACTAGTAAGTGGCTAAGCTGGCACAGGAACTCCAGCAGTAAAGAATTTCTAACCCTGGCTTTGCCATGTGTGACACTTCAAAATACTTCATGTCTTCTTTGAGTCCCTTTAACAACCCCATGACACCTATGTTATCCCCAGTTTGCAAATAAGGAAACGGAGGCACACAGGTTATATAATAGTATCCAGAACCATTTGTTTTTAGGATCTTTGCAAATGATATACTTAGTGGTTGAAATCAAATGACTGTCACTCCCCACAAAGACAAATGATAGCTGAGGCCCCTATTGTCAGCCTAGTCTTAATTGAGATCCACCAGGTAATAGAGTTACCTTCTGTAATGTTTAATCATGATACAAAATAAGATTTCTAATGGGGTTATAAGGAAAATGTGGAATTCTGAGGTAGATGATGAAATAGTCATTTCACTGACTTAGGCTAACCCATACTACAGGGACAAGTTTGGTGATTTGGTGTGTGTGCTGTATAAGAATGTGAAAGTATGTGTAAAATAACATTAAAAAACAATGTCTCAAAAAAAAAATAAAGTTAGAGCAAAAACACAGGGGCGGTTCTCCTTTGCCTTGTTTTGATAAGCACAAAATTCATTCACCATGGTTAATTAAATAACACAACATACAGTTACCACAGTGTGTGTGTGTGTGTGTGTGTACACACAAATTTTATATATATATATATATATATAATTTTTTAAAGATTTTATTTATTTGAGAGAAAACAGGAGCCCGGGGCGGGGAGGGGCAGAGGGAGCAGTACAAGCAGACTCCCTGCTGAGCAGGGAGTCCCATGTGGGGCTGGGTCCCAGGACCTGGAGATCATCATGACCTGAGCCAAGGGCTGATGTTTAACAGACTGAGCCACCCAGGAGTCTCTACAGTTAGCACAGTGTATTAACTGTGATTGCATAAAGTTCAAACTATATGGACCCTGAGGGCAGGGTCTCCAGCCACAGAGGATGACTCTGAAGTCTTGAAACTGAAAGGCATTTGCTTACTGGATTTCAGAATTGCCTGGAACCAGTGACCCTTAAGAACTTCAGCACAAATGCGTGCAGCCACAACCCTGGTCTTCTGCCCAGCACACTCTCTCAACAGTGGAGCTCCTACGTTTAGCTATTTTTGCAATCTAGATAGGTCGAGCCCTCCTAAATTATCAAATTCTCGTTCCCTTTTTTCTTCCCTCAATTTACTTTTTTCCTCTCCATTTTTCTGTAAGCGGTAAGAAGGGAACCAGGTTGTCCCTTCAGTACATTGCTTGGCAATCTCAGCTAAGTATTCAAGTTCATCACTTTCAAGTTCTGCTTTCCGCACAACTGGAGGACACATTCAGCCATGTTTTCCCCTGCTGTATGACAAGAATTAACTTTCCTCCAGTTTAGAATAACATGTTCCTCAGATCCTTTTTTAAAAAATTTAACTTAATTTTTATTTTATTATTATTATTTAAAAAAATTTTTTTTAAAAGATTTTCGTTAGTTATTTGACGGACAAAGATCATAAACGGGCAGAGAGGCAGGCAGAGAGAGATGAGGAAGCAGGTTCCCTGCCGAGCAGAGAGCCCGATGCAGGGCTCAATGCAGGGCTCGATCCTAGGACACTGGGATCATGACCTGAGCCAAAGGCAGAGGCTTTAACCCACTGAGCCACCCAGGCGCCCCTTATCATTGTTTTTTAAAATAGACTCCATGCCCAGCATGGAGCCCAACACGGGGCTTGAACTCCTGACCCTGTGATCAAGACCTGATTTGAGATCAAGAGTTGGACCCTTGGGATGCCTGGGTGGCTTAGTGGGTTAAGCATCTCCCTTCGGCTCAGGTCATGATCCCAGAGTCCTGCTCAGCGGGGAGCCTGCTTGCTCTCCCTGCTTGTGTTCTATCTCTCTGACAAATAAGTAAATAAAATCTTAAAAAAAAAAAAAAGAGTTGGATTCTTAACCCAGGTGCCCCTTTTAATTTAAATTTTAACCTTTAAGTATTCTCCACACCCAACATGGGGCTCAAACTCAAACCCCAAGATCAAGAATCACACCCTCTACCGATGGAGCCAGCCAGGTACCCCTCCTCAAATCCTTCTGAACTCTCTCCAAAGCAGCTTTAACTTGAATGTTCCCACTAATATTCCTCTTATGACATATATATATATATATATAACAGAAAATATATATATATATATTCTCCTTGCTGGGTTGGCTAATCCCATTGTCTGTAATATGAGTTACTGTGTAGATTTATACCCCAGGGAAAAACAGTCTTGATGAAATTGACTTAGACAATTGTTCCACATTGTCCTAGAATAGGTGATTTGAAGAACTGATATCTTTGTATCCTCTTCAAACTGCAACCTCAAAGCAAACGGCTATCAGGATTTATTACTCGGTTGACCCTTTTTCAGTGATTTCATAACTCATCTGGCAGCAAAGCCACTTGAATACTAGTCTGTGTTTATTTACTTTCCTTTGCTTATTCATTCTGTTCTTGACATTGGGATTGCAAGAATCAGCTGTGACTCTACACCAGTTTTTGGCTTGCCAGGGCTCATGAACAGGGACATTCCCCCATTAAGATTCTGTGGTTTTAAAGGGGGGCAGTGAGGAGGAGGGCATAAATGCAGGGGCCCTAAGCAAGGTGGTGAGAAGAGGCAGTGACACAGTTTCAAGCTAATGCCCATGGGACTTGTTGTTGGCTTGATTGGTTGGGGTTAAGGAGTTGGAGGATTCAAACATGCTTCCAAGGATTTCTACATTTGCTATTAGTCCAATGGAGGGTCCGCTACTGAGATGTGGAGATGAATAGTTTTCTGATGTGGCAGAGGAGCTTGGCGGTAAATCAAGTGACATTGTTTTCACATTTTTATTTTTATTTATTTATTTATTTATTTATTTTTTAAAGATTTTATTTATTTATTTGACAGACAGATCACAAGTAAGCAGAGAGGCAGGCAGAGAGAGAGAAAGGAGGAAGCAGGCTCCCCACTGAGCAGAGAGCCCGACGTGGGGCTCGATCCCAGGACCCTGAGATCATGACCTGAGCCGAAGGCAGAAGCTTTAACCCACTGAGCCACCCAGGCACCCCTGTTTTCACATTTTTAAAAAAGTATTTTATTTATTTATTTGACAGGCAGAGATCACAAGTAGGCAGAGTGCCTGGAAGAGAGAGAGGGGGAAGCAGGCTCCCCCCTGAGCAGAGAGCCCGATGCGGGGCTCGATCCCAAGACCTTGGGATCACGAACCTGAGCCGAAGGCAGAGGCTTTAACCCACTGAGCCACCCAGGCACCCCTGTTTTCACATTTGAGGGCAAATTTTTTTTTTTTTTTTTTTTTTATTTGTCAGAGAGAGAGAGGGAGAGAGAGCAAGCACAGGCAGACAGAATGGCAGGCAGAGGGAGAAGCAGGCTCCCTGATGAGCAAGGAGCCCGATGTGGGACTCGATCCCAGGACGCCGGGATCATGACCTGAGCCGAAGGCAGCTGCCCAACCAACTGAGCCACCCAGGCGTCCCAGAGGGCAAATATTTTTAAAGACCCTGAGGCAGGGCAGAGTGTGAGTGGCTGGAGACAAGGCAGTGGGGAATTGCTGTTCTCCAGTCCTGTATTTCCAGCTCCTATGATGGTGCCTGGTTACTAATAATTGCTCAATAAATATCTGAGGTATTTGTTTTTATTTATTTATTTTACATAATCTTTATGGCCAATGTGGGGCTCGAACACGACCCCGAGATCAAGGGGTCTACCAACTGAGCCATCCAGGAACCCCTACTTGTGGTATTTGTCAAGTAATTAGTTAATTATGGAATATATAAATATCATACACCAAAATGGTACATTGCACACATTACTAATTGATTTTGTCTTCCTGGTGTGGCTTATTAGTCCCACATTCCCTCCTCTTTACTATAAGGGTTAATTCAGCTCTTAGCTGTCATTACAACAAAGAAACAGTAAAATCGGGGCACCTGGGTGGCTCAGTTGTTAAGCACCTGCCTTCGGCTCTGGTCATGATCTCAGTGTCCTGGGATCAAGTCCCACATCAGGCTCCCTGCTCTGTGGGGAGTCTGCTTCTCCATCTCCTGCTCCCCCTGCTTGTGTTCCCTCTCTCACTCTCTCTCTCTCTCTCTCACTCTCTCTGTCAAATAAATAAATACAATCTTAAAAAAAATAAATAAATAAACATGGGGAGCCTGGGTGGCTTAGTGGGTTAAACATCTGCCTTCGGCTCAGGTCATGATCTCCGGGTCCTGGGATCGAGCCCTGCATCGGGCTCTCTGCTCAGCAGGGAGTCTGCTTTCTCCTCTCTCTCTGCCTACCTCTCTGCCTACTTGTGATTTCTCTTTGTCAAATAAATAAATAAAATCTTAAAAAAAAATAAACAGTAAAGTCGTCACTTCTCTGCCAACCACTACCACCTCCCATCTCCAGGATAGATCTTATTTATCCAAAAGAGAATGTATTTACCATGTGAGGAAAAAAAAAAACCTGCATTCATGAACCCATATAAAAACACAATTCCTGGGAGTAATATGTAAAATCCACATGATGCACTGAGGAGGACCTGACATCACACATTTAGTATTCCTGCCTAAAATGCTTAACCTACATCTGAAGAATTCATCAGACAGTTCCAACTATGGGATGGTTCACAAAATAAGTAGTTTGAATTCTTCAAAAGTGTCAATATTACGAAAGATAAAGAAAAACTGAAGAACTCTTCCCAATCAAAGGAGAGTAAAAACAGCAACTAAATGGAATTTGTGATCTTATATTGGGTCCTGGATCAGGAAGAAAAAATCTGTACAGAGCATTATTGGGACGACTCAGGAAATGTGAATAGGGACTCTATATTCAATTATGATGTAACAGATTGTATCAGTGCTAAATTTCTTATATGGTAACTGCACTGTGGTTAGCCAGGAGCACATCCTTATTCTTAGCACATAATCTATTAAAGCGTTTGTCTTCTCCAATGGTTCATAAAAGAAAAATAAAGCTCTGAATAAACAGAGTGATAAAGGAGTGGGGCAAAATAAAAGCAGGCCCATCTATATGAAGAATATACTATGGTCACTAGACTCCTCTTTCAACATTTCTGTGGGTGGAAATCATCCAAAAATGAAAACTATCAGCATGCTGGGGTGGCTCAGTCAGTTAAGCGTCTGCTTTCAGCTCAGGTCATGATCCCAGGGTGCTGGGGTAGAGCCCTGTATCAGGCTCCTTGCTCAGCGGGGAGCTTGCTTCTGCTTCTCCCCCTGCCTGCTGTTCCCCCTCCTTGTGCTCTCTCTCTCTCTCTCCCTCTGACAAATAAAGAAATAAAATCTTAAAGAAAAAAAAAAGACAAAATTAAAAATATTTTAGGCGTGAAAAAAATCCCAATCTTCCCTTTAACATGTCTTTCTTTTCAAAGACAACTGTAAAGGACAGGTAGGATATTAGGAATTAGCACAGTGGCATATATAATATCTGTGTATTGCTATTTCTTGAAAACAACATGCCATACACCTTATTTCTTCTGTGTTCATGTTGAGATTTTTGGTTTTTAGAATTTTTTTAAAGATTTTATTTATTTAATTGACAGAGAGAGACACAGTGAGAGAGGAAACACAAGCAGGGGGAATGGGAGAGGGAGAAGCGGGCTTCCTGCTGAGCCGGGAGCCTGATGCTGGGCTTAATTCCAGGACCCTGAGATCATGACCTGAGCCGAAGGCAGATGCTTAACGACTGAGCCACCCAGGTGCCTTGCGTTTAAAAATTTTTTTAAATAATTTATTTATTTATTTGAAAGAGAGAGAGAGCATGAGTAGGTGGGAGGGGAGGAAGGAGAGGGAGAAGCAGGCTCCTGGCTCATCAGGGAGCCTTATGCAGGGCTTGATCCCAGCCCTGAGCTGAAGGTAGATGCTTAATGGACTGAACCACCCAGGTGCCTGAGACTTCTGTTTTAGTAACAAATAACAACTTGGTTTCCATAAAACCTAAAATTATTGGTTTTCCATTCTTGCTTATAGTTTTGAATATTCTATGGGTGTGTAAAGTTGGTAGCAATTTAGAAAATTGCAGTGAAATAGTTTTTGGCTGTATGAGTGCCATAAATAAGCACGCATAATATTTAATACTTTAAAAAGGATAAAACAGAAGCAAAATAAACAAGTGGGACTATGTCAAACTAAAAGAAAGCTTCTGTATGGCAAAGGAAACAACAAAATGAAAGGCAACTATCGAATGGGAGAAAACATTTGCAAATCATATATCTGTTAAGGGGTTAATATCTAATATAATATATTATGTATTATATATATATAATATATAATGAAGTCACAAACTCAATCTGATTTAAAAAGTGGGCAGAGGAACTGAATAGACATGTTTCACAGAAGATATCCAAATAGACAACAGGTACATGAAAAAATGCTCAACATCAGTAATCATCAGGGAAATGCAAATCGAAACCACAGTGAGATGGAGGCACCTGGGCAGCTCAGTTGGTTAGTGTCCAACTCTTGGTTTCCTCTCAGGTTGGGGTCTCAGGGTGGTGAGACTGATCCCCAAGACAGGCTCCTCACCCAGCCCAGAGTCTGCTTAAGACTTTCTCTCCCTCTTCCTCTCCTTTGCACTTTCTCTCAAATAGATAAATAAATCTTTAAACAAACAAACCACAATGAGGTATCACCTCACACCTGTTAGCATGGTTATCAAGAAGACAAGGGATAACAAGTATTGGTAAGGATGTGGAGTAAAGAGAACTATGTGCACTGTTGGTGGGAAGGTAAATTGGCTGCAGCCACCATGGAAAACAGTATGGAGGTTCTTCCCCAAATTAAAAATAGATCTACTATGTGATCTAGTCATTAAATTCCTGGGTATTTATCTGAAGGAAATGAAATCACATTCTTGAGGAGACATCTGTACTCCCACTTCCATTGTAGCATGATTTACAATAGCTGACACATGGAAAGAACCTAAGTGTGCATCAACAGGTAAACAGATAAAGAAAATGTGATATGTATGCATATATATATATATATATATATATATATGTAAAACACACACACACACACACACACACACACACACACACACACACACACTGAAATATTCAGCCAACAAAGGGGAAGGAAATCCTGTCATTTGCAACAACATGGTTAGATTTTGAGGGCATTATGCTTAATGAAATATGTCAGACAGAGAGCACCTGGGTGGCTCAGTAGGTTAAGTGTCTGCCTTTGGCTTGGGTCATGATCCTAGGCTCCTGAGATCGAGCCCTACATTGGGCTGCCTGCTGAGCAGGGAGCCTGTCATCTCCCTCTCCCTCTTTCTCTGCCCCTCCTGTCCCCACCTATGCTCTCTCTGTCAAATAAGTAAATTCTTTAAAAAAAAAAAATAAAACGAAATATGTCAGACAAAGACAAATATTGCATGATCTCACTTATTTGTGGAATCTAAACAAAGCAATAGAAGACAAAAAAAAAAAACCCTCTAGTTACAGACAATAGATTGGCAATTGCTAGAAGTGGGAGGGGTGGGCAAAATGGATAAATGTGATCAAAAGGTACAAACTTCCAGTTATAGGATAAACAAGTCCTGGGGATAATATATAGTAAGATGACTATAGTTAACTGTATTTTTTTTAAAGATTTTATTTATTTATTTGACAGAGAGAGAGATCACAAGTAGGCAGAGAGGCAGGCAGAGAGAGAGAGAGAGGAGGGGAAGCAGGCTCCATGCTGAGCAGAGAGCCCGATGCGGGGCTCGATCCCAGGACCCTGGGATCATGACCTGAGCCGAAGGCAGAGGCTTAACCCACTGAGCCACCCAGGCACCCCATATAGTTAACTGTATTGTATATTTGAAAGTTACTAAAGCAGCAAATCTGAAAAGTTCTCATCTCACACACATTTGTAACTATGTGTACTGATGGATGTTGACTAAAACTTATTGTGGTAATCACTGCAATATATAAATATATCAAATCATTATGTTGTATACTGAAAATGAGTACAATATTACATACCAATTATATCTCCATAAAAAAATATAAAAAGCACAAGTCTAAGTTGTAAAAAAAAAAAGCAAACCCATGAAATAATATATATAAGATCATCCCATCTCATTTATATGCATATACATATATACATATACATATACATACATATAATATAGATATATACATGTAATACATATAATATAGATACATACATATAATATAGAAATATAGTTACATATTTAAATGTATAAAAACAAAAGATAGGGGGCCTGGCTGGATCAGTCAGAGGAATATATGACTCTTGATCTTGAGATTATGAATTCAAGTTCACTTTGGGTTTAGAGTTTACTAAAAAAAATAATAAAAGTAAAAAAAAGTAACGATGCAGAAACATACAGGAAAGATAATAGGAGCTAACATTGGGGAAGATGACACAATATTGTTTTGATCTTATACATTTCTGTATCATTTGATTTTTTACATATGCATACTTCAGTCTATGGTAAATTAAAAAAAATTTTAAAAAGGTATTAGATTAACAAACTGACTTCCCACTCCATATGTATAGGATATCATTTCCACAGTTTTTGGTGCTCAGGAGAATGTTACTGAAACTCATTTAATTTTCTTGGTTGCTTCATTTTCATTTGGTAGGTTGTGTGGGGGACCTTGCCAGCTCATTATATATATTATATATAGGGAAGGCTAATCTCTTAACTTTTAGTTTTCCCCTTTATCTTCATCCTAGGCTCGCAGTCTCTCCCACCCAGGCACTCACACCAGTATACTTGATAAACTATTTTAAATATGCATGCATCCTGGTGAAATACAAAGTATTACTTTGTGTCACTATGGCTGCTTGGTGGCTACTGATTTTTACTGCTATGCTTGGTTTATCTATACATATCATTTAGGAATCATCCACATATATTGTGGGGAGAGGCTTTTTAAAAATTACTGAAATAGAAGCGTAATGATTTTTTTTTTTTTAGAGATTCTAAGTGATCTCTACACCCAAAGTGGGGCTTGAACCCACAACTCTGAGACCAAGAGTTGTGCACTCCGCTGACTGAGTCAGCCAGGTGCCCCTAGACCTATTACTTGTTTTTACAGTACAAAACATAAAATATATTTTGCCGTCTGTGATCTATCAGTATTCACGAATGACAATGTTTCATTTTAAGTGGCCGATTTAATCACTTTTCCTGGTTTAGCAGCATAATACGGTTAAACCACAAGCAATGAATTCCTGCTGATTTCTAACATACAGAATCCTGTGTTCACATGCAGAAAACGATCTATTTTCCCTATAAAATTATTTTAGAAGCACTTTCTATTCATTTTCCATACTAGCCCTTGGAGCACTGACATGAGAGACACAGTCAAATGTAGAATGCCTATATGGGTGGTGATGGAGTGATTGTGAAGAAAGGACACAGGTCACTGGCACCTGGGTGGCTCAGTTGGTTGAGCATCTGTCTTCTGCTCAGGTCAAGGTTCCAGGGTCCTGGGGTCCAGCCCAGCATTAGGCTCTCTGCTCAGTGGGTAGCCTGTTTCTCCTTCTCCCTCTGACTTTTCCCCTGCTTGTGCTCTCTCTCTCTCTCTCTCTCAAATAAATAAATAAAATCTTAAAAAACAAACAAAAAAAGGACACAGGTCTCTCGAAACAGGAGGCGGGGGGTAGGGTGCAGGCTGTAACCTCAGGCTTATGCTCCTTGGGAAGGAAATGCCCCCCCAGGGGGCTCCACTGGAAGTGCCGGTCATTGCCCCTGTGGGTGGGGGTTGGGGCAGGATACATGGTAGCTGTGCTCTTGGATTCTGAGTTAGCCTTGCTTGGGTTCTCACCCCTCTCCATCTCTTAACCTCTCTGGTCCTCAATGTTCCCATCTTTAAATTGGGAACCATAACTGCTGTAAAGGTTATGTGAGATTCAGAAACGTGTTTGGTTTGAGCAAGGACACATGTCATTTATTTCAGGCCACAGGCTGGGCCTCCTCCAGCGGCCGCCATTCCCAGAGCAGCTTCTCTCCCTGCCTCTGCCTCACGGCCCACTATGGGGAACCGTACTCACTGTGTGGAGGAAGCCTCTATGATTCCATTCACTTTAGGTGAGGGCCAGCCACCCACCACCCAGCAAAGACCCACGAGCTTCGGACTTACTCCCCCAGACAGCTGTGAGATATGTGGAGGGGCTGGGCACCCTGTGGGAAGTTGCTGGGTGGAGGTGCTGGCCTCAGACCAGGGCATGCACATGCCGCAAGACAAGGACTTGGTTGTTGACTGCAACAACAGAAGCAATTACCAACATAGGGACTAATGGAGCTGGCTTTCTCACCTTGGCTCCGCTTATGAAAAAGGCAGTTTCGGCCACTAGAGTGTCCAAGGCACAGGCTCAGACTCTGAGGGTTCTCAGGAGCTGCAGACCTGAAACCTGCTCCTGCAGGATGCTCCACAGTCCTCGTGCTGCACAGTGCTGGACGGACGTACTGCGAGGACAGGGTGTCACTCAGCATCTGAATTACATTCCTGGTGGGGGGTGGCGGGCGGGGGAATGAAGTGGCCTCATTAACCTTTCAGATTCGGTCTCATCATCAGCCAAAATGGGATTGGGGAGGACTGCAAAGGTACAAGTGAGATTATGCATGTTAACACAGCCCTCTCCACCTGGTCTGATTCAATCACGGAAGATGCCCTCCCCACCAAACAGCACCTTGAAACTGCCTCACCCGTACCCTGGGCCCTACCGTTCCTCCGCGGAGGAGGAGCGAGCAGACTGATGGGCGGGCCCCTAATAGCTGCACCCACCAAGCGGTGTATATATGGGGTGGTCACACACCTTTATGGGCAGTGGTTTCTTATGCGCAGTGGTTTCGGCCACCCCTGAATGTGAGCTTCTTGGGTGCAAGCCTCACAGACCCGTCCAGAGTCGCCTGTCCCAGGTAAGCAGGGAGTTGGGACAATGTAGGGACTGGGAGAGAGGGCTGGAGAGTGGTACGAGCTGTAGTCCCCTGAGCTTCTGCTCCTGCAGGGCCAGACATCGCACCCTGCAAGGGAATCTCATCTTGGGTTTGGTTTCCTTTAACTGACTGAGCCACCCAGGCCTCCCTTGGTTTGGTTTCTCCTAAAAGACATGCCATTTCTTATGGTTACCAGTCCCTCAGTGACCCTTGTCCTAAGTCACCTAAAAATAATGATAGTTCTTACGTTGTCTTATCCTAGGAGCAGAAAACAGGTAGACAACTATCTGTGTATGACAAAGCTCCCAGAGGGGCTGATCTGAAGCCGCATGTAGAATCCTCTTCCGGGAGGTCTCAGGGAGGGGCAGATTACCCATAGGTGGGGAGTGGAGGGAATAGCGCTCTGAGGCCAAGATCTCTGGTGCTCAGGAGCTGTGCAAGCTTGATCTTCCTTAATCTAACCACCTGCCTGCTTACTGATGCTCAGAGGGTATAAACGAGTTGCCCAAAGACACTCGGTTTTTAAGGGAGACCCAGAAACCTGGCCAAGTTTAGTCTTTCAACAGTTTTAGCCAAGGATTGAGGAGATACTTGGTGATACAGTCATGGTGGTCATAGCATGGAGGTTATGGCTCTGTAGGGAATGCAGATATCCAGGACTTGTGTGAATTTACAACAGTCATGGACTTAAAAGATGAGTTCATGATACTATCCTTACTGTTCTGTGACACCGTGTTAGGAGAGGTGACCCATCACAGAGTCAGGAAGGTCGGATCAAGAGGAAGTGACAAATGAATGGAGAGCTGGTGGCCGCATAGGAGACAACTAAGGGATCTGCAGGTACAAAGGTGGTGGGGCCAGAGGGAGTTCATCCTGCTGGAAAAGGGAAGGCAGGTGACAGCTGTGGAGAGCTTGGTGGTTGGAGAAGCTGGAGCTGAGGGGAAGGATGTGGCCCTCCAGATGGGAGGGTCCTCCTGTGGGAGAGGGTAATGATTAGATCCGAATGCATGGACAGCAGATGCATGGAGGCCCAAATGGGTGCTGGACTCAGTCAGAGATAGGTTCTGAGGGTCCCGAGTATGGAAAGTCTGGGGTATCATTAGTTACCATTGGTCACCTTCTATGTGCCAGGCCTGTTGCTAGGAACATTTCCTCCTTCTCTGTAAGTACTCTCTGACTTATAAAAGATCTCGTGGTCTCCTTCTGGCTCCACTACCCTCTGCTTGCAGTCTTTCAAATCTCTGCCAATCTCATGAGATACAAAGAATAATCTCTCTTGTTTTTCATTCTCATGTCTCTACATTACTAAAACGATCTGCTTCAATTTCATAATTGGCCATTTGTTTATCTTCTTTGGCCATTTTTATATCCAGATTATTCATATGTTTGTTTGAATTACTTGGTATAAGAGCTGTTTATATGTTTGGGGGAAAAAAAAGATTATTACCAGCACCCCAGAAATATTTCCAATGTTTTTCCCAATTACTAGCCTATTTCTCCTCCCCAAATACTTCGATTGTGCTGAGGTCTAACACCATGAAGTCATTTTTCCTACACACAGTCTCTATTATTTTGTGACTGGTTTTTCTTCACACAACATATCTCTGTGACTCATTCAAATTTTGGGGTGAAGAGGAGTTAGTGCCTTCCAGTTGCTGATTTATGTTCCATTGTATGAATACACCACAATTCACTCATGCATTCTAATGTCAGACACTGGAATTATTTGAAGTTTGGGCTTGTGAAAAATGTCATGAACCTCCATGTAGGTCTGTTGGTGCATGTATTTTGAAGCTGTTCTGGTTTATACTTCCCGATGGTTATACAGCCTGAGTAGAATAACTGGGTCCCAAGATATGCGTGAGTTCCAAGTTGGCTATAATGCAAAACAGTTTTCTCAAGTGGTTATACCAACTCACATGCTCACCACCTGTGTATGGATGTTTCAGTTACAGCACAGATCACGAGACTTTATATTTTAATACCTTGAAATTCATTTTGGGAACTTTGACAATCAAGCAGAGATTGCCTTAAACCCATCAGGGTTTAAATCAGCGATTAAATTGATTAAATCAATTTGTTGCTTTAAATTGATGATTAAATCAATGGACTTTTTAAGGGGTGTCCCGTTCATGACTCTCTAGTGTGTAACACTTCAATGATACCAATTTAGAGTGTGGAGTATTTACCAGGACACATCCTCTGTGGGGTGCCCTTTAGTCCACATTTGTTCCCTCAACCCTGAGAGTTGGCCTCAGCCTTTCAGCCTATATTTCAGAATCAGTAACTGCTACTAAGGGAAAACTCCATGCCCTCTTCTGGGGATCTTGTCCCCACCAATCTTCACTAGTTGGTATCTCATCAGTGGTTATGGAGGGTAGTTGTGTATATATGTGTGTGTTTCTTAGTATTTTCTCACATCAAATTCCTGATCTCCAATTTCATTCTATGCATCTTGTCAAAATCACAGCTTTCTGACTTGGCAGGGTCCTCAGAGTAAATCTAATCTAGTCCAAACCACTTATGTACACAGTTGGATGTATCCTGCAGTTGAGATGCTTAAGTGAAAAGTAAATTTTGACATACTATGAATTCAGTGCTGTGGTTTAAGAAATATCTGTGTTTTATTTATTTATTTATTTATTTATTTTAAAGAACTTATTTATTTCTTTGACAGAGAGAGACACAGCGAGAGAGGGAACACAAGCAGGGGGAATGGGAGAGGGAGAAGCAGGCTTCCCACCGAGCAGGGAGCCTGATGTGGGATTCAATCCCAGGACTCTGGGATCATGACCCAGGCTGAAGACAGACGCTTAACAACTGAGCCACCCAGGCATCCCAGAAATATCTGTATTTTAAACCAAAAAAATACCAGGTTCTTTTATTGGATCTTTGACAAGATTGAAATGATTGAAGTTGGGACTTGTATCCTTATTTACTTGATTCTCTTAGAGATGAGGATGTCATTTACTTTCCCCAGATCTCCCAGATAATGAGTAAGGGGAAATCCTACTCAGGATGGACGCTCAATTTGCAAAGCCTTTAACTTTCTGCAATGTCATGCAGCTCCCTGTGGTTGGTGTGGGTGTAGGTAGAATCCTGGGGGTGGAGAGAAGAATTGGTGGCTGCCTCAAATGTGACAGTGAGCAGGGCCACAAATACGGTATATTTTTTTTACATGAAACAATATTTTCTCCTCTCCAGGGATGAAGAGGCACTTTGAAGTTGTGTCTACATTCTGACCAAGAGAATTGCATAACTTGGCTTCACATCCTCCAAACTGCCAACGGCAGCTGGTTGCCCACTAACCTGTGATTCGCTGCAGCTTCCCTGGGCACCTATCTTTGTATTTGAGGCCATTTGCCTCAAAGGAATGAAACGTTCAAGATAGGAAGAACAGCAAGATCTGAGGGTGTGTCTGAGGCTTCTCAGTGGAAAGAGCCTTCAAAGCCCCAGCTCTTGAAGAAAACCCACCTCAGTCCAGGTCTTCCTTCACAGCCCAATGGCAGTCCCAGCAGCACTGGCAGGGCTCCAGGCAGAAGCCAACTGTCCCATCTGTCTGGATTACCTCAGAGACCCCGTCACCACTGAATGTGGGCACAACTTCTGTCGCTGCTGCATCCAGCGGTCCTGGGCTGATCTCAAGGACAGGTTCCCGTGCCCTGTGTGCCGTCACGCATGCCAGGAGAGGCACTTGAGGAGCAACACCCAGCTGGGAAGGGTGATTGATATTGCCAAGCTCCTCTACGTCACCAGGACCAAGAAGAGGAGGCTGGAAGAGGAACATTTGTGTGAGAAGCACAACCAGGTCCTGACCCTCTTCTGTGAGGAGGACTTCCAGGTGTTGTGTCCCAAGTGCACACAGCCCCCTGACCACCAGGGCCACTTGGTGAGGCCCATGGAGGAGGCTGCCTCTCATCACAGGCAGAGGCTCAGCCATTACATCAGGCAGCTGAAGAGGCAGGTGGCAGATGTTCAGAAACTAGTAGCCACCCAAGATCGAAAACTCTTAGAACTGAGAGAGAAGGTGCAGTACCAGAGTGAGAAATTAACCTCTGAGTTTGAGCACCTGAACGAATGTGTAGACCGTGAGCAAGAGGCTGTTCTGGCAAGGCTAGCGGAAGAAGAGAGAGACATTCAGCAGAAACTCTGTGCGAACATCACTGCCCTTTCAGACCACGTTTTCACTGTCCGACGCCTCCTAAACCAGGTGGCAGAGAGGAGTGTGATGTCGGAGGTGAAGCTGCTGACAGGTGTCAGGAGGATCCAGGACAGGTGTGCAGGCCTGAAGCCCCCAGCTCTCTATTCTTTCCGGTTAAGGACTGAAGGATGCAGTCTCCCTCCACAGTATTTGGCTCTGCAGAAAGTTATACAGAAGTTTGGACAAGAGGTTTCTCTGGATCCTGAGACCGCACACCCGAATCTGCTTGTCTCTGAGGATAAAAAGTCAGTGACATTTGTGAGGAGAAAGCCAGGCGTTCCTCAGAATCCAAAGAGATTTCTGATGGATCTTGTCATGCTGGGTTCTGAGGGCTTCGATGGTGGCCGACATTACTGGGAGGTGCAGGTCGGTGACAAGCGGGAGTGGGCTGTGGGGCTTTGTAAGGACCCCCTTTCCAGGAAGGGCAAGCGGCCCTCGTCAGGAGGGAACAGATGCTGGAGAATTCAGCTGCAGGACGGTGGCTATGTCGCACAAGGGGCCGCTCCTGTCTCTCTTGCACTGAAGGAAAAGCCCAAAGGGGTTGGCATTTATCTGGACTATGAGTTGGGGGAAATTTCCTTTTACAGTTTGAATGACAGGTCTCATATCCATTCTTTCATGGATATATTTTCTGAAGTCCTGAAGCCTTACTTCTGTGTGGGGCATGACTCCAAACCTCTCACTATCTGTGCAGTGAGGGATTATGAACTGTGACTTGGCTTCATTTTCTGTCTGTAACTTACGGACAGTGAGTGGAATATTGTACAGCTATCAGTGAATGTGGTGCCAATTTTTTAATACTTTTGTGACTTAAATACATTTTCTCATTTTGTTTTCTTTTTTTAAAAATTTTGTTTTAATAGCCAAAGAAATTTGGAGATTAACTGTTTCTGGAATTCTAAGTTCGAAGTATATACATTATAATTTTATAGCTCCAATAGATTTTTTGGTACATTTATGTATTTACCTGTACATATATTGTATTAGATTTATTACACATTTTGTACAGTTACAGCGTAGTCTCATATGTAAGTGCCTTTTATACGCCAGGCAGGAGAAAAGACATAATTGTAGGGAGACGATTCTCAGTGGGTCCGTCCTGTTTCTGGGTGGTAATAAGGTACTGACCGCTCCACATTATATGTTCAATGATGTTTTATGGGGGACAGCCTTGGAAGATAGAGATGGTGTTTCCATCCAGACTATGTGAGTAATAAATCTCTTCAGATCTTTCTGGTGTGTGCGGTGTCATCAGTCCTTACAGCGAACAAAATTTTGGGTGAGGGTCCACCCTGGCTATGCAACCTGATCTTGACATTGGTGTTCTGAGCAGACTTACGGAAATGTTAACTAACTTCTTCAGAGGTTTTCTCCTCTTTCTTTCTTTTTCTCTTTCTTTCTCCCTTTCTTTTTTCCTTCCTTCCTCCCTCTCTCCCTTCCTCCCCCTTCCTTCCTTCCTTCCTTTCTTTCTCTCTCTCTCTCTCTTTCTCTCTGCTGCCCAAAGAAATCATGCACTTAGAGCATTTATGCTTTTACTTGCAAATCAGCCCACCTTTAATGGGGTCTCCTCCAAGAAAAGGCTCTAGAATCCAAGTCAGAAAGAAGGAAGGAAAGACTGGAATCAGGGAAAGGAAATGAAGCAGTAGAACAGAGGGCCACAATTTGACCTAATTGGCAAGTTGAAATTTACTAAAAGAATCTATAGAACAGGTGCCTGGGTGGCTCAGTAAGTTAAGTGTCTGCCTTCCGGCTTGGGTTGTGATCCCTGGGTCCTGGGATCTGGCCCACATCAGACTCCCTGCTGAGCAGGGAGACTGCTTCTCCTTCTGCCCCTCCCCATCCAACATGCTCCCCGTCTTACTCACTCTCTGAAATAAAAATAAAATCTTTTTAAAAAATCTATAGAACAGGCAAAATAAAAGGATGAGAGTCTATTTTGTGCCTCCATAACCTAGATGCTGATTTCGTGGGATCCTACTAGAATGTTAATGATGCTACTGAAAATAAAAGAGACATCAAAGAGGTATGCCTCATCTTAGCTATCAGAATGGTTGCCTTGCCTAAATTCCCCATGGTCACAGCCACATGTTCTCCTAACATGCCTACCAGAAGGCATGGATGAGCTAACCCAGTGAGTAGTAAAATTAAATCATTGACACAAATTGGCTTCACAAAATGGACCCGGATGAATGCCCTACCCCGACAGATCATATGACTAAATATTAGTTAAAACGGCATTCAAGAATTGAAATATATTATTGAAGATCTATGTAGAGTAGAGGTTATCCCTACTGCTTCTCTGTTTCACATGCAGATTTTGCTATCTTTTGCTATCTTTAACTTTCTCTTTAACTTGAGAAGAATGGATAGCACCTCACAGTGAATCCCTATAACCTTAATGCTGTGGTCCCACCCAGTGTTGTCATAATTGATAATTCCATCCAATCAACAACTGGTAAATATCTGGCTATTATAGATTCGGCCAGTATATTAGATTTAGGGTTTATTTCAACAGCTTCCCAGCCATAACTTTCCTTCACCTCCAAAGGGCTATCATACACCTTTACTTAGCAATTCTAGCTACCTCAATAGTTTTGTCTTGGCATATAATCTTTGAGGCAATATTTTTACTACATTCAACTTTCTCTAAATCATAAATGATTTATATTTATGACATACTCCTCCAGAGATCTCTGACTACAGTCTTGGTTAATTTCTTGAGAGTTACTTGGTAATGTGAGGGCACTTCTATCCCTGACACTGTCAAGGAATAGCTATGGACAGGGGCACCTCAGTGGTGCAGACAGTGGGCATCCAACTCCTGGTTTTGGCTGAGGTCCTGGTCTCAGGCTCATGGGATCCTGTACCCAGCCTAAGTCTGCTTGAGATTCTCTCTCCCTTTCCCTGTGCCCCTCCCACTCATGCTCTCTTTCTCTCTCAAACAAATAAATAAAATCTTTAAAAAAGAAAGAAAGTAAGAAAGAAAGAAAGAGTTATTGAAACCTATCTCAAAAACCCACAACATGAAAACAAGTCCAACATCTTTTAGGCTTTTTTGGGGTTCTGGATGCGACTTATTCCTCATCTGTAAATTTTGCTTAAGGCCATTTATATTGTTACTTGCAAATCAGCCCACCTTTAAGGAGGCTGCTTCCAAGGAAGGGCTCTAGAATCTGTCTAAATAGGAATACATCAGGCATTCCTATTACTGTCCCCAGAGACATCATTGTAGAGGTTGCAGCACCTTCCTCTCATGCTTGCTGGGACTCTGGACCAGCATGATGGCCATAAGCTGCACCCAGGCTCTCAGTGTGAGATCCTCAGCTCTATTCTGTAAGCCATTGTTAGACACAGACAATCCAACTTGCAATTTTTCAACTTTATGACAGTGTGAAAGTGATACACATTCAATAGAAACTTGCACTTCAAGGGCACCTGGGTGGCTCCATTGGTTAAGCAATCGAATCTTGGTTTCAGCTCAGGTTGTGATCTCAGGGTTGTGAGATCGAGCCCTGCATGGGGCTCTGCGCTTTGTGTAGAGTCCACTTGGGATTCTCCCTCCCTCTCCCAGTGCCGCTCCCCTTCTTCTGTCTTTAAAATAAATAAATCTTAAACAAAACAAAACAAAACAAAAAACAACCAAAACCCTGTACTTTGAATTTTGAATTTCGATCTTTTCCTGGGCTAGCAACTGTGGTATGCTACTCTCTCATGATGCTGGGCTGTGGCAGCAAGCTGTAGCTCCCAGTCAGCCACGTGCCCATGAGGGTAAACAACCAATACATTTATAGCCATTGTTTTTCACTTTCAGTACAGGATGCAATGAAATATTCAACACTTTAGTATGAAATAGGCTTTGTGTTAGATGATTTTGCCCAACTGAGGCTAATGTAAGTGTTCTGAGACTATTTCAGGTAGACTAAGCTAAGCTATGCTGTTTGGTAGGTTATTTTGCAACATTATTAAAATATTTTCAATTTTTGATGGGTTTATTGAAAAATGACCCCATCATGAGTCATGGAAGATCTGTACTGAGACTTCCTGGAAACAGAGGCTCTCCTAGGCCTTAAGTCTAAACCTGTAATACTCATCTGGCCAGTATGCCTTGGATCATGGGTACAGCACCCTGCTCACTAAGTATGGTTACTGAGGCCTTGCTACAGGATAGAGCCACACTTGGGCCCTCTGGCATCCTGCCTGCCTTCTCCGTTCTCAGTCCCTTGTCATATGCCATGGTGGGGAGGAGGGACTTGTAAGTGCATGGTGTAAGATAGTGGGTTTTTGTCCCTCCCTTTTTTTTTTTTTTTTAAGATTTTATTTATTTATTTGCCAGAGAGAGAGATCACAAGGAGGCAGAGAGGCAGGCGGGGTTGGGGTGGGGGGTGGGAAGAAGGCTCCCTGCTGAGCAGAGCCCAACTTGGGCTCGATCCCAGGACTGTGAGATCATGACCTGAGTCAAAAGCAGAGGCTTAACCCACTGAGCCACCCAGGAGCCCCTGTCCCTCTTTTTCTATAGTTATCTATATATTAGTTTGCTTGGGTTATTGTAACAAAATACTATAGACTGGGTGGCTGAAACAACAAAAGCTTATTTTTCTCACAGTTCTTTATTTTCTCACATAATTCGGTCCACAACAGTCTAACATTTTGTCATTCCCCATTTTTCACAGGGAACATGAGGGTATCTATGATAAATCCTGTGAAATTATAAATAAAACCTTTCATAAGAATAAAAAAGTACACTACTAGTTCTGCAAAATCTACCATAAATATAAACTATCACATTTGGCTTTAGATTGAAGAAGTAGTAAATGCTTTAAAAAAAAAAGTAACCTACTCTATGTAGGTGGATATGAAATATGTCTAGATATATTTAAGGATTAAAAAAACCCAATTACAGAACACTACACATAGCATGTTCATGTTGTAAAAATAAACAAAAAAAATTCTGCTCTTTCATATGTGGTATAAATGGATGTTCCTGCAAAGATACAGGAGAAACAAGAATGGTAATATTTGAGGGGTGCCAGGAGCCCTGGTGGCCTGGGATAAGAGAGCAATTTGTTTCTTTAGTGTACTCTACTTAACAAGTAAATTTTTTACTGAATTCATCTATATTTTTCATTTTAATAAGTTCACAACAAATAAACCTATATGGTATTCATTGGGAAATTACTAGCTTTTGTTTTGCTGCTTAAAGAAAACCCTTTCTTTTTTTTTTTTTTTAAAGATTTTTATTTATTTATTTGACAGAGATCACAAGTAGGCAGAGAGGCAGGCAGAGAGAGAGGAAGGAAAGCAGGCTCCCTGCCAAGCAGAGAGCCCGATGTGGGGCTCGATCCCAGGACCCCGGGATCATGACCTGAGCCACCCAGGCGTCCCAAAGAAAAACCTTTCTTATTGCTTGAGTAGACAGCCATCTGCATTGAAGAAGTCCACGAAACATATAGCTTACATCTCTCCCATTCTCTGAACTGTTCTCTGAAGGTGGGGACTCCAGATGGGATCTTTGCATTCCGGACTTCTGGTTTAGTGCCTCACATGCAGTGAGAGCTTATAAAAAGTCTCATGCATGAGTTATTAAATGAGATGCCTAACTGGGATTTATGAGACCAAGGTTAGAAATGCAGATCTGGCAGTTTTCAGTCTTTGTGTGAATCAAGTCACCAGCAGCAATGGGTAGAACATATCAAGAGTTTTCTGTCTGTCCAAACCAAAACATTTTGCTTACTATTTAGCACATAGAGAAGCCTGGATCTGCTGCCATTTCCACACTGCTCTCTTGCCTATGAATGCAGTGTGATAAGAGGGTATAGCTATCCGGGGGGCCCTGTTATGCCTGGAAGCGTTGAGATGAGGAACCAAAGATGTCAACTGAGAAAAGAGCCAGAAGAGAAACTTGGGAATCACCCACTTCAGAAAAGTAATCTGTTTAACAGACTGAGAAGGTGCAGTCTGAGACCAAATTGCAGGATACAAGATCAGGGCTCAAATGTTTAGAAATCAGTTGTATTTCTATACACTAGCAATGAACAATTCTACAGAGAAATTAAAGAAATAATTCCAGTTACAGTAGCCTTAAAAAGAATAGGGGCACCTGGGTGGCTCAGTCAGTTAAGCTTCCAACTCTTGGTTTTGGCTCAGGTCATGATCTCATGGGTCGTGAGATGCAGCCCTGTGTCAGGCTTCCTGCTCAGCTTGGAAGTCTGCGTGGGGATTCTCTTCCTCTGCCCCTCCTCCCACTTGCATGTGTGTGCTTTCTTTTTCTCAACTAAATAAATAAATATTTTCTCAACTAAATAAATAAATTAATTAATAATTTTATTATTAAAAAAATAATAAAACACTCAGGGATAAATTTAGCCAAGGAGATTCAAAATTTAAACAGTGAAAGCTATAAAATACTGATGAAAGAAATTACCAAAGACCGAAATAAATGGAAGTATATTTGATGTTCAGGATCAGAAGCCTGAATATTGTTAAGATAGTAATACTGCCCAAAGCAATATATGGATTCAATGCAATCCTTGTCAAAACCCCAAAGGCTTTTCGCTGAAATGGAAAATCTTACACTTTAGATGGTATTGCAAGAGCCCCCTAATATATTGCCAAAATGATATTGAAAAAGAACAAAATAGTAAGTGAAATACAGGGTAAAAATGTTGTTTGTCAAATTTGACCAGGCTATGCTGCTCTAATATGTAAACCCTGACCTCTCAATGGCTTAGCACCACAAAGTTTATGTCTTGTTCTTGTGATGTCCAGGACTGAAACTGTGGCTCCACTGAGTGAGTCCAAGATCCATACCCTCTGACCTTGTTTTTTTTTTTTTTTTTTTTAAGATTATTTCTTTATTTGACAGTCAGAGAGCACAAGTAGGCAGAGCTGCAGGCAGAGGGAGAGGGAGAAGCAGGCTCTCCGCTGAGCAGGGAGCCTGATGTGGGGCTCGATCCCAGAATCCTGGGATCATGACCTGAGCCGAAGGCAGGCAGTCAACCAACTGAGAGGATAAGGGTGCCTGGGTGACTGACTTGTGACAGCACCATCAGAGAGTTGTCTTAGAGAGGTCAAGAGAGCACTATGACCTGTTTCCAAGGAGGATGATGACTTGCTCCCAAGATTACAGCATGGAAAAGTAAGGGAGGAGATATAACTATACAGAGTAGAGAAGCTTACAAACACTAGGAAGATGATCAAGGGTCCTATCATCCAGTGATGTGCCATGTTGATACCAAGTACCCTTGATATGATGTGATAAGAATGGCACCTTCAGCCCTATGGTCTTCCCTAAATCCACTGCTCTAGTCCAACTATAGGAACAGAAAATGAACTGAAACTGAGGTACATTTCCCCCAAATACCTGATATAATATTCCTCAAAACTGTCTGAGAAAGTCTAAGAAACTCACAGACCAGAGGAACCTAAGGTTACAGATGATTAAATAATGTGGTATCATAGATGGGATCCTGGAACAGAAAAAGGGCAGCAGGGAAAAACTCATAAAATCTGAATAAGATGTGGAGTTTAATTAATAATGCATAAATACTGGTTCATTTATTATGACAGAGGTACTAGAGTAATGTAGGGAAACTGAGTATGGAGTACGTGAGTACTCTCTGTAGTATCCGTGCAACTTTGCTTAGTATCTAAAATTATGCAAAAACCAAAAAATTACTTAAATATATGAAGGAGAGAGCATTGTGATGGCCTGTGGCTCTTCATGCCAGGCAGAAAGTAGCACTCATCATGTCTGCACTTACTTTGTTGGCTAGAAGTAGTAACACAGCCCCACTTATTTGCAAAGCGGTTGGGATCACTGGGAGTCATCTTGGAGGTAGGCTATCACCCTGTGGAAGAAAAAGAGAAAGAAAAAGGAAAGAAAGGAAGCAAATAGTCTGTGGGGAGTTCCTCACATGAAGTGCACTCAGTCTGGCCAGAATGGGGGTGGGTGGCAGAAAACTAACAAACCAACCAAACACCCCGGTCTCTTAAGAATGCAAAAATGTCTAGTCCACAGGACAACTCTGCACCTCAAACCCCCTCCAGCTCCTACTACCTCAGGTGCTACTGGGGGCATCAGCTCCTAAGAGTCTGGAAGGCAAGGGGTGGCTAGCCAAGTTGTGATTGGCAATGGTCATCGGGGGCTTCCGGGCCTCGGCTCCCAGTGTGACAGGAGGAGGAGGTCAATCTTGGTTTTGGAGACCACCAGCAAGATGAGGGCCAGAAAGAGGGAAAGACATCATGTGTGAACAGAGAAGCTGTCCTCTTCTCCCAAGACCCAGTGCCTAGGGACTTGGCTGTGTGGGGTCAGCTGGGTGAGCACGAGGTTCCCCGAGAGGGCGTGTCGGTTGTCCTGCAGAGCTCTCACTGAGATACAGCTACCCTTGTTGTTCCTGTTTCCTCACAGACCTGATGACGACTGTCCTGTCCATCCGCTGTCGCTCTTGCATCCATCAGTTATAGAAGCTAAGTGTTTCCTCTTCCTGGCTTATCTGTCCCTCACTCTGCCAGCCCAGGGAGCAGCCCCCAGCAGATCACACTGAAATTGCCAAGCAAGTGCAAGTCAGAAGTAGCACAAGGAAAAGACAGGAAGAGAAATACTATCAGGTTCCCACCCCTTTTTTGGTGAAAGGCCTAGAGCATTTATGTCTGCACTGTAGTCTCTGACTGGGTTCACATGTTCTGTAGAACAAGATGCCTCAAAGATAAAGCAATAGCCATGTAAAGGAGAAAAACGTTAAAGCTAGAGAAGATAGCTGAATATTAGAGGGAGAGATTAGATTCTGGTTTTGAGCAATGGATGCTCTTATTGGAAAGTAACTAGCTACAGCCTAGAAAGTCTTAAAGTACAAAGAATAGGATACTAGACACAAATTAATTGATAACAAAACTTTCAGACCACGCTTTCATACTCAAATCTCCAATATATTGAGATAGCAGATTTGCAATTACTAATTAATTAATATTGAAAGTATCCACAACAGGGTGCACATTTTGGCAGCACATATACTAAAACTGGAAGGATATGGAGATTAGCATGGCCCCCGTGCAAGGATGACAGGTAAATTCATGAAGCGTTCTATTTTCTGTGTAGTTCCCCAGCATCCTGCCCCTCTTTCAAGATTAGGAGACACACACACACACACACACACACACACACACGCATGCATTCACAACAGGTATTAAATGATACAAACTCCAGGGCTTTTTCATTTTAATTAAAGAATGATGATTACAGACTTTCATCACAACATGTGGCTCAGAAAACATCAATTCAAGATAAATCTGATTCTAGATCCTATAACAGCACAATCTGATCTTACCATTTTTAAGGAGAGAAGAGACATTGGAATTTCAAAAGACGCCACAGAATTACAATCCAAAAGAGATCCTGTCACGATGGCATTACTAGGTGGAAGAGATGAAAGACAAAACCAAACAGGATATAAAAGTTGCTAAGAATCCCAGTAAAAGGAGGAAGATGCCATCGTGACAGGATTCAGGCTATAGAATTCAGTTACAGAACTGGGATACTTTTGCTGCAGGGGTTCCAGTAGTTAAAGGCGCAATTCTTTTTCCACAAAAGTAAAATCCAGTAGGACTGGCATTCTTCTGAACTATGAAATTGGCACAGTTTAATTTTATAATTTGAATGCCTAGTCTTATATCTATTCAAGTGATATTTTACCAAAATACTTACACCTTATGTCATACTGGGTATGATTCCTAATCTCTTACAATCTGTATAAGTAATAGATTATGAACAATGAACTATTTAAAAACTACTGTGCATTCTGCTTTATTTTCTTATTTTACATATATAGGAGAGTAAGCACATGCAGTATAACTCAACCAGTGTGCAGTCTTTAAAATTCTGAATTCTGTGTTTACCACTTGTAAGTGGAAGAAAGATTTTTGTGTGTGTGATTTTTTTTTAAGTGACATCTTTAAGGTGTAGAAAGAAAAAAACACGTGAACTCGTTGTTTTATACTTAATGAAAATACTTCTCAAAAGTGATAATGGAATGCCTACAAAAGTAAAACTGAGGGAATTCATTGCTATTCTTATACTACAAGGAATGGTAATCAAAGTTCTTCAGACAAGCCAGAAATGTGTATCTACACAAAGAAACGAAGTACATAAAAAATGGAATCAATGAAGGTAATAGCTCTAAAAGATGACTGCTGCTTACAGCAATAATACTAACAAATGTATTAGTCTGTTTCTAGCATATATGTATGACCCTAAAAGCATAAAGGATTAATGAGAGAAGTTGATAATATACTTTTATAGGGGCTATCCCTTTCCCTTCCTGAAAAGGAAATGTTAATATTATTTGAAGATGACCTCAGATTATTTTATTTTATTTATTTTTTAAAATTTTAAAAAGATTTTGTTTATTTATTTGACAGAGATCACAAGTAGACAGAGAGAGGCAGGCAGAGAGAGAGGGAGAAGCAGGCTCCCCACTGAGCAGAGAGCCCAATGCAGGGTTCGATCCCAGGACCTTGAGATCATGACCCGAGCCGAAAGCAGAGGCTCTAACCCACTGAGCCACATGTACACTATAAACCATGGTGAACAAATCAAACCTAAAGCAAGCAGTAGAGTATAATAAAAACTATTATTTTTTTGGAAATTGCAAATGAAAGGTTTAATTTCAGAAACTGAGTCACCATTTATAAATACACTAAAACATAGTCAATGTAAATACAGATTAATAATAGGTACTTTTTTTTAAAAAACAAAATAACTTTTCTAAAAGGTCATGGCAAATGAATGACTTGTTTCATCCAGAATATTTAATTGGTTGAAAGTAGGAAAATGAACCCTTTCCTTGATGTTGGAGCAAAAATTCTGAAGACAGGTCATTGTTAGAAGAATGCCAACTGATGCTTCCTTCTGCTGCTCTTGAATTTTTTTTAAATTTTTAAAATTTTTTATAAACATATACTGTATTTTTATCTCCAGGGGTACAGGTCTGTGAACTGCCAAGTTTACACACTTCACAGCATTCACCATAGCACATACCCTCCCCAATGTCCATAACCCCACCCCCTTCTCCCTCCCCTCCTCCCCCCAGCAACCCTCAGTTTGTTTTGTGAGATTAAGAGTCACTTATGGTTTGTCTCCCTCCCGATCCCATCTTGTTTCATTTATTCTTTTCCTACCCCCCAAGCCCCCCATGTTGCATCTCCACTTCCTCATATCAGGGAGATCATATGATAGTTGTCTTTCTCCGATTGACTTATTTCGCTAAGCATGATACCCTCTAGTTCCATCCACGTTGTCGCAAATGGCAAGATTTCATTTCTTTTGATGGCTGCATAGTATTCCATTGTGTATATATACCACATCTTCTTTATCCATTCATCTGTTGATGGACATCTAGGTTCTTTCCATTGTTTGGCTATTGTGGACATTGCTGCTGTAAACATTTGGGTGCACGTGCCCCTTCGGATCACTACATTTGTATCTTTAGGGTAAATACCCAGTAGTGCAATTGCTGGGTCATAGGGTAGCTCTATTTTCAACTTTTTGAGGAACCTCCATGCTGTTTTCCAGAGCGGTTGCACCAGCTTACATTCCCACCAACAGGGTAGGAGGGTTTCCCTTTCTCTGCATCCTCGCCAGCATCTTAAAGTAGTAATAATCAGCTTCGGATTCAGAATACATGCCAGCTCATCATTGACCTGTTCTTGAATTTTAAAACACTTCAGTGATGGCTGAATCTTCTCTATTATATATATTAAAAAAAAAAAATCTAAACGCCTAAGGCTATTCTTACAACTGCAATATAACAATTTCCTCCCTGTTAATGAGCCAACTCTTCTAAAAAGAATTTTATACATAATTTGATCAAATTGGAGTCAGTGGAGTCAGTGCACAAATTTCAAAAGATAGCTTCCTCGTGTGGAGACAGCAGGTACGAGGCTGGGGGCGGACTCTGCAGGACTGTGAACAGGCTCCTCATGTGTGGGCTGGACAGCATGTGTCTGGGGGCTCATGGTCACGGTTGGGGCCTCTGCGTGAGTCAACCACATAAAAGCTGAACACAGAAGCACAGACCCAGAATGCTCTCTTAACCAAATTACTATATAACTAACATTCCAGGACACATCTAAGTTTAGTTTCATCTTCAAATACAAATAAACACTTATATTCCAGAATATTTTCTGTATTTGACATACTTTAGAGCCTGCAGTTAAAAACTGCTCAGCCAGGATTTCTTGAACTCCACCTCCTATTTACAGATTTCATTAAATAGCCACAAAAGCTGTTCTGTTGAATTAAAGCAATTTTAACTAAAATACAGTACCTGATTTGTGGTTTTTACATAATTGAATAAAAAGCCTACGTAATAAAATTGTTTACATCTCCTCTGCCATTCTAGTGAAACAAATTAGTAACCCCCAACTTTAAAAAAAAACTTTACAGTTATGAATGAAACCCTAATCGTCCTCTTTCATCATGGGCAAGACAGGCTCTTCTTAGGGGGCCTGTGGGAACCCCTCAGTGATGTGGGGCCTGCAGGCCTGGGAATAAGGCACCTGGGTGACTTAAGTCGGTTTAGCGTTTGCCTTTGGCTCCGGTCATGATCTCAGGGTTCTGGGATCAAGCCCCACATCAGGATATCTGCTCAGCGGGGAGTCCACTTCTCTGTCTCCCTCTGTGCTCTCTTTTAAGTAAATAAATAAAATCTTTATTTAAAAATTTTTAAAAGATTTTTATTTATTTATTTATTTGACAGAGAGAAAGAGAGATCACAAGTAGGCAGAGAGGCAGGCAGAGAGAGAAGGAGAAGCAGGCTCCCTGCTGAGCAGAGAGCCCGATGCAGGGCCAGATCCCAGGACCCCGAGCTCATGACTAGAGCTGAAGGCAGAGGCTTAACCCATTGAACCACCCAGGGTGCCCCAAATCTTTTTTTCTTTTAACTATTTTTTTTAAAAACTATTTTGAATAATAGATCAATAAAGTTGAAAGGGACTAATTAAAGTGAAAATTAGAAACAATGGAAGACCATCAACAAACCCAAAGCTGATTTTTTGAAAAGATAAAAATCAAGAGGCAATAAATTGGTAATGAGTACAAATAGATCAACTTAGCTTGGGATTTAAAATGTATGCTCTTTCCACTATTCCACTGCCTTATTTTGGGTGATGGGGAAGGTTTAGAAAGGGGACAATCAGGAACAAGCATGATGATGTCACGAAAATGGGCAAAAGAATATTATAGAGATGGCTTCCTGGGTGACCATGTTGGTTGAGGAATATTAAGGAACCAGAAACTGGCAGGGACAGAGCAGGGCAGGGATGCTGGGAGTGCACTACTGATTTTTCAATCAACAAATTATTTTCTCACAGAAATGATTTTATGCTTTTGAATGGGCGCTGGTTTTCTTGGTTAAGGAAGCCAGTGAGCTGCGCTTTCGAGAAGGGTAAAGGGGGAAAGGCTGAGCTGTGACTGGCTGTGGGGTATGGGACTCCCCCTATTGCTCACTGCAATTATTGTTAATGGCAAAGACTTAATGGTATTTCAAAAGTGGCCATTTGAGAGGTGTACCACTGAAACGCAAAGCAAGACAGTTTTCGTTTTTTGTCTTTTCTGCTTGGGATGAAACATCAATGTTTTATTCATAATGAACTCACCCACTAAAGCTAGAATTAGACTACTATTAACCACCTCCAACACTGGTCCAAGCACCATTTCTTCTTTCCTGGGTTATCCCAACAACCTCCTCATTTCTCTTCTTGGTTCTAAACTTGCTTCCTCCAGGCTATCCTCAACACAGCAGCCTGAGTGATCCTTTTAAAACATAAACGTGCCGCTTTTCTGCTCAAAACCCACCAGTGACTTCCCATCTCATTTAGTGGCCTTAGAATCATGTCCCACACAACATACTATTCAGGCCCATGCTGCTTCTTGACCTTATTTCTTATTATTCTTCCACGTATTTACTGTGCTCTAGTCATCCTGAATTCCTCGCTATTCCTACAGGCCAGTTACAATCTCTCCTGAAGGATTTGCACCGGCTATTCCTTCTGCTCTGTCAAATAAACAAATAAAATCTTTAAAATAAAATAAAATGCTCCACAGAAACTATGTGCTAAAGTATGACTTTTAATCAATACTGTATACACAGTTAGTCTGTTTCTCTAATCAGGAATTCACATCCAAGGATGGTCAGGTGGCGTTCTAATGGCAAATTCAAGCTCCAAGTGCTACCATATTGCTTCATTTTATCTTAGTCCTTTTTTTGTTGTTGTAGGTTTCAGCATTTTATTTTATTTTTTTAAAGATTTTATTTACTTATTTGAGAGAGAGAGACAGCATAAGCAGAGAGATCAGCAGAGGGAGAGGGAGAAGCAGACTCCCCTCTGAGCAGAGAGCTCAACGCAGAAGGGCTCAATCCCAGGACCCTGGGATTATGACCTGAGCCCAAGGCAGATGTTTAACTGACTGAGCCACACAGGCACCCTCTAGAACACATTTGAGATAGTCATTTACTTAGCAGGCAAACTCTGTACGTTCATATAGCCTTGTTGGTAAACCAGTGTTCCCAGCATTCTTTTTAGGTGTTCTGATCTTGCACCAACGGTTCACTTGAAGCAAACACAATTCCATAAAGGCAGAATTCATCTAACATTATACTTACTGTGAGGCCACCAGTGTCCTTAGAATCGACGGCCAGAGAGTTTGGGAATTCCAGGCTCATTTTTCATTGGGTATAGACTACAGTGTTCCCTAGCATTATTGTCCTATCCATGCAAGAGTGTGAATAACTCTAATCTTTCAGTAAAATCATACATGTCCAATACCACTAATTTCATCAAACTCACCCCATTTTTTATGTCCATTATAATCCGTTAGTTTAATTATAGCTTCAGAATATATGAGAGATTAAGATAACTGAAGTAAATATATATCTATATCTATATATCTGAAGCAATGTTGCAGCACTTGGAGCTTAAGTTTGCTATTGGAATGCCACCTGATCATCCTTGAATGTGAATTCTTGATTAGAGAAACTGACTCTGTATGCAGTATTGTCATGCTTTAGCACATTGTTTCTGTTGATGCATTTTATTTTATTTTAAAGAGAGAGAGAGAGAGAGAACCAGAGAGCACAAGCAGAGGGAATGGCAGAGGGAGAGGGAGAAGCAGGCTCTACTGAGTAGGGAGCCTGATGTGGGGCTCAATCCCAGGACCCTGGGATCATCCCCTGAGCTGAAGGCAGATGCTTAACCGACTGAGCCACCCAGGCACCCTCTGTTGATGTATTTTCAAACACATGTCAGACATCCTAACAGTAGATTTCACAACAAAAAATGCTAGAAATATGTAACAATTATTTCAAAACCAGAAACTGAGAAACTTTGTTAAATACCAGGATAGACTAAACATACTTTCATACTTGAAAGTCTCGAAAAGGGGTGCCTGGCTGACTCACTTGGTGGAGCACGTAACTCTTGATCTTGAGGTTGTGAATTTTTAAGCCCTATGTTGTGTAAAGAGATTACTTAAAAATAAAATATTTATTAAAAAATATTTTATTTATTTATTTGACACGGGCAGAGAGAGCACAAGCAGGGGGAATATCAGGCAGAGGAAGAGAGAGAAGCAGGCTCCCCAAAGAGCAAGGAGCCCAATGTGGGACTCAATCCCAGGACCCTGGGATCATGACCTGAGCCGAAGGCAGATGCCCAACCTACTGAGCCACCCAGGTACCTCTAAAATAAAATCCTTTTTAAAGTCTCAAAAAATTTATTTCCCATGGACCACTATTAGGAAGCTACTGAAGGGCCTTGTCAATGAAAAACAACCTTCAAATGTAAAACCATACGGAAACACAAAAATCAACTCAAGAGATGCCAAAGGCATTCCCAAGATGTTCTATGAGCAGCTGGCTTCGTGAACCGGTCTGCATTAGAAGTCACAGGGCTCCTTGAGAGTAGCTGGCAAAATCAAAGTGGCAGAAAGCTAAGTATGTTAAAACTGAGAAATCTGGAGAACTGTAGGGACAGTTTGGGGATGAACTAAGGATAAGGACATGGGAAACAAAGGCAATGAGAAATAGAACTGTTTTAACTATGGCCAAGCAAAGTTGTAGAGAAACAAAATATTATTTCATATTATATGGCTAAGAGGTGAATGGCACTAACATAGTCAAAATATCTTGTAAACATCAGAAAACATTCTATAGAAAATGAAGAATGCTATTAGGAGAGGACCAAAGAATGACAACTGCTCTAAATTCCAATCTTCCAAAGTAAGACATTAAATGATAATATCAAAAACTGAAAAATATATAAGTACTATTGTTAGCCTGTTATTTAGTGATTATAAACAGCCTAAGAACAAGAATTGAGAAGTGGTGGCCTCTGAGAAGCTGGCAATAGTGGCTGTAAAATAATCTTGTAAACAATACAAATAATTGAAACATTAAAACTAGATTTAAAAATAAAGGTGAGTCAAATCCCTTCTGTAAAGGAAATCAGATGAGCTTTTTTTTTTTAAAGATTTATTTATTTATTTATTTGACAGAAAGAGAGAGACACACACACAGCAAGAGAGGGAACACAACCTGAGCCCAAGACAGATGCTTAATGACTAGGCCATTCAGGTGCCCCCAGATGAGCTATTCTTTTTTTTTTTTTTTTTTTAAAGATTTATTTATTTATTTGACGGAAAGAGAGAGAGATCACAAGCAGGCAGAGAGGCAGGCAGAGAGAGAGGGGGAAAAGCAGGCTCCCTGCTGAGCAGAGAGCCCGATGCGGGGCTCCATCCCAGGACCCTGAGATCATGACCTGAGCCGAAGGCAGAGGCTTAACCCACTGAGCCACCCAGGCGCCCCCAGATGAGCTATTCTTAAAGTACAAAATGCTCCTGATCCCAGGGGCGTGGGAGTGAGCCCTACATCCGGCTCCCTCCTCAGCAGGAAGCCTGCTTCTCCCTATCCTACTACCCCTGCTTGTGTTCCCTTTCTCGCTCTGTCAAATAAATAAAATGCTTAGCTGCACTGAGTTTGATAGGAGGAAGGGGAGACTACACCTGTAGTCTTGGTATTACTGAGGGTGGCAGCTGGGAACATTGTCTTTAATCAACCCTATAATGCAGATTGTTTTTCAGTTTTAAAGATAAGGAAACTGGTTCTAAAACCTAACAAGTTCGAAGAACTTCAAAGCCCTTTTGGTGTACCTAGTATATGGGCTTCCTCCAGAGACCACATAACTCTTCAGTGCAATCTCCAGTCCGTGAAACACACTCGTCAGGTCAGTCACAAAACTTAATGGCTTCTTGAGATATGAAGCTTTTAAGTCAGTACAGGTCTCTCATTGGCTCAATGTCTCATTTACTTCTACCTGAACCATCTCACAGGGAACCCAAAAGTGTTCTTGGGCTACTATGTGAACTAGAAGGGTTTTCATGGAAATGAAGCTACAGATGCAAACTTGCTTAATATTCAGTATTCTTCTGAGTAATCTTGATGTCAGGAATACCCCGTGGAAGTCATGTGAGTTAGAATGTTTAGTTTTCCCTAAGGTATCCCACTGGTGGGTGTTGTAGTAGTTTTAAAGACTTCAATAGATGTAAAGGCATACATGGATCAGGCAATTCAATAAACGTGTCAGTTTTCTCAAACTTGATTTATAGCTTCAATGCAATTTCAAATAAAATCTCCAAGTTATGGTTTTTTAAAGATTTTATTTATTTAACAGAGAGAGAGAGAGATCGGAAGTAGGCAGAGAGGCAGGCAGAGAGGGGGAAGCAGGCTCCCTGCTGAGCCCCTGAAATCATGACCTGAGCCAAAAGCAGAGGCTTAACCCACTGAGCCACCTAGGCGCCCCAAGTTATGGTGTTTAATATGGCAGGCTAAAATTTGTATGGAAGAGGCCATGAGTTGTCAAGGTAACCTTGAAGAGATGAAAACTGTCACCAGGTACTAATGAGAGACCTGCAAGAGTATGGTATTGGGATAGACCAAGGATAGACAAACAGACCAGCAGAACATATTAAATGTAGATACAAGTGGTACCTGGGGAAATTATGGACCTCTCAATAAATGGTGTTATAACCATTAGTCATCCATACATTATGTATAGTTAATAAGCAGGACCCATCCCCAAAACAGAATCAACTTCCAAGTAGATGATTAGGTGTACATATAGATTATTTAATGGCCCTGGAGTAGAGTAGGGGAGGATTTCCTAAAGAAACCAAACCTCTGGGGCACCTGGGTGGCTTAGTTAGGCATCTGCCTTTGGCTCAAGTCATGATCCCACAGTCCTGGAATGGGGTCCCTTGTCGGGCTCCAAGCTCAGCAGAACATTTGCTTCTCCCTTTCCCTCTGCCCCTGTTCATGCTTACTCTCTAATAAATAACATCTTCAAAAAGAATTCAAACCTCAAGAAAAAAGATTGAATCAAACTTAACTAAGACACAGTAAGAGTGAGATAAATTTTGAAGAAGATACCTGCAGTGAATGTAATTGCTACAGGACTAAAATCCAGAAACTAAAGAGCTCTTATAAATCAGTAAGACACACTAACAGGAAAACAGGTGGGGGGTTAACAGGTATTTTACAGAAGAAAAACTAGTGATTATTAAACTACAAAAATATACTCTATTAGAGATCATGGGAATAATTAAGACTGGAGAGAACATTTAACATATTGCAATTAGTAAAAAAAAAAAAAGTATGTGTATATATATAATTTAAATCAAGTACTCTTGAGGCAGAGCAATGAAAACATATATACACTGTGGGGGGGGTATAAATTGGCACAACACTTTGGAAAGTAATTTGCTATTATAAAGATGAAAGTTTAGTAACTCACTCCCCAAAGAAACCAGATGCATAATTTTCATAGCAGCTGTTTGTTGAAAGTTTCAAACTGAGTATCAGAAGTAGAATGAAAACGAAGTACAACTTTAAGCAAAAACATGACAAATCAAGTTCATGAACATGTTGAATGAAAAATATTCAAGACATGATTAATCAACTTTATGTAAAACTCAAATATATGTGAAACTAAAGAGTACACTTATGAGCTTTGAATAATATACAGAATTGAATAACTATATTGTGCACCTGAAATTAACACTGTTAACCATACATGTTGTAATTAACTATGTTAATTTTAAAAACATGTGGAACAAATTAACATACTGTTTGCAGATATAAACATACATAGTAAAAGGTCAGGAAACAACGGACTATCAAATTGAAAATAGCAGAGGTAACTAGATAGGACCAGGAAGTGAAGAGGTTGGGATTGAAAAGGGGCATAAAGGAAACCTCAAAGGTGTTGGTAATGTTCTATTAACATTAGGGCCAAGCATACATGAGTTTTTTTTCATTATGTTCGATAGTCCTATTTTGTTAAAAGTATAAATATGTATAAATTGTATATTATTTACAGAAGATGAACTAAATAGTATCAGTGGGGAAATGATAAAAGAATATTGAATTGCCAGTATTTTTTTTTAAAGATTTTATTTATTTATTTGACAGACAGAGATCACAAGTAGGCAGAGAGGCAGGCAGAGAGAGGAAGAAGCAGGCTCCCCGCTGAGCAGAGAGCCCGATGCGGGGCTCGATCCCAGGACCCTGGGACCATGACCTGAGCCGAAAGCAGAGGCCTTAACCCACTGAGCCGCCCAGGCGCCCCTGAATTGCCAGTATTAAATAATTTTATGTAAAGACTGAGAGGTATCCTAAGTAATAAAAAAAAAAGAGGGAGGAACATGTGGGATGGAGTAACAGGGTGATGGGCATTAGGAACACATGATGTAATGAGTCCTCTTTAATGGTGTTATATACAACTGATGAACAACTAAACTCTACCTCTGAAACTAACAATACTCTGAATTTAAATAAAACAGAAAAAAGTAAGAAAATCAAATAAGGAAATAGGAGCAGTAAAATGACGGGTAAAACCAATCATAAAATGTTAAGAATTAGCATTGTGCTGGAGGTCCTAGTCTGTGCAATCAGGGGGAAAAAAAAAAAGGAAGAAAGAAGAAAAAGAAAAAAAAAAGGAAAAGGACTTAGACTGTCAAGTAAGCAACTAAAATGTCTATTTGAAGGTAACAAAATCATCTTTGTTGAAAACCCAGTGGACTGTACTTGGGCATAACACTGACAGGATGTTGTACCATGTATACTGAAAACTACAAACATTGCAGAGAGAAGTTATAGTCAAATAAATGGGTACATGGATTAGAAGCCTCAATATTGTCAAGATCTGAATTTTATGCAAATTGATCTAGATTCAATACAACTCCAATCAAAGGCTCGGCAGTGTTTCTTTGTTGTTGATACAGGTCTAAATTTTATGTTATCTACTGAGAGATTCAATTTTCAGAATAGAGAACGCCTAAGAAAGAAAACCTACAGGGCTCAAGCAATTAAGCATCTGACTTTGCCTCAAGCATGACCTGAGGCAAAGGGTCCGCACCTAGTAGGAAATCTGCTGTCCCTTACCCTCTGCCTGTCCCCCACCGCCAGCTCATGCTCTCGCTAACAAACTCTGAAAAAGAACGAATGAACAAACGAACCTAGAAGATCTAAATCAAAAGGGATTGAGAAAGAGATCAGTCCCTAAAATGAAATGAAGGATGGTAGCTTAAGACAGCTATAGGTACAGTGTCCAAACAGGAATAGAGGGATTTTTTTTTTCTACTCCTACATTCCTTCCCATTATTATTAACATAGATTGTTTCAGGGGTACAGGTCTGTGATTCACCCGGCTTACACAACACACAGCGCTCACAACACATTCTGCATCACAACACATTCTGCAACGTCCACCCTCACCCCACCCCAGCAACACTGTGTCCTAAGATTAAGTCTCTTATGGGGGACGCTTGGTTGGTTCAGTGGGTTGGGCCTCTGCCTTCAGCTCTGGTCATGGTCTCAGGGTCCTGGGATTGAGTCCTGCATCGGGCTCTCTGCTCGGAGGGGAGCCTGCTTCCCCCCTTCTCTCTGCTTGTGATCTCTGTCAAATAAATAAAATCTTAAAAAAAAAAAAAAGTCTCTTATGGTTTGTCTCCCTCTCTGGTTTCTTATTTTCTCCCATTCCCCTATTCTTAAGTTCTGCATTATCAGAAGGAAGATGACTTACTGTGTTTACCTAATGTCGTAAGTATATGCTGCATGTATATGGTGGGGGTATTACCTCATATTCCATAATACTAAGTCAACACACAAGATAAAAAGAACAAAACATGTTAGAGAAATATTGACGTAAACAGAATAAAGTGGAAAGGGGCTGCCTTTACAGAGCCCGTAGTCCTGGAATGGTCATGTCTGCCTTTCATAAAGTGTGTGTGTATGTATAGACAAAATGTGTGTGTGTGTGTGTGTGTGTGTGTGTGTGTATATATATATATATATATATATATATATATATATATATAAGAAAAATATGTATGCAATACAGAAAAAAATACTGGACTTTTATTGACAATTACTCTCCAACTGATCCCATAATGTATCTGTAAAACAGGCATTATAACCACATTTTTAAACATTTTTCATTTAAATTTAATTAAACAAATGTATTATTGGTTTCAGAGGTACAGGCCTGATTCATCTGTCTTATATAATACCCAGTGCTCACTACATCATGTGCCCTCCTTATTATCAATCACCCAGTTACCCCATCCCTCCACTCCCCTCCCACAACCCTGTTTGTTCCTATGATTTTAAGACTCTCTTATGGTTTGTCTCCCTCTCTGGTTTCATCTTTTTCCTCTCTTCCCCTATGATCCTCTGACTTGCTTCTCAAATTCCACTCATCAGTGAGATTTATGATTACTATCTTTCTCTAACTGACTGACTTCGCTTACCACAATACCCTCTAGTTCCATCTACTTTGTTTCAAATGGCAAGATTTCATTCTTTTTGATGGCTGAGTCATAGTCCATCATACACACATATATACACACACACTTCTTTATCTAGTCATCTGTTGATGGGACATCTGGGCTCTTTCCATAGTTCAGCTATTGTGGACACTGCTATGAACACTGGGGTGCAGGTGTCCCCTTTTTGTATCTTTGGAGTAAATACCCAGTAGTACAATTGTTGCCTTACAGAGTAGCTCTATTTTCAAACTTTTTGGGGAGCTTCCATACTGTTTTCCAGAGTAGCTGCACCAACTTGCATTCCAACGATGTAGGAGGGTTCCCCTTTCACTATATCCTCGCCAACATCTGTCATTTCCTGACTTAATTTTAGCCATTCTGACTGGTGTGAGGCAGTATCTCATTGCGGTTTTGATTTGTATTTCACTGATGATAAGTGATGTTGAGAACATTTTCACATGAAATTGCTACTGCCACTTGGATGTCTTCTGCCATTTCTTGTTTGGACTATTTGTTCTTTGAGTGTTGAGTTTGGTAAGTTCTTTACAGATTTTGGATACCAGCCCTTTATCTGATCATGTTATTTGCAAATACTTTCTCCCATTCTGTGTCTTTCGGTTTTGCGGTTTTCTTTGCTGTGGAAAAGCTTTTGATCTTGATGAAGTCTGAATAGTTCATTTTTGCCTTTGTTTCCCTTGCCTTTGGAAATGTGTCTAGCAAGAAGTTGCTGCAGCTGAGCTTGAAGAGGTTACTGCCTATGTTCTCCCCTAGGATTTTGATGGGTTCCTGTTTCACACTGAGGTCTTTCATTTTGAGTCTACTTTTATGTATGGTGTAAGGAAATGGTACAGTTTCACTCTTCTGCATGTGACTGTCCAATTTACCCAACACCATTTGTTGAAGAGTCTTTTTTCCCACCGGATGTTCTTTCCTGCTTTGTTGAAGATAAGCTGACCATAGAGTTGAGGCTCCATTTCTGGGCTCTCTATTCTGTTCCATTGATCTATGTGTCTGTTCTTGTGTCAGTACCATACTGCCTTGATGATTACATCTTTGTAACAGTTTAAGTCTGAAATTGTGATGCCACCAGTTTTGGTTTTCTTTTTTTAACATTCCTTTGGCTATCTGGGGTCTTTTCTGGTTCCATACAAATTTTAGGATTATTTGTTACAGCTCTGTGATAAAAGTTGATGGTATTATTTAAAAAAATAGTTGATAGTATTCTGATAGGGATTACACTGAATGTATAGATTGCCCCAGGTAGCACAGACATTTTAACATTTGTTCTTCTAATCCATTATCATGGAACATTTTTCCACTTCTTTGTGTCTTCTTCAATTTCTTTTATGAGGGCTCTGTAGTTTTCTGAGTAAAGATCCTTTATCTCTATGGTTAGGTCTATTCCTAAGAATCTTATGGCTTTTGGTGCAACCGCAAATGGGCATCAACTCCTTAATTTTTCTTTCTTCTGTCTCATTATAACCACATTTAAAAGAAAAAGTAAACTCTACCCGCAACGTGGGGCTCAAACTCACAACCTGAGATCAAGAATTGCAAGTAGTACTGGCTGAGCCAGCCAAGTACCCTATAATTATATTTTTTTAGAAGCTGCTGAAATGAAGATAAAATCATTCTGGTTGTTTAAAGGGAAAACTAAAACAAAACTAAAGCAAAAAGTCAACAACAAAAACCACAACAGAACTTAGTTTTATCCACCACCTGAAACAAACAAACAACGAAAGTAAGAGTTTTACAATAATTCATCATTCAGAATCTGTCACTGTACAGATTTTAAGAGGCTTTGAGTCAGTTCCAGTGTAGAAATAAGGCCAAAGTGTTTCTGTAAAATAATAGTTAAAAATATAGAGAAGGGATCTATCACTCAAATTATAAAAAGAAATCTCACACAATTCACAGTCTAAAAAAATGCCGATTTTTCTAGGTATTACTTTTGGCAGAAGATTGATTTTTTTAGGACCCAATGCAATATAATTACTCTGACTACATCGTCCAACACCCCATAATCCATCCTGTGCTAGAATTGGTTGCTTCTTTCTCCTTCTGGGAAGAGAGTCTTTACAGACACCCACGATCCATTCAGGCTTATCTTTCACTTTCACCTCCCAATACTGCCTGCCAGAATCATAACCCCTAGAACCCAGAACAGCTGGACAGAGATAGAACCTCCTTGGGTTATGAGGTAAGTTATGTCTTTTATTTCCATATTGGACAGTTTTTCTATCTTCTGAGACAATAAGCTTACGATGTGCTGTTTCAGGATCGAGAATTAGATCCACCTGAAATCTGTTGATAATTTTATTTAGGCCAGAATATTGTGGAGCAAGATGGTAACCATATTCCTTTAATTGGAATGAAAAAGGCTCAGGGGCCTTTAAGGTTTTATACCTATGGTAGATACTTTTAACATCTGTCAGTAATTCCAGCTCTGATTTAGTAGATTTACCCTCTATCTCCTTTGATAAATGTTTTAATGTGGAAAGATGACTTGAAAATGTTGTTAGGTTTTCATTTAGTTTTGTTAAAATATCCATTTCTTCATCTTGTAATTGCTGAAGAACCATCTCTTGCTCATTTTTGAGAAACAACAAAATTTGTTCAAATTCAGACTTTATTTCTTCTCTCCTACACTGTACCTTCTTCTTCAGTTCCAATGATTTTCTGCTTTGCATAGTTATCACCTTTTCAACTTGTTCTACTCTCTCCTTCCATGGTTCAATGCAATTCTGCAATCTTTTCCTATGATAAGGAGCAGCCTTCTCTATGGGCCAAATATAGTGACTCCGGTGATCAGTGGAGAAACTACACTGTGGACATAAAACTTCTAGGTCCTTCTGACAGAAAAATGTCAAAACCTGATTATGTTTTTCACATATAAGCTTCTCTTCCTTCCTCTTCCTCTTGCTTCTTCTTACCCGTAGTAGTTTAGCAATTTCAATCAAATTGCCCAATTGGGGATTGTTTGTGAATTTCCTTTCTGGAGAGCAGTAACGGCAAAAGGGGCAGGGGAAAGTACCATTTAGATCCTTCCAGAACATACTGATGCAGGAGAGACAGAAGTTGTGCCCACAGTTGATGGTCACTGGCTCTTTCAAGTAGTCTAGACAGATGGGACAGCTAGCCCCTGTTTGGAGGTCTGCCAGGGCTGTCATAAACTCCATTGAGCTGTGAAGAAAGGTGGTGAGTAAGGTAGTATGTCCTTTAGTAAAGCTTGGCTCTCTATCGCTCAAGATCCAGCTAACGAACAGTGGATGATATCCTCCCACAGACCTTGAAAACTGACCAGCTTCCAGTTTCACTGGATTGGCATGTTGGTAATAGTCTATATAAACCTGTTTATCCCCCTGCCCCTTAGCTCTAAGGTCTTTTGCCAAGAATACTCCACAGGCTGTAGTCTATTGCATACTAGAACGTATCAGCTGGGCTGCTGTTCTTCCCACTCAATGCTATAAAGTCAGGCTTAATGACTTTTCTGATCAAGAAAGCAGCTGTAGTAGCCCTGAAACATAATACATTATATGTTAATAAAAAAGCAAGCAAGCAAGCAAGCAAGCACGCACCTGTAGGTCAAGACTAGGAATCCTTCCTATGGTAAGAAAGACATTAAGTTAAAAATATGACACCACAATCACCAATGTATTGAAACAGTCACACAAGACTCATCAGTAAATGCTAAAATCATTGTGTAGAATCTCTTAAAAAAAAACAAAAAACCAGGAATTCATAGTTATAGTCATTCATCTCACATATTTCAACAGCAGCAACAAAACCTGTAAGATAACCTTACAAAAAAAAATTCCATCTCAATCCAGTCATAAGAAAACAAGTAGTGTAACTTAAATAGGGGGGCATTCTACAAGACAATCCGTATGTATTCTTCAAAATGTAAATGTCATGAAAACACAAAAAAGTTTCAGAAATATGACAGACAAAAATATAATATACAATACCTGATTGAATCTGGGGTCTTAAAAGATAAACTAAAAGAATATTTCTGGGATAAATGGGAGAATTTTAGTTATGAACTACATTTCATATTCTATCAGTATTAAATTGTGTTAACATATTAATTTACCATAGGTTAAGAAGTAAAAACATCCTTGTTCTTAGGCAATATATAGTTCGGGGGGCAGGGACACCATCTTGATGGTGGCAACGTACTTTCAGAAGTCTCAATAATTTTAAGATGTGTTAACAAAAAAGTTAGAAACTGGTGCATCTAAGCAAAAGGTTATCTAAAGGTTTTTCTATAGGTTTGAAATGTTCAAAATAAAAGAGTTAGGGAGAGGGGCACCTGCGTGGCTCAGACAGTTAAGCAACCGCCTTTCATCTCAGGGTCCTGAGATTGAGCTCCATTTTGGGCTTCCTGCTCAGTGGGACATCTCTTTCTCCCTCTCCCTGTGCTGCTCCCCAGTTTGTACACTCTCTTGCTTGTGCTCTCTCTCAAATAAACAAAATCTGAAAAAAAAAAAAAAAAAAAAGAAAGAAAGAAAGAAAAGAAAAGGTAGTGAGAAAATTTCCCAGCTTGTTTTTTAAGATACCCAATACACCTGGAGCGCCTGGGTGGCTCAGTCAGTTAAGCATCTGCCTTCAGCTCAGGTCATGGGATCGAGCCTTGCATTGGGCTCCCTGCTCAGCAGGAACCCTGCATCTCCCTCTGCCTGCCTCTTTCCCTCCCTCCTTCTCCCCCCACAGTTAAGTAAAATCTTTAAAGAAAAAAGTCTATTACATTTGAATCCTGGTTCAGCTACTTAGTGTATACTTCAGGAAAACCCATATAGCTTTTTTTAATCCCATTTCTTTGATCTATAAAAATGGGGATTGTTGACATTTATTTACTTCCTTATTTATTTAGGTTTTCCTTATTTGACCGAGAAAGCGTGCACAAGCAGGGGGAGTGGCAGGCAGAGAGAGAGGGAGAAGCAGGCTCTCCACTGAGCAGGGAGCCTGATGCAGGGCTCAATCCCAAGGACCCTGAGATGATGACCCATGCCAAAGGCAGACGCTTAACTCAGGTTCCCCTATAACCCCCTTTTAAATAAGGAGATCACATAAATGGCAGCCAACGTGTTTACTGTTCTTGGCCAATAAGCTATTTATTAAAGATTTTATTTTTCACATTATCCCAACATTCAACGTGGGGCTTGAACCTACAACCTCGAGATTAAAAGTCACATGCTCCACCTACTGAGCCAGCCAGGTGCGGTGCCCCACCTTTCTATTTTACATTTATTTGAACCTGGATCCAAATATGGCCCACATGTTACATTTACTTATTAGCACCCCTAAGTAACTTTCAATCTATAATAGTGTCTTCTGCCTCTACCTTTGTCCTGGTGGACTATCCCAAGTTCCACATTTACCTAGTGCTTCTTGCTATATAATTTTAACTTATCCCTCATACCATGACTGTTTAAACGATTAAACCTTTCCTCTCAGTTAAAAACCTGTCAGTAACTCACCAACAGTCAAGACAAAGCACTCCCCTTGGCTTACCATTCAGAGCCCTTCACCCTTCATACCTTATTGTTTTCATCTTCACCTGCCTATGGTTCCCGAAAGCAGTTTTTTTCCTTTTCTTTTTTTTTTTTTAAAACAGAGATGTTATGTTCTCCTTCCTGCTTAAATGACTCAACTGGTTACATTACCTTTTCCTCCCTTCTTTCCTTGGGACTAAGTTCTGCTCCTTTTGGAGACTCCAACCAAGACAAATTTTCTCTAAGACGGTTTAGTATGTGTTAGGCACTAAGCTAGGATCTTTCATGTAGTCACTGATTCAATTAAACTCTCCGAACAACCCTATAAATTAGGAGCTATTATCCTCAATTAGAGCTGTAAAAAACGAGTCTGCAATAATCTGAGTACACGCATACAACACTGCATTAATTGGCACGATGATTACAAAGCTATACTGTCCCTCCTTCACACTCCCGCAGAATCCTCTGCATCCCTCTTCATCTATTTCAAAGCAACTTATATTTTTCATATTTGATATAGTCACAATTCTTCACATTTGATAACATACTCAAACACTTTTAGGAGGAAGGACAGGGCTTTATTGATTCTAGCACTATCAGAGCAAAAACATAACACACATCAAGAAACAGCAATACCGTATAGAACTGGGTCTCCATCTGACTCTGCCACTTAACTAGCTGTATGCCCTTGGCCAAATTAATTTCTCTGAACTTCAGTTTTCTTTTCACAAAGAAAGAAATAATACTATCTCATATTGTAATTATTAAACATGGAAATAAAATTAACGCACATGTCACAGTGCCTGCCATTTAACAAAGGTGCAATAAAAAGTATAAGACAGCTCATAAAATCTCAAAAGCTCTCAGAAATCTAGCAGAAATCACATACTTCTATTACACATAAAGGCATACCTCATTTTATCATGCTTTACAGGACTGTACTTTTCATATACTGAGGTTTTTTTGGATTGTTTTAACAAACTGTGGTTGAACAGATTGAGAGTTAGTAGCTGCTTGGGGCGCCTGGTTGGCTCAGTGGGTTAAAGCCTCTGCCTTTGGCTCAGGTCCTGGTACTGGGATCAAGCCCCGCATCGAGCTCTCTGCTCAGCAGGGAGCCTGCTTCCTCCTCGCTCTCTCTGCCTGCCTCTCTGCCTACTTGTAATCTCTGTATGTCAAATAAATAAATAAATAGATCTTTATAAAAAGAGAGTTAGTAGCTGCTTATGGACAAGGAGAAAAAAGTCGTTTCTTGAGATGCAACCCACTCCTGGTAAAGGTGCTATGAAGACTGTTGAAATGAATTTAGAATATGCCATAAACTCAGTTGACAAAGCAGTAGCAAGGTTTGAGGATAGACTCTCAATTTTTAAATAATTTCTACTGTGACTACAATGCTATCAAACAGTATCACATGTCAACAGAGAAATCATTCATGAAAGAAGAGTCAAAGTGGCAATTTCTACTGTCTCATTTTAATAAACTGCCATAGCCACCCCAACCTTGAGTAACCACCACCCTTATCAGTCACCAGCCATCAAACAGAAGCAAGATCCTCCACCAGCAAAAAGATTATAACGCACTGAAAGCTCCAATGATGGTTAGCATTTTAGCATTAAATTATTTAAAGTATGTACACTGATTTTTTTAGACATAAGGCTATTGCACACTAAAGTACAGGGCAAACATAACTTATATGCACTGAGAAACAAAATTCGTTTGACTTGCTTTCTGACAGTGGTTTGGAACTGATCCCACAGTATCTCTGAGTCGTGCGCGTGCGCCTGTGTAGGCACGTAATATAAAAAGTACTGATATTAAACCTAAAAGTTGCTCTGTCTCATATAGTTGCTAAGTCCTTCGTGACAGGTAAAGGCATTAGCTTCCACCAGGTTCACTATAATAATGGGATGTAGGAAATTTTCTTGCACTGATTTTGGAGGCACAGGAGAGGAGCTTCAGAATTTTAAAATGAACTTTTAATTCTATATTAAAATACATTCAATTTGTAATAAATTCCAATAACACGGAACTACAGAAAATAAAGCATAGTCTCTTCCAAGCTACTCTTCCTACTTGTCCACACTATGTTGTACCTAATGACTAAGGCTTCAACGACTTCTCATACTTGCTTAATACTTTCAAAATGGAGGGCGCCTGAGTGGCTCAGTTGGTTAAGCATCTATCTGCCTTTGGCTCAGGTCATGATCCCAGGGTCCTTGGATGCAGCCCCACATCAGGCTCCCTGCTTAGCAGGGAGCCTACTTCTCCCCCTGCGTGTGCACTCTCTCTTGCTCTCTGATAAATAAATAAATAAAATCTTGAAAAACAGAAAAACAACTTTCAAAATGGGTACTTTTTTAAAAAAAGTTTTTTATTTAAGTAATCTCTACTCACACATGGGGCTCAAATTCACAACCCCGAGATGAAGAACTGCAGGCTCCTGAGCCCCCAAAACAGGTACTTCTGAGTAAGCTAAGATGTGGAGTGCATTGGGTTCAGGGTGAGGCTGCATAGAATGGTCAGAGATTAGAAAACGCGCTGAAATAGTTTTAAGAATCTTGCCCAATATAACAGCATACTGAATTGCAGAGGATAATGGGAAAATAAAAATCAAGAAAAAAAATGTAACTTTTTAAAAAAGTTATGTGCAAAAAAAGAGGACTCAGTAGGGTTCAAGGAACATAAAATACTCACTCCAGGTATCATTGTGCCCCACTTTTTCCAAGTGCACACACTGGTCAGTTTTCCCTACTTTCCAGAATAAAGCCATTAACAGACTATAAAGCCAAAAGAACCAGCTTTGTGGGAACAGACTGCTACCACCCCAGTTAACTGTCCTTTTCTCTCTTCCCACTATGAGACCCCTTTCTACTCCAAAACAGAATGGTGCTTCCAATCAATTCCCTAACTCTGTAGCTATACTGATCTTTCCATATATAAATATAATCCTTTTATCTTCCACTTAAAACATTCCACTAGTCCTTTATTACTCTAAGAAAGTAGCTCTCAAACCTTAGATAGCATCAAGATTACCCGAACACCTTGGTAAAAGACTACTGGGCCAAATTCCTGGTTTCTGATTCAGTTGGTGTGTTTTATTTCTAAATTCCCAGATGATGTCGCTGCTCAAGGGACCATAGTTTGCGAACTGCTGCTTTAAGAAAAATAAAGCTTTAAGACCCATCAAGAGCTGGTCCTAGCCTGTTTGCTTAGCTCCCCACCCAATCATACATTGTTATTCTGATTTGATTCTACAGTAATTTTTGAAATTCCTTAGCAGGTATGTCCAACTCTTTCTGCCAGACTGTGAGCTTCTTGGTGGGAAAGTGTCTCCAGCTTTATTCTTATTCTTGGGCAATACAATGGGTGCTCAAGAAGTATTTAATGAGTAAAGAGAACCTGTGGTAGATTTCTAGCTCTCAGTTTCAACCACCATCACCTTGGATGACTCTTAACATGCCCGAGCCTAAACCAGCTCATCTCAAGAGTTGAAATGGTTCATTCCCAATGGTAAGATCTTTGTGAGAGTTAAAGGATATTTCATTTGGCCAGGAGGTGTACACACTGTGGAGTAGTGGATTTTTAAATGGTGGCTACCACTCCATTCTCTTAACTTCCCATCTCGCCTCCCTCCTCTCTTCCACCAAAGACAGTAATTCTTTGGCAATAACCCAACAATTTCACAATTCTCGTTCAAACCAACATCTTCTCGAAAATTTAACTGAAACAGGGCTACCACTCCCATCCTGATTCCACATGTCTGAGAAGGAGCTGACGTTTTCACAAGACCCTTGCCACACTGAGGAGACCCAGTCTTAGACAAACTATGACCCCGAGGTCTGGCGCCCAGCAGATGCTGAGGAGGCCCTTGCCCAGGTGAACCTCACGACACCCCACTCGGCTTACCTGGAACCGATGACGCACTCAGCACCTCTCAGAGCAGAAACGCTACGCCCCAGAGCCTGATTCAGCATTCAACAGAGAGCCCTAATCTGCGTGAATGGGCGGGTTCTCGCCAGAAGCACACCCGCGACCCTTGCGGTGATTGGCTATCCCTCCGGAAGTGGGTAGGTAATCGCCTGTTCACGCTCAATGTCCCTTAGTGGCCAAGGAGATTGGGAAGAGCTTTCGAGCATTGCTGAGGGCGTTTCCTTAAGTAATCAAGCAGCTGTTGTCATCAATTGATTTTTCTCAGTGGCAACCTTTTGTATATTCTTATGATTTTTATTCCTGTGAGCAATTTGAGGATCACAGTAAGATTTCAGGTTGGTTTTAAAAGAACGCCTTCCTCCTCTCAGACACTAAGGGAAGGCAGAGTTCTGGGGCAGACGTGCTTACTTTGGGATGGCAGGTGAGGAGATAGTAAGCTTTGAAGTGAAAGAGAAGCAGTCACCTTAATGGATCAATTTGCATCTTTGTGGGTTAGTGGGTGGGTCCGTCCCACCCTGTAGAACTATGTCCCACCTCAACTCTTGACTCACCCTAAGTCCCTTCTGAGGAAGTGATATTTAAGGTGAAATTTAAGGAGTGGATTTGAGTTATTTTGTAAGTCTTTGATGCTGAAGGAAGTGCCAGGGAGGAGGCTGGTAACTCTAAAGAACTTGGTGAATGAAAGATTCTGTACCCTTGGCTGGCACCTCAGGGGGAAGTAGGGAGGGGTATGAAGTAGAAAAGATGGAAAATGGCTTTTGGGAAGCCGATGAGCTAGGCCAGAATAGCTGCTGCAATACTTTTCAGGCAAAATGGAGAATTTTGATCTTTATAAAGTCACTGCGGTTTCATAGTGTAAAGAAAAGCCGGTGAAGCTTTCTTTTCTTTTTTTTTTAAAGTAATCCCTGCACACAATATGGAACCTGAAATTAGGGGTCTCATGCTCTACTGACGGAACCACCAAGGCGCCCTGGCCAGTGAAGCATTTTAAACCCTTACCATGATACAATAAAATTTTGAATTTTGAAAGGAGAATTGGCTACAATTCAGTGACTTAGGAATTTTGGGAAGTGGTGAGTGGTGGGAAGTAAAATACGGGTGTGAAGACTCGGTCATTAAGCGTCTGCCTTTGGCTCAGGTTATGATCCCAGAGTTCTGGGATTGAGCCCAGCATCAGGCTCCCTGCTCAGTGGGGAACCTGCTTCTCCCTCTCCCACTCCCATTGCTTGTGTTCCCTCTCTCATGGTCTCTCTCTCTCTCCGTCAAATAAATAAAATCTTAAAAAAAAATACGGGTGTGAATTAGAGATTCTTCACCAAATATTGTTATTGGTGCTTCCTAAACCTTTTGAATTGCTGGTGGCGAGAGCTTACCCCCTTTTCCTTTGTTCTTTTATTGTGGGATGAGTACATGGTTTTAATTTAAATACCGTGAGATAGAAAATTTGAGTCATTTCCTATCACAGTTCATGACGTAAAAAATTATTTATGACATTGGTATGACACTGAATCCTGAAAGGCTGGCCATGTTCTGTAGGGTACATCATAATCCATCCAGATAGGGCCAGCCTACCTGCTATATGCTATTTAAGGAGTTGATCGTTATGCATTGGATTCTTCTTCTCAACGCATTGCTTTTAAGATTTATTTAAGGGGTGCCTGGGTGGCTCAGTCGGTTAAGCATCTGCTTTCCATTTAGGTCATGATCCCAGAATCCAGATATCAAGCCCTGCGTGGGTCTCCCTGTTGAGCAGGGAGTTTGCTTCTCCCTCTGCCTGCTGCTCCCCCAGTTTGTGCGCTCTCTCTGTGTCAAATAAAATAAATAAATTTTAAAAAACAATTATTTAACATCCCACAAGACTAGTTCAGAAGCAATCTGGCCTTCACCCTTAATCTTCCTGTGTAAGGACTGAAACTCTTCCTAGTTGATCAGTGATCTAGTTTCTCAGCCAAAGATGATTTTTCACGCTTATTAATCTCTGGATGCTTTGTATTCTTGGTCTCTGGCTGCTCCATCTTGTTTTAGCAACTTGCTCTTCCTCTGCCTGCACTCATGCGCATAAGTAAAGGCCTGCAAGGGCACATGACAAAGTTTTAATATGTAGTATGAAACATATATATGTATGTGTATATGTATGGGTACACATACGTGTATTTGTTTGCTTCTGCATGTAGAGAGGAAAAAGTGATGGTTAAGGTCTGGCTTTGGAACCAGGCTCGCAGGAATGTAAAACCAAGCACTGCTTTGTGTAACCTTTGGCAGTTTATCTTTTTGTACCTGTTTCTCATCTAGCACACAGAAAATGGGCGTGGGGCGGTAACAATATGTAGAGAATAAGATGTTTCACTCATGTCAAGCAATGACACAAACAGTCATGGGTGCTGCAGCCGCCAGATAGCACTGAGACCAGCAGCAGTTGATGACACCCCAGAACTGATAAGCAGAAGCAAAGGAGGTTTGCAGGGGCCCAAGATTAATTAAATTCCTTTAAAAGGGGAGGATTTTGGCAGCAAACTGTCAGACTCTTCAGACATTGACCCCTCTATGTCTGACCACTTGAAAAAAGGCAGCTGCCACCAAAGGCTCTGCCTGACTGATCTCTGAACAGAACTGAGATCCTTCACTGCTTGAACATAATAGGCAGTAAGTGCCAAGAGCTGACCTGGGCCAGATCCAAGACTTACCTCAACTACACACCCACAGACTGACTTCCCGTTTGGTTCGTTAACTTCCTACCCTCTGTCTTATTTGTTGTGTGACTTGTGTTGGGCTTTGTATGCCGTGTAAGTAGACAAATTAGTGCATGGTGAAATGTCATGGAGTTTGGAATCCTCAACCTGCTTTACAATTTTGTTAACCTTGCTTTATGACTGAATAAAGCTGACATTGTGGAAAGACACAAATGTGTGTGTCTTTATAGCGTGCTCATGACACAGTACAATTTGACTTCTTGGAGACTAAATGAGATTTTTTTTTTAATATTTTACTTATTTATTTGACAGACAGAGATCACAAGTAGGCAGAGAGGCGGGCAGAGAGAGAGGGGGAAGCAGGTTCTCTGCTGAGCAGAGAGCCCGATGGGGGGCTCGATCCCAGGACCCTGAGATCATGACCTGAACTGAAGGCAGAAGCTTAACCCACTGAGCCACCCAGGCGCCCCGACTAAATGAGATTTTTATGAGCTAAAGCACTAACATCTGACATGGCAAATGTAGTGTTAAAACACACACACACACACACACACACACACACACACACACACACGGCGTCTGGGGTGGCTCAGTCGGTTAAATATTTGCCTTCGGCTCTCATCAGGATCTCCAGGTCTGGAGATTGAGTCCTGTGTTAGGCTCTCTGTTCAGCAGGAAGTCTGCTTCTCCCTCTACCCCCTCCACTTGTTCTCCTTCTCGCTCTTAAATGAATGAATAAAATGTTAAACACACGCACACACTATATAAATTCATCTGAAAATGCCTATTTCTGTTTCCCTGAGAGCAGAAATGAGATTTAGAAGCAGCAGGTATAAGTGGTCCATTTTGTTTTCTTTCATTTGTAAAGCTCTTTCTTTTTTCTTTCCTACTCTTTTTTTTTTCTTTTTTTGACTGAACTAAGTGGCTTTATTGGGGGAAAATCTGGATTACAATGGATTTAAGAGTTGGCATTGGGGCCTTTTGTCTTGCCAAAGGCGGGCACAACATTGACAGAGTGCCAGGCATCCTGCATCTGCTGCTTCGCTCTGCCTGTCTTCTTTCTCTCCTGCTTGGCCACCTTGGGAGTCTTCCTTCTTCCTTTCCCAGTGCAGGCCAGGGAACCATGGACTTCGTCTCCAGGCACGCGGTGAGCTTCTTCAGGGTGGTCAGAGCCGCCACTTCACACTGATCGAGGGTAGCCTCAGCCTCTAGAGGTAGGCCTGCCAGGAGCTCAACCTGATCTTCTGGAGTGATACTCTCCAGCAAGGCTACATGAACCTGAATCTGGGCGACCATCTCTTGTCCAGTCACCTCCAGGGTGTGTCACTCTTGGGCACGGACAGAGAGTTGCGTGTCCATGACTGAACCACAGCCACTGCAGCCACTGCCTTGAAGATGGAGTTGAGAAAGAGCTGTATCATTTGTAAAGTTAAAAAACAAAAACAGAAACAAACAAAAAAGCTAAACTAAACTAAAATCTATGGGCCTGGGGTGCCTGGGTGGCTCAGTGGGTTAAAGCCTCTGCCTTCGGCTCAGGTCATGATCCCAGGTTTCTGGGATCGAGCCCTGCATCGGGCTCTCTGCTCAGCGGGGAGCCTGCTTCCTTCTCTCTCTCTGCCTGCCTCTCTGCCTACTTGTGATTTCCATTTGTCAAATAAATAAAAAAATCTTTTAATAAAAAAAAATAGCTAAAGCCAACAGAATGATTTCCAAGTTTCCTTAAAAGCTCAGAAGGAAAGTTGAGAAGGAATTAATCCAAACTTTGTTGAATTAAGTATGAATCACACGGATGGACACAAAGGGCTCTCGCTAAGTAAGCTGAAATAGTGACCACCAAAGCGATCTGTCTCCAAGAGGGGGCAAAAATCTACACACTAGAAAATTTGCCCCAGTTTTCAGTGGCAGGTCAGGAAACTACTTTTTATTCCATGTTATTATAAAAGACGTGGCTTTGATAATTTAAAACTCCTCTTATATCCTAATACTTAAGAGCACATTTTGGAAGGCACTTGGATTTTCATTCCAGCTGTATCAGTTTGCTAGCTGTGTGATTTTAGTTTACTTCCATTTTCGAAGTTTCAGTTTCTTCATCTAAAAATGGGTGGGTGCCTGGGTGGTTCAGTTGGTTAGGTGTCTGTCTTTGGCTCAGGTCTTCCCCTGCTGATACTCTTTCTCTGTCAAATAAATAAAATCTTTTAAATAAATAAAACAGGCAAAATAATGCTTAATCCAATAGAGTTATAGGGAGACTACTTTGCAAAAGGCTGAGTCCCTTCTTTCCTCCCTTCCTCCTCTCCCTTTTTAGCAAGTACACTTGTTATTTATTTTTTAAAAAGATTATTTATTTATTTATTTATTTGACAGAGAGAGATCACAAGTAGGCAGAGAGGCAGGCAGAGAGAGAGGAGGAAGCAGGCCCACAGCTGAGCAGAGAGCTCGACTCAGGATTCCATCCCAGGACCCCAAGATCACGACCCAAGCCGAAGGCAGCAGCTTAACCCACTGAGCCACCCAGGCTCCCCATATTTATTTATTTTCAAAAGAGTTTACTTACTTATTTGCTGTCAGAGAGTGAGCAAGCGCACAAGCAGGGGGAATGGCAGGCAGAGCAGGCAGAGGGAGAAGCAGGCTCGCTGCTGATAAATCAGCTCAATGTGGGACTCGATCCCAGGACCCTGGGATCATGACCTAAGCTGAAGGCAAATGCTTAACCGACTAAGCCACCCTGTGGCTCACACTTTTTAAGTTTTTAAAGACGTATTTATTTTGAGAGAGAGAGAGAGAGAGAGAAAGAGCATGCTTCAGAGGGGTGGGGCAGAGGAAGAGGTAAGGAGAGAGAATCTCAAGCAGATTCTTCACCAAGAGGGGAGCCTGATGCAGGGTCAATTCATAATCCTGAGATCATGATCTGAGCTGAAATCAAGAGTCGGATGCTTAACTGACTGAGCCACTGAGGTTCCTCTCAAGTGCACTTTTAAAATTAAATTGTAAGCCTAAGTAATATGTATTTTTTTTCTTTAGAGAGTAGGGAGGCAACTAGGGAGTTAGGGGAGAGGGAATCTTAAGTAGGCTTCAGGCCCAGTGCAGAGCTTGATCTCACAACCCTGAGATCATGACCTGAGCTGAAATCAAGACTGAGCCACCCTAGTGCCCCTCCTAAAATAATACTTTTTAAAAAGAGGCTCAGACATTCTGAAAATATGGACAACAATCATCTACAATCTCATTACAGGGAAGGCTATTTTAACAGAAGGCACCCTGTTTGGTGTTGTTTTTTTCTAAAGATTTTATTTATTTATTTGACAGAAAGAGAGATCACAAGTAGGTAGAGAGGCAGGCAGAGAGGGGGAAGAGGTTCCCTGCTGAGCAGAGAGCCTGATGCGGGGCTCGATCCCAAGACCCTGGGATCATGACCTGAGCCGAAGGCAGAGGCTTTAACCCCCTGAGCCACCCCGGTGCCCTTGTTGTTTTTGCTTTTATCACATTACAAATTTGGAGGTTTTTTATTTTTCAAAGCTAATATTATTAAAATATCTTACCAAATACTAAAGAATTAGAAATATTTTTGTTTTGGTTTACTTGTTGTATTTGAACTTTCCATGATACTTATGGCTTAGTTTATACAAGTTGTACTTAGTGGGGCACCTGGGTGGCTCAGTGGGTTAAGCCTCTGCCTTCGGCTCAGGTCGTGATCCCAGGGTCCTGGGATCGAGCCCCGCATCGGGCTCTCTGCTCAGCGGGGAGCCTGCTTCCCTTCCTCTCTCTCTGCCTGCCTCTCTGCCTGCTTGTGATCTCTGTCAAATAAATAAATAAGAATCTTTAAAAAAAACAAAAAAAACAAGTTGTACTTAGTTAAGCATAACTATTTGAGTTATGAAACACAAAAATTTTATTAACACCTCAATGGAAGAAAAAATAGTATGGAAACTAATATAGTAACACATGCTCCCAGGACATGTTACATTAAAAATAGAAAAATGGATACATACCAAAATATTCTTTACTTTTACCCATTACCAAAGTAAAAACTTTTGAGAATATTCTATAGCCACTTACTACATAGCAAGTGACACAAAACGGTTGATATACAGTATTATGAGAACTTGTAAAAACTGAGTTTTGTAATATTCCTAAATATGTAGTGAGATGGCGGCATAGGTAGTTCTTGTGGATTCCCAGTGTACAATCAAGTAACAAACTTCCAGATAAGGCTGAGGGCTTTTCTGCAGAGCAGTTGACAGGGACCAGCCTCAAGCCAACCTCACCATCACTTACCGAGACTCCTTGGAATCCAATTATGATTTTATAGTAGGATGAGAGCTTAAATGTAAAAAGATGCCACAGCTTGTATCCAATGTTCTTTCCATGAACATTCTGGCCGGGTAGAAGGCAAGAATGGAAAATGGGATACAGACCTAGGGTTTACAGAGTGAGGTCATTTTGGGAAGTGAGAACAAAGAGAAGAAACAAAGCCTGGAACGCGACTTCAATATGCTAAAATAAGGTTCTTCTTACTGAATTAGAATTACTCATTTTTTCCCTTTGCTTCAGGCTCTAACATGGCTTGGTTGATCCTCTTTATTTAAAAAATTGGTATTTTGTTCATCATGCATTTTTTTTGGTGTTTTTATTTTTCTCAAAAATGGTGTTAAGCCATTACTTGTTTACTGAGGTTTTGAGCACGCCCTTAAATTTTGTGTCCACATATTCTAGTCCTGGCTCTGGGAAGGAATAAAACTAGTGCAAAAATAGAACCAAAGACTGCACTGACTTCAGAATTTGGAAGGAACTAAGCCAAGAGGGAAGGATCAACTCTTATTTGGTCCACGCGTTGCCATCTGCTCCACTTCCCTGACTCACCTCATGGCCCCAAATTGGGGTGGCACCATTACTTCTGATTCCCTTAAGCATCTTGATTAAACTATGTAACATCTATTTTCCTTTGGGTTCTGAAAATGTTAGCAATTACAAAGAACTTTTAACTGTAACTTTTATAAAAAATAATAAAACAAACATCAAATCATAGGGGAAGTTAAGTATACATATTTGATGTCCTCTGGTCTCCCCCTCCATCTCATCAGTGACTAAATTTGGCTCCATTATCATGGATTTGTTCTGGTATGCCACTTCCAGCATACATGTGACTGGTTGTTGAGTTTTTATAGATTTTGAAAGAATTTTTGCCCTTACCCTGGTAATCCTGAATTAAGTAATAAAAAAAGCTCGCAGTGGCAGGGTATGTATCAAGGATTTATAACCTTAAATGCCACAACTGAAAGCAATAAAAAATGAAAATAAAGACAAATATCAGAAGCATTTTTGCCGTGCTGTGCCCAACATTCTGAACATTTCTTATACAAAATGAAGACAACTAGACACTTGGATGTTTATTGAAAACTTATAGTTGTTTGGGCAGAAATCTGCACCCATTTAATTACAATGATATGGCTAGTTTTTAGCTTTGTGAATGTGAGTCTGTACTTGAAAAAGTGTTGGTTTGTATTCAGTAAGACAGTATCTGAACTGTAGTTTTTTTTTAAATTTTATTTATTTATTTGACAGAGAGCACAAGTAGGCAGAGAAGCAGGCAGAGAGAGAGAGGAGGAAGCAGGCTCCCTGCTGAGCAGAGAGCCCTATGTGGGGCTTGATCCGAGGACCCTGGGATCATGACCTGAGCCAACGGCAGAGGCCTTAACCCACTGAGCCACCCAGACGCCCCTGAACTGTATTGTTTTTCTTTTTTTGGTACAAAATATATAAACAAGTATATGTTTTATTTATTTATTTAAAACAAGTATATGTTTTAAACATAAATATAACTGATAACAGCTTCTGTTTCTACTGAAATGCACTTGTGTAAAGGAATTACAATTTATCCAGAAAATTATTTAGAATTTCCCCAAAAGTACCCAATTTAAATGAGGTAATACATTTCATAAAACATCTTCTGTGTTTAAAGTTAATTACAGTGTTTTACAGTACTTTCCATTCCAAAAGATACCATTAATTAACTATGAAAGGGAGACAAACTGTGATTTCAGAATTTCTATCTCAAATTCTTTATAGTATACCAATCCCAAACTTTTATTTTTTTTATTAAAGATTTTTATTTATTTATTCGACAGACAGAGATCACAAGTAGGCAGAGAGAGAGGAAGGGAAGCTGGCTCCCCGCTGTGCAGAGAGCCTGGGAAGGGGGGAGGGGACACGATGGGGCTGGACCTCGATCCCAGGACCCTGAGATCATGACCTGAGCCGATGGCAGAGGCTTAACTGACTGAGCCACCCAGGTGCCCCCAAACTTTTATTTTATCAAAGTAAGGGTTAATGGTTTATTGTTTCTTCCACTCTACAATGTTTACAAGCAAAATTTCTAATCAAGATTTCATAAATTTCATACCTGGAATTAACTTACAGTAAAATAAAAACTTTATGGCATTGTGCTAACTTTACTCTTTTAATAAATACAAATTAAGAGTGTATTTAACAACTTGGGAAGACCTCACACTGGGAAGGAAATAAAGCACTGGTTTCTTATAATTACATGATGAGAGACAGATTCAGAAATTAACATCTTAGTATTTCAAACTTTCTTTTATGACTTTATGGGTACTGTTCAAAATAAAAAAATGCTTTCATAAACATTAAAGCCTATAATATAAAATTGATAGCAATTAATAGTTTCTTTCTTAGTTTCACTATATAAATAATCAATGAACCAATTAATGTATCCTTATTCTGTAAAGCCAAACGGTCAAAGCATTTGATTAGAGATTTAGCATTTTCGGGAAAAAAAAATCACTCAAACATATACAAACGTATACAAACATTTTAATACTTGTGGAGAATTAAAGAATTATGAAAGAAAAATTTTAATTCTTGTACTAAGACATTAATTGTGCTTCAGACTGGAATTGCTTTTGAATTTGTTATTTTCCCCTCTAAAGAGAAACCAGGAAGAGAATCCTGTAAGACTAATAAACCATCCCAGGTCCTTTCAAATGATTCCTTTTTGTACAGGAACTTCTAAGCAATCACACTATGGTGTGGGTGGGTATCTTTCCTTCATTCCTCTTCTGGTAGACCAGGTACGATTATCTAGAGAAGGTCCACACTGGGAAGGCAAAGGAGAAAGAAACATAATAAGAAATGCTATCCAGCAGACCAATTACCCATGCTTAATTTTTTTAAACAGATAATGAGTTATACTATCAATAGTATACTTTGTATTTTCTTACCTTTTAATATAGAAAAAGTACCTCTATTTCTTCAAGTCTGAATTTATGTTATTAAAGAGATTTTTTTCATTGAATTATTTTTCACCTAATCTCTATTTGCTCAGTGACCCACATGAGCAGTCCCAGCTATTTGTCTCAGCATTTTGGATTTTGATTCTTGGTATTTATACTAGCTAAGACAATTTATGTGGAGCAGGTCCACAAAAACATATCAGAACCAGTATCTTTTTTCAAGTAGGCTCCATGCCCAACCTGGAGCTTGAACTCACAAACCCTAAGTCAAGAGTCACACGTCTGGGGTGCCTGGATGGCTCAGCAAGTTAAGTGTCTGCCTTCAGCTCAGGTCATAATACAGGGTTTTCATAGAGCCCAGGATCAGGCTCCTTTCTCAGTGAGGAGTCTGCTTCCTCTCCCTCCACCTGCCTCTGCCTCTGCTCCTGCTGTCTTTTTTTCACTGTCAAATAAATAAATAAATAAAATCTTAAAAAAAAAAAAAAAAAAGTCAAATGCTCTACTGACTGAACCAGTCAGGCACCCCCAGAACCAGTATCTTAATTTGGGGTATTTTAATAGATAAAATGGTCCCTAGAAATCTTTTAATGTTATGAAACTATTTAAATTAATACTAGCAATAACTTTTAAATATATGGTAGGGCAACATGTAACTAATTTTTTAAAAAGAAAAATGGATCTTTTACAGGAAGACAATCATTGGTATCAAGGTTTCCCTAGGCAATTCGTTTTGGCCCCCTCATGAAGACATGAGGCACTCTCTTGGTTCATTTTTGGAAGCTTCCACATCCTTAACATTTCACTTTCCTGACAGTCACAGTGAGGTGTCAACTTTAATGAATAGCAGTAAAAAATGTAGGTATGCCTCTTCTAGAAATCACCTCAGACTGCCTAAATTTGGAACATAAAATGAGATGGGTTCTTTGCTTATCAGATTAGAAAAGATTAAAAACATTGATAGCACCCAGTGTTGGCAAAACTTTGTAGTATAAGCCTTCTTACAACTTGCTATTGGAAATGTAAGGTGGTAGCTTTTCTACAGAGCAATTTACTACTAGGTATCCATGTTTAAAACACGCACAGCCTAGAGGCACCTGGCTGGCTTAGTTGGTAGAGTGAACAACTCCTGATTTCTTGGGGATCATGAGTTCAAACCCCACAGCAGGTGTAGAGCTTACTTAAAAGACAAAAACGTGCAAACCCTAGAGGGTTCTTAAATGAGGATACAAGGAGCTCTGTGACCCTTCCTCCTGATGAAACAATCTTAGCTGGTGAAAAAAAATGTTTTTAAGTTAGTTTGTTTTTAATCTCTACACCCCATATAGGGCTCAAACTCACAACCCCAAGATCAAGAGTCATATACTCTTCCGATTGAGCCATTTTCTTTAAAAAAATTATTTAAAGGAGTGCCGCTCCTTTAAATAATTAGTTGGCTCAGTTGGTTAAGCATTGGACTCTTGACAGCTCAGGTCCTGATCTAGGGTTTTGAGTTCAAGCCCCATGTTGGGTTCCACATTGAGTATGGAGCCTGCTTTAAAAAAAGCTCTTTGAAGTCTCTGGAAATTGAGGGAATAGAGCAAATGGAAACATTGATTCAAGTGGTATAAATTAAATGTTTGTGTGTCCCCCAAATTCAGGTATTTAAATCTAATTTGCAATGTGATGGTATTTGGAGGTAGGGCCTTTGGGAAGTGAGTAAACTATGAGGTAGAACCTTCATGGCTGGGATTAGTGCCCTTACCAAGTAGAATCCAGAGAGCTCCTTAGTGCCTTCCACCATGTGAGAAGATGGGTATCTATGAACCAGCCTCCAGAACTGGGAGAAATACCACCTAGCCTATGGTACTTTGCTATAGCATCCTGAATAGACTAAGACATCAGAAAAATCCACTAATGACAAGAACTGGAAATGGTAAATAAGAAGGCTAATATAATAACTCTATTATAAACATGTATTTCTTCTCCTTCCTTCTCTCAGCCTTAAAGGACCTAAAATTGTAGAAAGTAATGATTTTAACAAATTTGTATGTGTAACATATACAGATGTGTGTAACTGTAGTGAAATTAAAAAGAAAGAGAATACAGCTATACAGGTATTTCTGTGTCTCGTGGACATAAAAAATAGCATAATCTGAGGAAGATGCTGATAACTTAGTATACTGTTTAAGTCCTAGAGCAACTGCTAAGAAAGTAAAGTATCAGATATACAGCTGACCCTTGAACAACATGGGTTTGAACTACACAGGTCCACTTATACATGGATTCTTTTTTGATATGATTCTATAAATCTATTTTCTATTCCTTATGATTTTTTTTAAGATTTTTATTTATTTTTTGAGAGTGAGAGCAGGGAGTGGGGGGGAAGAGCAGAGGCAGAGGGATAAGCAGACTCCGAGCTGAGTGTGGATCCAGAAGTGGGTCTTAATCTCACAATCCACGAGGGTCATCACCTAAACCAACAAACATCAAGAGCCAGATGCTCAACCAACTGAGCCACCCAGGTGCCCCTTATGATTTTCTTAATAACATTTGTTTTTATCTAGCTTACTTTACTGTAAGGATGCAATATGAAATTCCAGGTTGTTCAAGTGTCAACTGTGTATCCAACTATATCAATAATAACATTAAATGTGAATTTGGGTAGCTTTGCTGGCTCAGGCAGGAGAGCATGCGATTTTTTGATCTCAGGGTCATGAGTTCAAGCCCCATGCTGGGTGTGGAGCCTACTTAAAAAAAAAAAAAAAAGGTGCAATCACCGAACAATCCATTCAAAAGGCCCATCTTGTCAGACTGGGTGATCTTGTCAGACTGGGTAAAACGAAACAAAACAAACTTTTAATCTAACTGTATAAAAAACACACATATATTCAAAGGTCACAAATCGGTTAAAAGGATAGAAAAAGATAGGCAAACAGCAACCATAAGACAGCTGAAGCAGATATACTAATGTCAGATAAACTCTAAGACCAAAAGTTATTAGAGACAAAGACATTTTATAATGATAAAAGGAGTCAACTGAGGAAGATACAAAAATTATGAAGATACATGCACCTAAAACAGAGCCCCCAAAATACATGGAAGCAGAAACTGACCAAATTAAAAGGACAAATAGATGATTCAACAACAGGATGAAGTTAGAAATCAAGAACAAATAAATTTGAAAAATTCACAAATACGTGGGAATAGACCACACGCTGCTGAACAACCAATGGATCAAATCAGAAATCATAAAGGAAGTAAGCAAATACTCTGAGATGGGGGCTCCTGGGTGGCTCAGTCATTGGGTGTCTGCCTTCAGCTCAGGTCATGACCCCAAGGTCCTGGGATCCCTGCTGGGCAGGAAGCCTGCTTCTCCCTCTTCCACTCTCCACACCCGTCCCCGCCCCCCAACCCCGCTTGTGTTCCCTCTCTCACTCTCTCTCTCTGTCAAATAAGCAAATAAATAAATAAATAAATAAATACAATCTTAAAAGAAAATACCTTAAGATGACTATGAAAGCTTATGGGATGTAGCTAAATAATGCTTAGAAGGAAATTTGTAACTCTAAACATCTGTATCAAAAGAAGACAAAGACAGATCTCTATCAGCAAGGTAACAGTTCACCTTAACACACTAAAAAAAGAGCAAATGAAACCTAAAGCAAGCAGAAAAAAGTAAGGATTAAAATAGAAATAAATGACATAGAGAATGGAGAAACTATAACGAAAAAGAACAAACCCCAAAGCTGGTCCCTTGAAGAGATCAATAAAACTAATGAACCTTACGTAGACTGACCAAGAATAAAGAAAAATTCAAATTACTAAACTCAGAAATGAAAGCAAAAACATCACTATTGACCTTACAGTAACATTTTTATAAGATTATAAGGAAATATTCTAAAGAACCGTATACCGAAAAATTGGGTAACTTAGATGAAAGAACAAGTTCCTAAAAAGATACAAGCTACCGGGGCACCTGGGCTCAGTGGGTTAAGGCCTCTGCCTTTGGCTCAGGTCATGGTCCTGGGGTCCTGGGATCGAGCCCCTCACTGGGCTCTCTGCTCCGCGGGGAGCCTGCTTCCTCCTCTCTCTGCCTGCCTCTCTGCCTACTTGTGATCTCTCTCTGTTAAATAAGCAAAATCTTAAAAAAAAAAAAAAAAAAATACAAGCTACCAAAATTGCTTAAGAAGAAATTTAAACTTTTTTTTTTTTTGAAGTATGCTTTACACCCAATGTGGGGCTTGAACTCATGACCCCAAGATCAAGAGTTACATGCTCTACTGACTGAGCCAGCCAGGCACCCCAGAAATAAAAAATCTAATTAGGCCCATGACAAATAAAAATGACTGCATTAGCAATTTTAAAAACTTCCCACAAAGAAAAGTCCTATGAATGATTTCACTCATACATGGAATTTAAGAAACAAAACAGATGAATATAGGGGAAAGGAAGGAGAAAAAAAAAAGACAAAAACAGAGAGAGAAAAAAACCATAAGAGACTCTTAACTATGGGAAACAAACAGGGATGCTGGAGGGGAGGTTGGCGGGGGTGGGGGTGGGGGGTGGGGGGGGATGGGGTAATTGGGTGATGGGAAAAGCACTTGCAGTAATGAGCACTGGGTGTTGTATGCAACCGATGAATCACTGAACTCTACCTCTGAAACTAATAATACAGTTATGTTAAATTAAACTTAAATTAAAAACTTTAAAAAAAAAGAAAGAAAAGCCCTAGGCCAGATGGCTCCACTGGTGAATTTTACCAAATTTTTAATTTTTTCCCCAACCATTTAATATTTCAATGTCACACATGATTTCAATAGAACAAAAGACAAAAAATGCATGATAATCTCAACACATATAGAGGGGAAACAGAAGTTAAAACTCAACACTCCTCTTTCACGATAAAAATTTTCAATGAACTAAGAATTAAAGGGAACTTCTTCAAACTGATAAAGGACAAATACAAAGACCCACAGTTAACATAATGATGAGAGACTGAATGCTTTCCATCTAAAATCAAGTAACAACAAAGATGACTGTTTTCACCAATTCTATACAACATTGTACTAGAGATTCTAATTAGGGTAATTAGGCAAGGAAAGAAGATAAGAGACATCCAGATTAGAAAGAAAGAAGTAGGGGGCGCCTGGCTGGCTCAGTCAGTAGAGCATGTTCCTCTTGGTCCTGGGGTTTTGAGTTCAAGCCCCAAGCTGAGTACAGAGATGATTTAAAAATAAAATCTTAAAAAAAAAAAGAAAAAAGAAAAAAGAAAGAAGTGTAAGTATCTATCTGCTGATGACATGAGTTTATACATAATAGAGCCTAAAGAACCTACTAAAAATTATGAGAATGAATAAAAAATTTCACCAAGTTTACAAGATATAGGATCAATAAACAAAAATCAAATTATATTTTTATATATTAACAATGAATAATTCAAAAATGAAATTAAGACGATTCCATTTACAATGGCATCAAAAGAATAAAATACTTAAGAATAAATTAGACAGAATAAGTGAAGGGGTGCCTGTCTGGCTCAGTTAGTAGAGTGTGAGACTCTTAATCTTGGGATTATGAGTTGAAGCCCCACACTGTGGAGATTACTCAAAGAAAAGAAATAAACTTTAAGAAACAAAGTAAGTGTTAACTTCATATTCTAAAAACTACAAACATTGTTTAAAAAAACTAAATTAAATCTGACTAGATGGAAATACATTCCATGGTCTTGAGTTGGAAAACTTAATTGCCAAGATGGCAATACTTCCCATATTGATCTATAGATTCAATAATCCTTTCCGTATCTCAGCTGGCTCTTTGCAGAAACCCATAAGCAGATCTTAAACTTCATACAGAAATTCAAGACAACCAGAAATAACCACCCCCCCAAAAAACACAAAACCTACCAAACAAAAAACCTTGAAGAACTACAAAGTTGGAGGATTCACACATCCTTATTTAAAAGCTTGCTATAGTGGGTGCCTGAGTGGCTCAGATGATTGGGCATCTGCCTTTGGCTCAGATCATGACCTCCAGGTACTAGAATCGAGCCCCATGGCAGGCTCCCAGCTCAGTGGACAGTCTGCTTCTCCTCTTCCTCCGCTGGTGCTCTGTGCCTCTCTCCCTCAAATGAATAAACTAAAAAGTTAAAAATAATAATATATATATGTATATAACGTATGTATATAATGTATATAACGTATATACATATATACATATATGTATGTGTGTATATATATACACACACATACATATATATATATATATATATATATATATATATATATATGCTTGCTACAGGGCACTTAGGTAACTCAATCAGTTAAAGTGTCTGCCTTTAGCTCAGGTTGTGATCCCAGAGTCCTGGGATCCAGGCCCATACAGGCTCCTTGCTCAGCTTGCTTCTCCCTCTCCCTCTGCCTCCCACTTGTGCTTGCTCTCCCTCTAGTGCTCTCTGTCAAATAGATAGATAAAATCTTAAAAAAAAAAAAAACTTGCTGTAATACTACAATAATCATGAAAGAACAGTATTAGCACAAGGAATGACATATAGATCAATGAAATAGAACTGAGAGCCCAGAAATAAACCCTTGCATTTATGGTCAATTGATTTTCAACAATAGTGCCCGCATAATTAAGTGGGGGAAAAGAATAGTGTTTTCAAACAAATGGTGCTAGAACTGGATGACCACAGAAATAGGAGGTTGGACTCTCACACACACACCACATAGAAAACTGAACTCAAAATGGATCTTAGTCAGGGGCTCCGAGCTGGCTCAGTTAGTAGAATATGTGACTCATAATCTTAAAGTAGTTAGTTCGAGCCCCATGTTCGGGCAGACTTTATTTAAAAAAATAAGAAGAAGAATTTTTAAAAAAATGGATCACAGCCATAAACATAAGTGATAAAACTACAGACTCTCTTAAAAGAAAACATAGGGGGGTGCCTGGGTGGCTCAGTGGGTTAAAGCCTTTGCCTTCGGCTCGGGTCATGATCTCGGGGTCTTGGGATCGAGCCCCACATCGGGCTCTCTGCTCAGCAGGGAGCCTGCTTCCTCCTCTCTCTCTGCCTGCCTCTCTGCCTACTTGTGATCTCTGTCTGTCAAATAAATAAATAAAATCTTAAAAAAAAAAAAAGAAAAGAAAACATAGGTGTAAATTATTATTTGTAACCTCGGATTAGTCAGTGGTTACAAGCAGGGGGAACTGCAGAGGAAGAGGGAGAAGCAGGCTCCTCGCTGAGCAAGGAACCCAATGTGGGACTCAGTTCCAGGACCCTGGGATCATGACCTCAGCTGGAGGCAGATGCTTAACCAACTAAGCCACCCAGGTGCCCCTTGTCAGTGGTTTTAAAACATGATGCCTAAAGCACAAGCAACCGAAGGAAAAACAGGCAAATCGGATTTTAACGAAACTAACAATTTTTGTGTTCAAGAATAACACTCAAAGTGAAAAGACAACCCACAGAATGGGAGAAAATAATTGCAAATGAAGTACTTGTATTCAAAGTATAAAGAATGCTTATAACTCAACAATAAAGATAAGTAAGCCAACTGAAAAATGGGCAAAGAATTTGAAAAGACATTTCTCCAAAGACAGACAAATGGCCAGTAAGTACATAAAAAGATGCTCAACATCATTAGTCATTAGGGAAATACAAATCAAAATCACAAAGGGCTACAGTAGGTCCCCTCTTAGCCCGAGGGATGTATTCCAAGCCTCCTAGTGAATACCTGAAACCATGGACAGTGCCAAGCCCTATGTATATATACTATGTTTTTTCCTATTGTTACACATCTATGATAAAATTTAACTTACAAATTAGGCACAGTAAGAGATCAACAACGACTAGTAAAATAGAATGATTATACCAATAAACCAATTAACAGTTATGTGAATATGATCTCTCTCTTTCAAAATACCTTATCTTACTATACTCACCCTTTCTTGTGGTAGTGTGAGAGGACACAATGCCTACAAGATGAGATAAAGTGAGGGGAATGACGCAGGCGCTGCCATACAATGTTAGGCAACCACTGACCTTCTGAAGACAGGTCAGGAGGATCATCTGCTTCAGAACCACAGTTCACTGCAGGTTAACAGAAACCATGGACAACAAAATCATGGATAAGGGTGGTGGGGGGACTACTGTACTAATCCCCAGGATTGTTAAAGTAAAAAATGTTGGTGAGGATGTGGAGAAATTGGAACCCTTATATACTGCTGGTAGGAATGTAAAATACTGCAACCACTATGGAAAATAGCTTGGCAGTTCCTCAGTAAGTTAAATAGAGAATAACCATATAACCCAGCAATTTCAATCTTAGGTGTATACCCAAGAGAATTGAAAACATCTGTTCAAACAAAAATTTTATAAACGAAGGGCGCCTGGCTGGCTCAGTCACTAGAGCATTTAAGTCTTCATCTCAGGGTCATGAGTTCAAGCCCCATGTTGGGTGTAGAGATTATAAATAAACTTAAAGAAATTATAAATGAATGTTCAGAGGAGAATTATCCCTAATAACCAAATAATGAAAATAATAATGACTGGATAAACAAAATCTTTCTATGCAATTTTATTTCATCTTTAAAAACGAATGAAGTACTAATATCTGCTACTATATGGATGAGTCTTGAAAACATTAAGCTAAGTGAAATAAGCCAATCATACAAGAAAAAAATCCCAAGGATATTTATATAAAATATCCAGAATAGCAAATCTATAGGGAGAGAAAGTAGTTTAGTTGTTGTCCAGGATCAGAGAGCTGGGGAGAAATGGGAAGTGCCTGCTAATGGGTATGAATACTTCATTATGGGGTAGCATGAAAATGCTCTAAAATCAATTATCATGATGTCGCACAACTACTTAAATATAATAAAACCCATTAAACAGTACAACTTAAAATAGGTAAATTATACACTACATAAATATTTCAAAAAATTTAAAAAATATGCATGTCCTAGTGATGCTTTTAGAAATGTTTTGTAAGTAAATGCACAAGTGTTCTAAGATGAGTGCATACATGTTCATTGCGCTGTTCAAAATAACATAAATACATTAATATCCATCAATAGCCAGGTTAAATAAATTAAGGCTGTCCATACAAAGAAACTGAAGACTGGTTCAAGAGGACTGTCTCCCAGGGTGCCTGGCTGGCTCAGCTGGTAGAGCTTGCAACTCTTCATCTTGGGGTTATGGGTCTGAGCCCCATGCTCAGTGTAGAGATTACTTACAAAAACAAAATCTTAAAAAAAAAAAATCACTGTCTCCAGATCTACAAATAAATACAACTAAGTTTAGCAACCTAAAGAGGCAAGGTAATAAATGCATTACACATGTGTTTAAATTATGTGTGTGTGTATATATATATAGTTTTTGTATATATAAAAATATTAGTAGAGAAAAAAATGAGTACACATAAAGTTGAAAGCTCTAACGCAAGTTCTTTCTTCTTCTTCTTTTTAATGATTTTATTTATCTGAGAGAGAGCACGAGCAGGGGATGGTGGGGGGCGAGGGGGAGAGGGAGAAGTAGGCTCCCTGTTGAGCAGGGAGCATAACGTAGGGCTCAATCACAGGACCCTGGGACCATGACCTGAGCTGAAGACAGATGCTTAACCAAGTGAGCCACCCAGGCACCCATGTTTTTTTTTTAGATTTTATTTTTAAGTAATCTCCATACCCAATGTGGGGCTTGAACTCACAACCCTGAGATCCAGTCATATGCGCTACTGACTGAGCCAGCCAGCGCGCACACACAGGAGTGAAGTAACATTTGATCAAAGTTCTTGACTGAATAGGAATAAACTAGGTGAAGGGAAGGGCTGGAACATCGTAATCTTAGGTCCAGAGAAACAATGTGTGAAAGCTCTGAAGTGAAAAAAGGACATATACAGCTAGTGAGTCAGGTCAGATAGGGCGGAAGACAGAGCAGTGCTTGATCATGCGGTTTTGTGGGCTACATTAAGAATTTTATCTGGGGGGCACCAGGGTGGCTCAGTGGGTTAAGCCTCTGCCTTCAGCTCAGGTCATGATCTCGGAGTCCTGGGGCAGAGTCCCACATTGGGCTCCCTGCTGAGCAGGGAGCCTGCTTCCCCTTCTCCCTCTGCTGCTCCCTCTGCTTGTGCTATCTCTCCTTCTCTCACTCTATCAAATAAATAATTAAAAAAAAAAATCTTAAAAAAAAAAAATTTTATTTTGGGAAGAAAAAAAAGTTTATTTTGGGGTACCAGGCTCAGTCAGTGGAGCATGCAACTCTTGGTCTTGGGGTTGTAAATTCAAGCCCCGTGTTGAGCACAGAGATTAATTAAAAATATAATCTTTAAAAAAATTTGATTTTAATTTTAATAGTAATGAGAAATCACTAAAGGGTCTTGAAATGTATGAAGCTATGAATATAAAGAATGGGTAAGAGACGCAAAAGTAGGTATGAGGCAGCTGGTACAAGGCAGACAGCAGTGAGGCTTGGGTCATGTGAACTAGAGAGGAAGTAAGTTTGGAACGGAGAGACTGAACATATAAATGGACAATGGCCATGGCCAGACTATATAAAGACCATAAAACAGAACTCTGACCTGCAAATGCTATAGCAACCAGTTGAGGAAGCCCAACCATGACCTGTGTAGCAACTGGCCTCAAAGAGTCAATATTCTCTCAGTAACTACCAGGTTCCCTAATTTTGTCCTTCTTTACTCTGATCCCAATTCAGGACTAAGGAGAGAAGGCCATATATGCACCCCAAACCAGTCACATAGGAAGCCTCATTTCTAGGTAGCCTGACTTCAACTTCCCCATACCAACAACTTCCAATCAGATCACACCTCAAAGCCTTCTCTTTTTTCACTATAAAACTTTCCAACTCCCCTGCTTATCTCTTGTCCTCAGCCAAAAACAAATGACAGCTGCTGAATCAGCTCTGAATAAATAGGCTTTACTGGTTTTCATTTGGATGGTCTTCTCCCCCCTCCAGTATTATCAGTCAGTGTAAAGAAGAAATTTAGGGGGCGCCTTGGTGGCTCAGTGGGTTAAAGCCTCTGCCTTCGGCTCAGGTCATGATCCCAGGGTCCTGAGATCGAGCCCCCCATTGGGCTCTCTGCTCGGCAGGGAGCCTGCTTCCTCCTCTCTCTGCCTGCCTCTCTGCCTACTTGTGATCTCTGTCTGCCAAATAAATAAATAAAATCTTTAAAAAAAAAAAAAGAAATTTAGGCCAAAGGAATGGGTGAAACACATTGTGTTTTAAGTACACTTCAATTAAAATGAAAAACCAAAATTCGGCGCCCGGATGGCTCAGTTGGTTAAGTGTCTGCCTTTGGCCCAGGTCATGATCCTAGTGATCCAGCCCCTGGGACAGAGCCCCATGTCCTACTCTCTGCTCAGTGGGGAGCCTGCTTCTCCCTCTCTGTCTGCTGCTGGCTTCCCCTGCTTGTGCTTTCTCTCTCAGATAAGTAAATAACATCTAAAAAAAAAAAAAAAGTAAAATAAATAAAATACTGAAACCTTAAATAAATAAATAAATAAATGAAAGAAGGAAAGGCTGAAATGGAGTAGAAGAGGGTAGAGGAAAACTAGAGCTTGCAAGCCTTTTAGGTATGATTAAGCCTACCTAGGAGACAGAGGGTTGGCTGAGAACTTGATGGAAAAGCAGTATAGGGTCAGAAATCTAAGGTACGGGATTTTTGCAGACATAGTTGTTAAAATTCTGAAAAATAAAAAGGAAGAATAAAAAAACCTTAATTTAGAAAGTTGAAGGTGACTGAAGGCTATTTTATTTTAAAGATTTATTTATTTGAGAGAGAGAGAAAGAGAGAGAGAGAGAGAGAACACGAATCTCAAGCAAGACTGCTGAGCTCGGAGCCTGAGGGCGGGGCTCAATCCGAGGACCCCGAGATCATGACCTGAACAGAAATTAAGAGTCAGCCACTTCACTAACCCAGCTGCCCAGGTGCCCCAATGGCTATTTTAAAGAAGGTGTAAAAGGATTAGAGTGGCTTGAGGTGTGAATGGAAAATAATGGATTAGACAGGGTGCCTGGCTGGGTTAGTCAACAGAGGATGCAGCTCTGATCTCAGGGTCATGACGAAGGAGAGTTGCAAGGCATGCAGGCAGCAACAACAACGCTCCCCCCGCCCTGCCCCCGCCCCCCCCCAGAGGAAACCACCCTTAAAGGGATTTTATACCACCCTGGAAGGAGCCCTCCACCCTTTCCCACGTGGCAAAAACCTGGTTGGATGACAGGTGCAGGGAGGGTTAATCAGATTAAAACAGCCCGCCCCTGAGCCCAGTTAAACCCTAAGACTTAGAAATTCCACTGGCAAGCCTCTTGGGTCCCCTCCCTTCTTGGGAGCTTAGTACTCTGACTTTGCTATCGCCCAATAAACCTTGGTTTGCTGCCCAGCAGTCTATCTGGTCTAACTCTTCATTCTTCAAAGTGGCATGACTGAGAACAGGACACTGTGAGCACTGATGAAGAAAATCCTGTAACAAACTGAGTTCGGGCACCGTGTTAGGTGTAGGGTTTACAATTAAATATAACAAAGTATTGAAAAAGAAAACAAAATAGTGGATCAGAAATGAAGAGTACAGAAGACTGGTTTGAAAGCATTCACAGAGAAGTGCCCGGGCTGTGTGTTGTCTATTTTAGTATATAGTCTTATCAGCATTTTAAAAAAAATTTTATGGATTTTATTTATTTGCGAGTGTGTGTGTGCACAAGCAGGAGGGAGGTGCAGGCAGAGGGGAGAAGCGGGCTCCCTGCTCAGTTCGATGTGGGACTTGATCCCAGGACCTCAGGATCATAACCTGGTCCACAGGCGGACTAGACCCTTAGCCGACTGAGCCACCCACACAGCCCTCTTACCATGTTTAAATCTCCATGTTGTTACATAATCCAGAGATTGAGGAGAATGAACAAAATGTTTAAGGGACAGTTTCAGATTCCTGATAAAGTGGGAAGGGATGGGGAGGGGACCCACAACAGAGAGGAAGGAATGGCCTTGCTTTCTCAGGCGGTGGGAGGGCAGAGGAGGATTGGGGTGAGCAGGGTGGAAATCGGATTAGATGGGATTCTAGTTTGGTGCTGGGAAGTTGAGGGATACACCATCTGAAGACTTTTCTTTGTAATGTGAAGAGGCAAGGTCAGCTGCTAAAAATGCAAAGAAGAGCCTAAAACCAGAGGTTTTAAGAAAAATTAAGTACCAGTGATTGTGGAGCATGAGGCAGCAAAAGCTGAGCACAGAAATGCAGCGGGAGCTTGCCAGACGATGAGGGGGAGATGATGAATTTAAAAGTGGTTCCAGGGGGCGCCTGGGTGGTTCAGTGGGTTAAACCATGATCTCAGGGTCCTGGGATTAAGCCCTCCATTGGGCTCTCTGCTCAGCAGGGAGCCTGCTTCCCCCTCCCCCTCCGCCTACTTGTGATCTGTCAAATAAATAAATAAAATTTTTTTAAAAAAGATTTTATTTATTTAATTGACAGAGATCGTAAGTAGGCCGAGGGGCAGGCAGAGAGAGAGGAAGGGAAGCAGGCTCCCCGCTGAGCAGAGAGCCTGAGGCGGGGCTTGATCTCAGGACCCTGGGATCATGACTTGAGCTGAAGGCAGAGGCTTAACCCACTGAGCCACCCAGGTGCCCCTAAATAAAAATCTTAAAAAATAAATAAATAAATAAATAAATAAAAAGTGGTTCCAGTCTGGCTTCTTGTGTATCCTCCAGCAGCAGGAACATGACTGGATGGAGACGTCAGGATTCTTCCAAAACAGTGTGATGAAGACAGAACAACAAAGGGTGACCTATGATGTTGGCAGCAATTATGGAAATAATGAATTAGAGAATCTTAGCTGGAGGATGGAAAGACTCGGGAGGACTGGTGGACCTGGGGAAGGACGGTCAGTACTCTGGTGGAAGGCCTGATGAGGTGCCAGTGGCCGCTACTCAGAGTTCAGCTTGTCAAGTTAGTATAAGGAAATAAAGCTGAAAATGTGTGTTAGGGTGTCATTGTAGTAAGTCTTAACTGCTAAGATAATAACTCAGAGTTTCATTTCACTTCTGTTAGCAGCGTTTATGGACTGCCTCGCTGTATTCAGGGACATTTTCATCCGCTAATGATACGAAGATCAACCCAACCCAGTGTGGAGAGGTTCGCTTAGCCACTCCATGGCACTGCCTCCTCCAGATCCAGTTTTTTGTAACCAAGCAGCCAGCAGGGGACCTGCGCTGACACCAGCCCCTCTGGCAAGCTCCTGTGGAGTGCAGCTGCAGAACCACCAGCAAAGTAGCAAAGAAATGGAAATTCAGGTATCACTTCCCCAACAGCCCTTGTGATCAAATCTCCCTTGCCTTCCAGGGCCTCTGTATTTTAAGTGGCCCTTAGATATGAACCCTGCGGGGGGGCAAACCCCCCACCTTGGGTCTAAATTGACCCGATCAAGACCCCAACCCAGGAATCCCAAAGCACTCCACCCAGTCTGGAATATTGGCATATGCCCTGGGGCTGGTCTCTAGGTCGGCATTTCCCTTGACCTCCTCCAGGTGACCCCTCCAGGCACGTTGCGCACTTTCTCCAGGACCTATGAGTCATGAAGTTCCCTATTTCCAATCCCCTGTGGGCCAGCTTTTGAACTAAGGTTGAGGGCTCATTGTTCTGTAACTGGTGCTCCACTTAACAAATGTTAACAAAGCAGAACACCCACCCTCTGCCTTCAGGGAATTTACATCCTTTGGGAGGAAGGGAGGGAGGAGTACAGGCAATTAAGGTGTTACAATGCAGTGAGGCAAGTACTTTGACAGAATTACACAAACAGGGTGAGGGACAATGTAGACATCTAATACAATTCATAGGGGCATCAATCTCTGGGAAGCTTTCCTGAAGGATGAATGAACTGCGAGGAAAAGCGTCAAGTAAGGACACTGCAGGCAGAAGTATACTTTGAGGAACACCCAGAGCTATAGAACACGAACTCGAAAGTCATGTTAATAATAAACTCTGGCTCCTATCAATTTAGCAGCTACCCCGTGCTAGGTAGGGTATGGCCAAGTTAACACCATTACTAACTCCTATTTACTAGTCTAGAAGCTAAGAGATCTTAAGCCAGACAAGTGACTTACCAGTGACCACCAGTGAGTCAGCTTGTGGTCAGGGTTCGAATCCACAGAGGCTGGTGTTAATTCTTTCTTATCCCTTCTAGGGAGAGAAGGCGGAGAAGAAGTGACAGGATGCTGGAGAGGTGTTATTTCGTAAGGTCTCGTTTCTTAAATTGTGAAAGTTCTCACTATCCTGAAGGCTACAGGGACAATCAATTAAGATGTGACATGGTTGGATTTACAGTTTAGGAAGAATCAGTTGATAAAAGAAAAAAAAAAAAAAGATTTTCCAGAACTGGAGGCTGGAGTGATGAGTTAAGGAGTTGAAGTCATGCCGGAGAGCTCTAACAGGTACTAAGATAGTGGTAACAGAGATGAAGGGGGAGCAGATTTTTAAAAATATTTCAAGGTAGAAATGATAGGCCTGGGAGACCTACCAGAACTGAATACTACAGCACAGGCAGCTCAAAGAGTAACACTGAGGGATGCTGGGTGGCTCAGTGGGTTAAGTCTCTGCCTTTGGCTCAGGTCATGATCCCTGGGTCTTGGGATTGGGCCCCACATCAGGCTCCCTGCTTGGTAAAGAGCCTGCTTCTCCCTCTCCCCCTGCTTGTGCTCTCTCTTGCTATCTCTCTCTCTCCCACAAACAAATACAATCTTTAAAAATTTTTTTTTAAATTTACACTGTCAAGGTAAAATGTATATTTCATAGCACAGAGCTTGATACATAGTAAACATCTAATATATGATAGCTCTACAATTATTCTCCAGATTCTGAGACATATCTGAGTGGAAGGAATTGAAGACTTTACTTTTAAGTGTGCATTCACTCGTTCATCAAATATTTCTGTGGAGCTTACGGCAGTCACTGGGTGTATAGCTGTCATCAAAGCAAAGTCTCTGTTCTTATGGAACTTACATTCTAATGAAGAGAGGCAGATACTAAACAATAACAAAATCTGGTGGCAGGTGTCATGGAGAAAAACAAACCATGAAAAAGGAAATAGAGTTACCTTGGGTGGAATGAGGTACTGAGTTTTTTTTTTTTTTAGAGATTTTATTTATTTATTTGCCAGACAGAGATCACAAGTAGGCAGAGAGGTGGGCAGAAGAGAGAGGTGGGGGGCAGCAGGCTCCCTGCTGAGCAGAGAGCCGGATGTGGGCTCTCTCTCCTAGGATGTTGGGATCATGACCAGAGCCGAAGGCAAAGGCCACCCACTGAAGGAATTGGAAGACTTTACTTTCTTGAGGTACTGCTTTCTTATATGAGTTTATTTTTGCATTGTGTATTTATTTTAAAGATTTATTTATTTATCTGAGAGACAGAGAAAGAGAGAGAAGCCACCGGGTGAAGAGGCAGAGAAGAGAGAAACTTAAGCAGACTTACATAGAGCACGGAGCCTGATGTGGGGCTCAATCTCAGGACCCTGAGATCATGACCTGAGCAGAAATCAAGAGTCAGGCGCTTGACTGACTGGGCCACCTAGGCGCCCCAGTGTTGCAGGGAACAGATGCAGGGAAGTCCTTCCTGATGACATCTACCATATTGGAACAGAGAACTGAGTTACAAGAATAAGCTATGGGTATGCAGAAGTCATGGCAGAGATTTGCAAATGCACTGTAGGCATGAACTTGAAGTGACTGAGAACAGCTAAGGTGATTTCAAGTAGGCAATTGGACACCGTGTACAGGTACTGAAAGGAATAGTGATTTGTTTCAAAGATAATCAAAATGGAGCATGGTATCATCAAAACCAAGGAAAATCTATTCGTTATCTGACCTATAGCAAGATAACTGAGACCAGAATCAAAATGTGTTCACTGGATTGAGAAGTCCCTGTTTATCTCTCCCAGAATGCAGCAGGGAGCAGATGGTAAGAAAGGAAACAGCCACCTTTTCAAGAAATTTGGCTACGCAGAGAAGAACCTAGGTTAGTCACTAGAGAGGACCATGGGGTCAGTGGTGCACGTGTTTTCCTCTTCTTTTTTTTTTTTTTTTAAGATTTTATTTATTTATCAGAGAGAGAGAAGGAGAGTGAGCGAGCACAGGCAGACAGAATGGCAGGCAGAGGCAGAGGGAGAAGCAGGCTCCCCGCCAAGCAAGGAGCCCGATGTGGGACTCGATCCCAGGACGCTGGGATCATGATCCGAGCCGAAGGCAGCTGCTCAACCAACTGAGCCACCCAGGCGTCCCTGTTTTCCTCTTCTTAAAAGAGGAAACAAACCAGTTTTGACATACTGAACCATCTGAGTAAGAAAGGGAGTGACTGTTAGATCAAGGTTCTTGAGGTGTAGAGAGATTAACCATACCCAAGAGAGGAAAAGAAAACAGAAGTTGTAGCAGATGTAAATGTAGTCTGAGTGCAGTCTAATTTTAAAGCTTGATGATCTCCATTTTCTCTGGAAGAGATTATCTATTGTGAATTGGAAAAGGTTCAGAAGTTCAAGGAAACTAGAGGTCATTAGAGGTTTAAATATAGGCGAATGGGAATCAGAGGTGCCTAAAAGTAAGTAGGAGTTTTTCTCAGGGGCACCTGGCTAGCACAGTCAGAAGAACATGCCACTCTTGATCTTGGGGTTGTGAGTTCAAGCCCTACACTGAGTGTAGAGTTTACACACACACACACACACATACACACACACACACACACAAAAAGTTTTCTCAGAAAGTCCTGCTAATGTGGAAGATAAAATGCTTCACAAAAGTAGAGATTCTGGGACGCCTGGGTGGCTCAGTTGGTTGGACGACTGCCTTCGGCTCAGGTCATGATCCCGGAGTCCCGGGATCGAGTCCCGCATCAGGCTCCCAGCTCCATGGGGAGTCTGCTTCTCCCTCTGACCTTCTCCTTTCTCATGCTCTCTCTCACTGTCTCTCTCTCAAATAAATAAATAAAATCTTTAAAAAAAAAAAAAAAAGAAAAGAAAAGTAGAGATTCTGTGCTTTAGAGAGTTGGCTTTCACAGTTCAGCCAAAGAGGCAGCATGCAACGAGAAGGGCCAAGACAATAAATAGGACAATTGCAGAAAGAATTGGCAGGCAGGGCTAGAGGACTGGTCAAAGGAGTGGGAAGCCTGTAACTGTGAGGAGGTAAGAATAAGGCAGAAAATAGAGAATACTTAACATTTGAATGGTAGTCAAGAGTGACAAGAGAGTATTAGCTGGTCTCAATTTAAAATAATGTATTAAAATGTACCTTTACCAGGGTGCCTGGGTGGCTCAGTCAGTAAAGCATCCAGCTCTTGGTTTCAGCTCCGGTCAGGATCACCCTGTATGAGATCCACCCCCCGACCCCCACCTTGGTGCTCAGCCCCAGTCTGCTTGAAATTATTCCTCTCCTCCTCCCTCCTCCTCCTCCCCCACCCTGCTTCACACCCCCACCCTCCCACAGCCCTGCTCAGGAGCTCTCTCTCTAAAATAAATAAATCTTTTTTAAATTGAAAAAAAAAAAAATTAAATCTACTTTACCAAAAACCCTTTCATAGCCATTGCCTCTTGGAAATGAAGGGCCAAAGGTTAGACTAGGAGACTTTTTACTTGTGACTTTACATTCTTTCATACTGTTAGGAAAAGATTTTAAAACATGAACATATGTCACAATTATTTAAAAGCCAGACAGGGGTGCCTGGCTGGCTCAATCACTGGACCATATGACTCTTAATCTCGGGATTATAAATTCAAGCACCATGCTGGATGTAGAGATTATATTAAAGTGTGATAGAGTATGCATTAATAGGTTATGTAGTTATCTAGAGTATCTATTTATTTTAAAGATTTATTTATTTATTTATTTGACAGACAGAGATCACAAGTAGGCAGAGAGGCAGGCAGAGAGAGAGAGAGGAGGAAGCAGGCTCCCCGCTAAGTAGAGAGCCTGATGCAGGGCTCGATCCCAGGACCCTTGGATCATGACCTGAGCCAAAGGCAGAGGCTTTAACCCACTAAGCCACCCAAGTGCCCCGAGTATCTATTTATTTTTAAGATTTTATTTATCTGAGAGAGAGAGAGAGAGCGAGCACGAGCTGGGGTAAGAGCAGAGGGAAAGGGAGAAGCAGACTTCCTGCTGAACAGGGAGTCTGGGGTTGCATCCCTCCTGACCTGAGCCAAGGGAGAAGCAGACTCCCTGCTGAACAGGAGTCCGGTGTTGCATCCTTCCTGACCTGAGCCAAAGGTAGACGTTTAACTGAATGAGCTGCCCAGCCACCCCCTAGAGTATAGTATTCATCAATAGCATTGATGTAGTGAGATTTTATGGGTGAATGAGGAAAATCATTAGAATTGAAGGATCCTACCTCATTTTCCACTCTAACACTCTCACATTAGCCTGTAAATTTGGGATTTCCTGACATCCTTTCTCTTGTTTTCCTCCACTCTAATTCACTTAGGGGTGAACCTGATACCAACTTATTCCAGCAAGAAAAAACGTTTATCAAGAGAATGAATTTTAGGGGTATCTGGGTGGCTCAGTCAGTTAGGCATCTGCCTTCGGCACAAGTCATTATCCCAGGGTCCTGAGATTGAGCCCCACATCGGGCTCAGGGAGCCTGCTTCTCCCTCTCCCTCTGCCTGCCGCTTTGCCTACTTGTGCTCTCTATGTCAAATAAATAAAATCTTCAAAGAATGAACTTCACACAGCATAGATTTCTCTATTAACTCAGTTGTACAGTTTGGAAAATGTCTCTGAGGATCATGGAGAAGGACACAAGGAGCTGGTAAAATTTGCATGGCAATGATAATAGGACATTCTTATTAAGGGAGCTAAAAGTCTAAGCTACTTCAAAGGTTAGTCTGGACAATTTCCAAAGTCAACTGTTTACCTTACCTATCCTTTTTCAGCCTTACATGACCCTAGCTGTAACCATGTGTGATTTTTATCTAAAACATGCAGAAAACAGGAGTGCCTGGCTGGCTCAGTCAGCAGAGCACAGAAACTCTTGATCTCTGGGTCATGAGTTCAAGCCCCATGATAGGTGTAAAGCTTACATAAAAAATAATGGAGACAAACAAAACATGGAGAAAACAGAGGGGGGATAAGTGAAAGGGAGGTTCTGCCTTAGAGTTCCACTACTTAGGTCTCTAGTGATTTAGCCAGCCGTCAAGTTGTTGTGTTGCAGAACATGTAAAAAAGTGTTCAAGTATTTGGGACAAATGAGGATTACGCTTTCACATCTGAAGGTGGTGCTTGTTACTACAGCATCGTTCAGCAAGATCCTGGAAAAGTATCTTAATATTTAATCCACGTTGGCTCTTATGCTATCACTGGATTTCAAAATGGGAGTTTTATACATTCTTCGAAGAACTTTAATTGGAATGTAGGGCTGGTCTAATCTAAAGAGAAATGAGAAAATCGATACTGTAACCCGAGCGGTTGTTTACCAATCAGCCAAATTTGGTAAAGGACTGCTCTTATTAAATGGTTGACATGGCTTTTCTTTAGATTGCCCTTTGGTTTACAAAGTTTTCCTTAACTTTGACAATTCAAATTTCACCACTCTATCTTGTTTACTTGTGACCCTTGTTTTTAGGGCAGGTGGTTTGTGTAGAAAGCTGATACAACCTGGGGCTGCAGGCTTTTATTTGAGTTCTGCAAGGTATCTTCCTCAGTATATGCAGGAATTCCCTTGCTACTGTGGACCGCCTCCTCTCCTCTTTGTTATTTGTGGAGGAGTGCTGGGAAAGTCTTGAACTTCTCCACTCCTCCTAAGCACAGATTTTACCGCTATTTGTATGTGGGACTGAAATGCATTATCGACACATGCCAAAGGATTTTTTAGCATCGAAAATGTTTTAGCCCCTACTAATTGGCTTCTCAGGAATTTCTTACTGTATCTTTCTGGATTTTTCCACTAGACCTGTTTTTCATATTTTGATAGCAAAGGGTAATTTGTTACAGATACAGGTGTAGAGAATTGGCTTTTTGTCTTAGCCTTCTTGATAAATGATTACTCATTTGCTCCTTCGTTTAATGTCCCACTATGGGACTTTCACCAGGTTTGGAAAGCATGTATTACTGAAAAAGAGGCATGGCAACCATGAATGAATAGTGCCTTGAATGAATAGTGCCATAAACACAACAGTCTACAGACCAACTGAATAAGCTAGTTTAGCTATTGCCTCTGTATGCTAACCAGCAGAGGGCTATTTCAATGGCATTTTTAAAAGGATGATATATTTTAGAAGAATTAAAGAGCTTAAAATAATTACAATGGAATGCCAAGTCATTTATTTTTTAGTATGAAGAAATACACACTTGGTCAGTGTTTGAAGTTAATTGATTCAAGCAATGTTACTGGTAGTGGTGGTGGATAAAATCATTGGCCTTTCAGTGAATGTAAGGAAAAAAAGAGGCAGGGGAGAGAGAGAGGAGCAAAATTCTATTCAGAATTTATCCTTAAAGATGCAGCAACCATCAAGACCAACTCTATGAGTTGGTATCAATATTAAATTGGTTTTGTACATAAAAGAAATATTGCCAAGAAAAAGAAACTGGTTTAATAAATCATTAAAATATCGAGGATGGTACATCGTTTATATGGTGTCATTGGGCAAATATCTCCAAATGCTTTCCAAGGACACAATGGTCGTACGGAGAAATATGCTTGTTCTGGATGGCATACAGAGCTATTCAGCGTTTTTCAAAACATATGTTTAAAGATACTCTCATAATTACATTCTCTTGGTACCTGATTTTTCCATTATGAAATTGCTAAACACAAACCACAGTAGTAATCCCCATACTATCACTCACAACAATTATCAAGATTTTCCTACATTTACTTTATCTCATTGAACAACTAAAGCAATTCTCACATATCGTGTCATTCACTGTTTCGTTTGTCAGTATGCATCCCTTGAAATGGTATCACCTTAAAGGTATTATCGCATATTACAAAATATAAATGGACCTTCTTTGATATAGCTCATCTGGAACATTGCCTAAATGTAGTAAAATAATTTTCTGTCAGAAATACCTCAGGGGAAGGGCACCCGTGAATGGAGAGGCACACATCTCCTCTGAAGGCAGTTGTGTCTGTGCAATTTTCTTCTCACAGCCAAATTAGCTGAGAAAAAAAAAGGGGGGGGGAATATTAGGAGCAGTTTTCAGAAAATGAATTATTGTTTAATCTGGAGAATGTAAAGGAATATTTTGGGTCCAAGCTATACTGTGGTTATTTGCTACTTGTTCAGATGTGACTGTGATCTGAAAATGATTGTGAACAAAAAACGCGGAATATATTCCTAACAGCTCATGTTCATAGCAGGATCTAGCTGTAGTAACCTCCTCCTTCCGCAGGACTTCTTCCTCAGTGCTCTTGGACCTTTCGTCCTCTGAAATGAATCAATCACAGATGTAATTTTACAAGAACATGTCCAAGATGTTCCGTAGTTCAGAAAAGTCTGATTAGCAATTGCTATAAACTGTAAGAAGGGGTCAGTTGCTTTCTGAACTGACCCGCACATTTTCTCTTATTTATGTAAAAGGGCTAAGTAGGGGATGTCATCTGAAATAACCTCAGCAATCAGACTTCTGATTAACTAAAAAGGAGAGACTGAATTTTTAACCAGCTATGTACTCTTTTCTGCTCTAAATGGAGAAGTATATTACCAACTGAATAACCTAATGTATTTGGAATAAATATGACACCCCCCTCTATTTAAATTTTTCCTGAGTCAGAAAACCTTCTAATTTTTTTTACTTGCCAAAGTGCTTTGAAATCTTAGATATTTGGTTTTGAAGTAAAAGCGCATAAGAGTAACTCTGCTTACTAATTCCTGTTGGTTAAGAACGATGCAGCATACATCATCTTTGAAAAATGTGTCGTCAATTAATGCTATCTTGACCATAAATATTTCTGACATTTTTGGCTCCATTAGCACAATACTACTAAAATTGCATTTTTAAGTGAGACATCTAATTATATAACTAGAAATAACAGCTATCATAACCTGTTTTAAGATTTCATCCGCAACCTGTTACATGATTTTTGTTGTTAATTCAAATTAATAACATTGCCCCACTCCAGCCAGCAACATGTTCTTCTAATCAACTGCTTTGGATTTTATATTTCACCTAAAAATCTGTCCAAGTTTGTTGACTTCTGTCGTGAATAGACCAAACAGTCCTTTTTTTTTTTTTTTTTTTTTTTTTTTACTTCTAAGGACAACATATCTAAAATAGCTAAGGAATAAATTTTCTTTGAATTTAAACAAATAGTGGCAAAATATTTATTATCATTTTAAAATTCACCTACTTTAAAAAAAAACATTCAAATACTGGACCTACCAGGATAGATAACATTCTCCTGAAATCTTACACATTTACCGGTACCTCAAGCACCACTAAGTGATTTTCATCAGGAACATGATCCTGCTCCCTCCCACCTACGGGCCCAAACAGGCAGAAACAAGTTACTCGGTCCACACACATCAAAGTCCTACCTGGTCTCTGTCCGTTGATAAGAAGAAGACTCATCACGAAAAGCAGAAAGGCAAAAAGAAATTGTTGCAACCTCATTTTCCTGCCCCCCCTGAAGTAGAGCAACAGCTCTCAATGTAAACCAGTCTTGAATAGTCTGTGCGGTATCTGTGAGGCTCCCCTCACATTCTACTGACGAGCCTCAGACAACGGCCAGCTGCTTTTTCCAGAAAGGTTAATGATCACATCAGACAAGGTTACTGGTGCTGTGGTCGAGCCTCCCTCGGTCGCAAACCCCTCCTCCCCTCCTCCCCCTCCCCCACCCCCTGACACTCCCCTTTATTTCCATAAGCAAATATTGGTGAAGTAAACCATTCAAGCGTGCTGTAACTTAGTGTCAGTCGGCTGTGGAAGCTTCTAGGGGAGACTTAAACTCAATCTGGAGGTGGAGAAATATGTAAAACGAGGCAGGGCTTTGCCCCCTCCCCTCACCATTTGCATCTGTTTAAACTTTGCATTGCCCATATTGGTCCCACATGCAGAAACCAATAGAAATGACAGGAAGTCTCTCTTTTGTCCTCTTCAGAAGGAATTCTGCCGCTCTGATTTAAGACTCCCAAATACTTTGTGGCAGAACATGTGCTGAAATGCTTTCTCTTTACCAAACGCATGGCCAAGTGGTGCCTATTTACTCCAAATCTCTAAATTGCTTAATCTCTGTGGTTTTCTATTAGTATCAACATTCCTGGGGTTTTAGAATGAATGTTCCGAAATGTTTATATTTTTATTTCACAAAGTGCAGTTTAAAAAGTAATGGAGATCATTTTCATCTGCAATACCATCCAGGATTTTTTTAAAAAGGAAGTTCAGGAAAGCCACAAACTCATGAAATCTGTGTTCCGTTAAAAATTTTATATGTAGTGGAATACCAGGCTAACATATCACAGGCACAGAAATGAGACGTGGAGAAATGAGTTCTCAGTTCATCTTCCACTGAATTCAGAAGACGCAGGAACAGCCTGCTATTGTCGCTCCCACACATGCACTGGGATCTTTTTTGAAGCATTTCCTTGTCATATGTAGCTGTTATAAACAGAAACCACTGTATTTACCTATAGAGCGAACCAAAAGGATGGTATAGATACACTCTAGAACACAGGTGGTGCCTAAATACCAAATCTAAAGCATGTGCAACTTGTTATAAGTGGCCATTCTAGGGCACTTTAAGTAAATAAATAAATAAAAGATTTAAATAGAATCTTCTCAAGGTTCAGGGAGTTGATGAACAACCTTGGGCTTCCAGAGATTTGAAATTAACGCGTAATTTGTCCTAATGTTATGAGTCACTCTGTGAAATTCCCTGCCTGCCTAATTATGCCTGAACTTTATAACAGGCAATAGCATACAGAAATTCTTCAAGTCACTTAAAATCCAATGACTATTTGCCCATTTGATGACTGTGAACATAATGTCGAAGAGTACTACATTCTTGTGCTGTATTTGTACATTGCTCCACAAAATCAATGGGATACAAGAATTTGGACTCATGATATAAAAATGCACCAGAAGAGGGCGCCAGGGTGGCTCAGTCAGTTAAGCATCTGCCTTCAGCTCAGGTCATGATCCCAGGGTCCTGGGATCCAGCCCTGCACTGGGCTCCCTGCTCAGCGGGAAGCCTGCTTCTCCCTCTTCCTCTGATACTCCCCCTGCTTGTGCTCTCACCCTCAAATAAATAAAATCTTAAAAAAAAAAAATGCATTAGGGAGTCTGGCTGGCTCAGTCAGATGAGCTACAGCTCTTGATCTTTGGGTTGTGAGTTCGAGCCCCACACTGGGTGCGGAGATTACTTGAAAATAAATAAACTTTTAAAAAGTAGTAAAAAATAGGGGTGACTGGGTAGCTCAGTGGGTTAAGCCTCTGCCTTCGGCTCAGGTCATGATCCCAGGGTCCTCGGATTGAGCCCCACATTGGGCTCTCTGCCCAGCGGGGAGCCTGCTTCACCCTCTCTCTCTGCCTGCCTCTCTGCCTACTTGTGATCTCTCTCTCTCAGTCAAATAAATAAATAAAATATTTTTAAAAAGTAGTAAAAAATAAAGTAAAAGTGCATCATGAGTAACAAAGGGTTGGTTCAAATTTTCACTTCCCCTTCAAACTTCCCATTATAGCATACTGGAAAACAGCAAGCTAACAAAATTGAGGGTTAACAAACCAGATTTTGACAATATAACTTCCGGCCAACTTTTAAGTATATTCTAAGGCAGAATAGTGAGTTTTCTTTAGGATAAAATAGTGACGGCCACAGACTGTGTATATTAAGATTGTTTATTTTTCATTACCAGATGATAAACAATGAACACCTAGAATACGGACAGTAAAAGCCAAGCACTGTGGAAGATATAGAACATCTCTACTGATCAGGATACAATGAAGTGTTGCATTTGTCATATAGACTTAGGGTTGTCTGGCTGGCTCAAGTCGGTAGAGCATGTGACTCTTGATCTCAGGGTTGTAAGTCAAGGTCCAGGTTGGTTGTAGAGATTATTTCAAAAACAAAACAAAACAAAACAAAAACTCTGTCATGTAACTACTTTGAACATCAATTTTCTTATTAAAAAAATGGTATAAAATACCAGGTTTTCTACCTGTAAGAGTTATAAGATAATGTATTACATTTACAAAACTTAAGGCATTATTTATTTATATATTTAAATAGTATTCGTGCCAAATTTAAGCAGTTGTTTTGGGGAGGGGGTTCAGCAATAAAGTGTTATGAAGTCGATGGGCAAACTGAAGTGCTAGACATTGAAAGACAATGACACGTGATCCAGCATTTCTAAGGAATGCGGGTTACCAATGGTGGTAAATCATTCATGTTAGTATTGAACAACCAGACATGGAGAAATCTCACTAGCAAAATGATTAGTGAAAACAATGCAAATGGCTCTGTAAACAGTGCTTGTAGCCTGGAGCTAGATGAAAAGGATGAATGATCTTTGTTTATGTGAACATAAAACCCCACTTCACCCTGCCTACAGCACTGGTCAGGCTCTGGTACCTTCTGGGCCAGTACCAGACTAAGTGTGTTGCTTGTATCACTCCACTTAATCTTCCCCCAAACACTGTGAAGTACTACTCCCTGTTTAGTAGATGAGAAAATGATCAACTGAAGAAGGTGTGGCCTCCAACGCTATACAACTGGGAAGACGAATCCATGGAGTTAAAAGTTCATGAACAGAGCTCCCAGCCATTTTGCTTCCTTCCCTCTTAGGCCCAAATCCTAGTTCTTACAATAAAGGCCTCTTAAGACAATTACAAAAGTCAGGATAAGTTAGGAACATACTTCTTGTACTGGATTGAATAGTGTCCCAAAATTCATGTCCCTGGAGCGTCAGAACATGACCTTGTTTGGAAAGAGGGTCTTTGCACACGTAAGTCATTAAGATTGAGATTGTACTGGAGTAGGGGGCTCTAAATCCAACATGACTGGTGGGAGTCCTTACAAGAGAAAGGAGGAGAGACAGAAGAACACACAGGGACACACAGGGAGAAAGCCATGTTGCCCCAGAGGCAGAGATTGGATTTATGTTTCTACAAGCCTAGGAACACCAAGGATTGCCAGCAACTGCCAAAAGTTAGGAGAGAGGCATAGAACATCCTCTCCCTCTGATCCCCCAAGAAGGAACCAAACCTGCTGACACTTTGGTTTTGGACTTCTGGCCTCCTGAATTCTGAGATAATAGATTTCTGTTGTTTTGAGCCACCCAGTTTGTGGTACTTTGTTAGAGATGCCCTAGGGAACTGGGGTCCCTGGGTGGCTGAGTCGGTTAAGCAGCCGACTCCTGATTTCGGCTCAGGTCAGGATCTCAGGCTCCTGAGATGGAGCCCGTGTCAGGCTCCATGCTCAGTGGGGAGACTGCTTGAGTTTCTCTCTCTCCCTCTGTCCCTCTCCCGGCTTTGCCCTCTATCTCTTCCTCTCTTTCCCTCTAAAATAAATAAATAAATAAACCTTAAAAAAAAAAATAAAAAAGGAAGAACTAGAGAAGCCCTAGAAAGCTAATACACTTATCTATATTCATTATTCTATGAGTAGGTGTATTGTCTGTATGATTCCACCAAAAAGATACTTATTTTAATTAATTGACCCACTATGTATTCAAATATTTTATTTATTTGTTTGTCAGAGATAGAGAGGGAGAACACAAGCAGGCAGAGCAGCAGGCAGAGGGAGAGAGAGAAGCAGGCTTCCTGCTGAGCAAGAAGCCCCATGCAGGGTTCCATCCCAGGACCCTGGAATCAGGACCTGAGCTGAAGGCAGTGGCTTAACCCACTGAGCCACCCAGGCGTCCCAAGATGCTTATTTTTATAATGGAATACTATTTATGCCAAGTATTATTGTTCTTAGACACCATACTCTGATGAAGTTATTGTTCTTAGACACCATACTCTGATGATTTACTTTTCACCTCCATTTTATAGATGAGAAAACAAACTCAGAATTAAGTGATCTGCCCCAAATTAAATTAAATAGCTAATAGCAAAGCCAAGGTGAGGCTTGTGTCTATATAGTTCTAGACCTCTTACTCCTTTGGTTTTGATCCCGTGCCTTTGTGTGTCCTAAGAGGTCCTGCCCCATCTGTCTTGCCTTCTTTTCCATCTGCATCTTATTATTTGCTTCTCTCTCTCTCCCTATGAATGTGCGCTCTCTAACCTAAAAATTGTCTCTCTGCCCAATTTCATTCAGCCCCTATTCAGCCAGAAGTCTGAAATAACTACGGCACCCTGACTGTTCTACTCCCTCACCACCTTTTCAGGATACATCTTCCTGATACTGAACTCCAATTTTCACCACCATGTGACTGAAACTTGTGTGTCTCACATAAAATCATTAAACTTTCAAATAGGGCCTTTTCTGGGAAAACCTTCATCCATCCAAGTTAGGATGAATTACTCTATGCTAGCATTTTCTTCTTTTCTAATTTTGCTCATACTATAGGTTTCTTCTCTTTGGAAAGACCTGCTCTGTTTGTACCAAGGTATTTAACTAAAGTCCTACTCATTGTTTAGGGTTTAATTCAATTATTCAAGGTCAGACCAAACAAATATTTGTTGAGTAATTAACACTATGTTCTGGGCTCCAGTTCTAGATACTAGGGATAAATTGAAGAATCAGACATAAACCCCACTCTTGAATTTAATCCTTATTAAATTTTATTTAATTGTATTTAACTTTTAAAAATAAATTCATTAGGTCTCCTCTATAAGCATTTTCTAATTCTTGCCAACTGAAAGTGATTTCAATTCTCTTCTGCGGATCTGGAGAATTTCCTTTAGTTATCACAGCCTTTTCACCACCGTAGCACTTAATGCTTCCCTTGTGGGCCATAGTACATTCATCCTGGTCTGACAGTTTCTTGAAGACATATGAACGTCTGCAGAAATAAAAACTCCTTGAGTGGAGAGACTTGTTCTTTACCTTTTGATGTCTTCTCCAGAACCTAGGAATATTAAATATAGAAGTCATGAGATAGTAAAAAAAAATAAAGGGATGAGAATAAAGAATAAAGAAAATGGAAAAAAAGAATAAAGAAAATGAAAATGTGAAAAATATCCACCTGGAAAAGGTGAAAAGGAAAAAGAAAGGAAACAAGTTCAGGAATTAATTGTAGCAATATAGAATGGTAGTTTATGGAGATTGATCTAGGTAAAGATAGAACAAGGTGTCTTTTAAGTCTGAAAAGCTGTGTTCTGTAATTATAGCTCTATAACCTGTAGAGTGTTCACTCCATAAAGGTAGGAAATTTTATCTGTTTTCTTCATTTCTGTGTCTTCATTATATAACTTATTGGGTTGGTTTTCTTTTTCTTTTTTTTGAGGTAGGCTCCACACCCAACTTGGGTGGGGCTCGAACTCAACCAGGGGAACATTTCATGCTCTGTGGACTTAGCTAGCCAGGCGCCCCATATAACTTAGTGTGAAATAAATGAATTAGTAAAATTCCTAAGTATCCTAGTGTAGTAAAGCAGATCCTAATAGTATCAGGATCCGCTCTTGATTTCTGGTTAACCACCTGCCTCTCTTTGTGGTGGAATTAGCTCCTACCCACAGATGGAAACATTTGAAAAGATCCTGGTAGAGACAGACTATGGCTTCAATGAGAGTCTGTCTTTCCAATAGTGTTTCCTCTTGAATTCCTGGTTGCTCAGGTGGTATTGACTGCTTTTCCTAATACGATTTCAGCTATCTGCCTTTAGCCTTGATTCATCCTGGTTTTCCTTTTTTCCTACTTCTCTGCTTTCTGATTCTTGCTGGATTTTGGACCAATATGTTGACTGGCATCTGGTTTTGGTATACATTTTTCTTTTGACCCTAGTTTCCATTTTGACCACCTCTGGGTCTAGATTAATCCTACTACCCTCTCTGTTTTCATTTCCCACATTTGTTCTCCCGGGCCTCCCTTAATTGTTTACTGCCATTCTTGGGCCCCAAATGAACAGTGAAGAGGAGTTAACAACCAAAATTATAGAAAAGCAAAATCATAGTAAATAACATTATTTTTCGTTTTGAAAATTTGTGTGACCAAAATTGGCATTCTCCCTACTTAGAGGAAATGGTGAATAAGACATGTTGAACATATCAAATGTATAAAATTAGAATATTGAGTGTGGTAAAACGTGTATTCAGTACAATGCTCATTCAAACATTTTCCCAGGATCTCCTTGGGCATATGTGCTGGCTGAAAAAACATTACTGATCATAAATGCTGCATTGAGCTAATATCTGAGCCAAAATATATATTTTCACAAGAAACCATAAGTCCAAAAAAAAAAAAAAAAAAACCCACCACACACACACACGCATTCACAAAACAAAACAAACCAGAAACAAAAAAACACACACTTTTGAGAGTACAGATATCTTCCTAATCCTCATATGCTGGAAAGCCTGAAAAAAGTTAACCTGGTGATGGATGTAGAAGACTTTCAATTACGTCATGTATAAAAGTAATAGAGGTGGCAATGTACCTGGAACATCCAGATAGCCCCTACATTATTATTGTGATTCTTATTTACTGGGGTAAAGCGGTTGACCAAATGGCATCAAGAAGGTGTTTGTTATTACAGTATATAAAAAAGGTTATTGGTGATCTTTCTATATTTTTCTATTGAAAACCAAATTAGGTAAAAATTATTCGATTGACATAGAAGAGATCCCACTTAGTAGTATTTCTCTCCTAAAAAAAGAAGAAAAAGTGAGGGGCACCTGCCTGGGTCAGGTTAAGCGTCAGAGTTTGGCTCAGGTCATGACCTTGGGGTTCTGGGATCAAGCCCTACATCCAGTTCAGCGGGGAGTCTGCTTCTCCCTCTCCCTCTGATCCTCCTCCCTCTCTCTCTGACAAGTAAATACAATCTTAAAAAAAGAATTAAGAACACAAAAAATAAATAAAATAAGTAAGACATTTTGGGTTTATCTTCTCTACCCCAACGTTTAACCTTGCTTATATGCTTATTTTTATCAAAAATGTCTCAGGAATTTCATAGTAACTCCTCAGCAGTAATTACTGTTTATTGTGTATGATATTTTTACATGTGATATTTTATTATGTATGATATAAAACCGCTAGTAAACCTTATGTTAGAATTCTTTAAGGGTGTATTTAAGACTTTGAGATTATGGAATTTTGAAAGTTCTTTGAACCATAAAGGTTGAGTGGTCTAGAGTGCAACATTAAACCAACAGATTAAAACTTGGCTTGTGATAATTTTGCTCATCGCCAAAATTGAAGGTAGTTTGGTGTCATGGAAATAGCATGACCTTGGGAGTCAGGCAACTTGAAGTTTTAGTCCTGGTTCCTGTCACCAAGTCATATGGTTTTGGCCAAGTTATTTTGTCAGATCCTTCATTTAAAAGGTGAGATATTTAGACTTTAAATTTACAGAGTCTTAAGTTCTCTGAAACCCCAGCTTTCGGCTCTACTTTAATTTCCTTTGGCTGAGAATTTAAGGGGGTACACTAATTTATTTAATAAGCATGACACGAACACTTCATATATGCAGAGATTTTGTTGCAGTTTATGAGAAAGAAAAAGTGTAAGCGTAGAGCATCCATGTCTCAAATAGAACAGTAGGATGGTATCATACTAACTGATGCGTGGTTGACAAAGTACAGAGAATTTTTTTGATCAATTTCCAAGTGTTTTATCCTTTCAACCCTAACCCTTATTTCACTCCCTAGTAGTATGCTGCAAAATATCATTTCTCTTTCTCAGAGAATCCAGTCCAATTAATGTTATCCCAGAATGCTCAGCTTAGCTGTCTAGCACTGCCACGCTTTGCCTGACTGTCTTCCCGATAACTGGTCCAGAACAATTTACAACTCCCTTTCTACAAGGAGTGCCCACAGGGGCTATTTGACAAGAATATTGGATACAGTTCCCTGTCATGCCTCTTGACCTGGCTGGAATGGGTATTTGATTGTTTATTACGTTGTGACTTCTGCATTCCCCAAACTTGGCACCTGAACTGGAAATATTTGTGATCAATTACTCAATTACTGTGACTGTTTTAGATTTGTTGAGTCCATATTACACACACATACCATTATTTAAGCCAGTTTATGTGTTTTGAAGTCTGATAAAAGTCCTAGAAATACATGTAGGAGGAATGTTAGAAATGCAGTCCAAAAAAAGAAAGAAAAGAAAAGAGAAAAGAGAAGAAAAGAAAGCCCAATCTGCTTTCTTTCTCTCAATGAGAAAACTGGCATTCGATGGCTTGCTGAAAGCCAAAAGCAAGTTAATGATAGAGCAAACATGCCCCAGTTATGGTTCTTTTTAGAAGCAAGTTTAAAGGGAAAGATCCTTTCTATATCACCTTCTATATGCCAAGCATTGTAAGAACTTTACTTGAATTAACTGATTTAATCTTCATAACAACCCCCTTCTGCTTGTTTTACAAATTGGGCAATGTAGGTATAGAGAAATGAAATGGTTTTCTAAGGTTACGTAGTTACATAATACAAGCTACAAACAGACCTAGTGTTTGAATCCAGGCAGGGAGAGCACAGGAGAGTTCTGAGTTCTAGCTACCTCTCCACAGATGCAGGAGTAAAACAATCCTTATCATATGTTAAACTTGGCCAAGTTTCCTTAAGTATTTACAGTGAAAATAATTTTGTATTTTTAATAAAGCTTATTTGAATTTTAAGTCTTATTACTGCACTTGTCTTCCAGTGAACAAATCATACTGGATTTCTGACCCTGCTAAACTCCTGATCAGATGTTATATTTAGAAATACAATGGTTAGAGTTATAGCATACATAGATATGTAGGCATGTACTTAAATCAATTTAATTATTTAGGTTAGGCTTCCACTTTCTCGTGAATACTTTAAAACATCCTATTCCTCTATAACACAAGCACAAAACTCTGTTATAGCACGAATACAAATTCTCTATAAAAGACTGGTATACTCCATTGGAAAGAGGTAAGCTAGAAGAATAATTACAGGTGTGTTCTTTTACTTCTGCATCCTTTTTTACTGAGATCAGAACTCCACTGTAAAGTTAACTGCTTTTTAAAATCGTGTAACCCAGCAACATACGGATCCAATTACTTAATTGTCTGCAGAGTTGTAATGACAGTCACTTCTACTGATCTCAGCCAGTCTGCCAAATCTCTAGAAACAAACTGAGGAACGGCTCCCCTAACTTGACCCTTTGTCCTTTTTGGAAGAAGCCAATCAGCAGATGCAGTGTGTGTGTGTGTGTGTGTGTGTGTGTGTGTGTGTGTAGGAAAAATGTTTATGGCAGTCTGGTCATTTGAAAAGGAAAAGAATAAAGTGTGAAGTAAAAGGGAAGAATGGGAAGATGGGATGAGAAAAGGAGCGGAGGCAACAGGACAAAGGGGAGGCTAAAGGAGAGCTTGACTGTGCAGGAATTTCGATGGAGTCTATAATTGTTTAGTTCTAGGAAAATCTGTTTTGCAAATGTAGTTACCATACAACGTGATTGCTCTTGGTAAAATGTAACACAAAGCCATAGCAAGTTAAATGAATTTGAGGAAGTTGTGGAGCTGGAATTACAATCTCATGGAAACAACTTTAAAAAGTGTTGAAAATACTTTGCTAGTCATCTAATCACACCTCAGCAAGTCAGGCAAAGAGGATAGTTAATATATCAATGTTTCCTCCGGATTGTAGCAGAGGACAGTGGAGTGTTATTTTCTTTAAAACCTCATTTTAAAAATAAAATTGACAAAGGTGATCAACTTCTTCACTTTGTTTTTTCCTGAATACCTGCTCTGTTTCCTGATTCCTTTTTTTTTTTTTTTTAAGATTTTATTTATTTATTTGACAGAGGCATAGAGAGCACAAGTAGGCAGAGTGGTAGGCCGCGGGAGGAGAAGCAGGCTCTCCACTAAGCAGGGAGCTCGATGTGGGGCTCAATCCCAGGACCCTGGGATCATGACCTGAGCTGAAGGCAGCCACTTAACTGACTTAACCACCCAGGTTCCCCGCTCTGATACCTTTTGAATCTCATTTTTTTTTTTTTATCATTTCATTTCAATCAACAAAATGGAGAGGGGAGGGAAATTTCAAGTCAGAATTACTGAAGAGTTGGCTTTCTCTTCCATCTTTTTGGAGACCATTTACTTTTAATGATTCTTTAATGCTACCTACAGATTAAAAATGAAGTATGGATAATGCTAGGTGTAGCTTGCATAAACTATCTCTCAAATTGTCATGAAGATCTATGTTAGCAAAATTCGTCCTGCTCTTATAGTCCCACTATGGTTGATTGGTGAGAGGTAATATGTTTTTTATTCCTACACCAGTGGTTTTTCCTTCTTCCACCTGGGAGTGAGTGTTGATCAGATTCTAGCCAGCCCCTTTTAAATACGCATAGAGACCTAATATGTTCAACATAAATGGCATTACTAAATGGTGTTATTCAAGTACATATTAGATATGATACACTGATTCATAAATAAGAATGCTAACATGACTTCATGGTCTAACTTCAACTAATGACTTAACAGCAAATATGCTTTCTAAATATTTTTGGTTTTTTTTTTTAAGATTTTATTTATTTATTTGACAGAGGCATAGAGAGCACAAGTAGGCAGAGAGAGAGAGAGAGAGAGAGAGGAGGAAGCAGGCTCCCTGCCAAGCAGAGAGCCTGATGCGGAACTCGATCCCAGGACTCTGGGATCATGACCTGAGCCGAAGGCAGAGGCTTAACCCACTGAGCCACCCAGGCGCCCCTAAATATTTTTATTTTTAAGTAATCTCTACACCCAAAGTGAGGCTCAAACTTGCAACCCCGAAATGAAGAGTTCCATGCTTTGGAATGCCTCAGTGGCTCAGGGGGTTAAGCGTCTGCCTTTGGCTCAGGTCATGATCCCAGGGTCCTGGGATAGAGCCCTGTATCGGGCTCCTTGCTCAGCAGGGAGCCTGCCTCTGCTTCTCCCTCTGCCTGCCGCTTCCCCTACTTATGCGTTTTCTCTCTCTCTCTCTCTGACAAATAAGTAAAATCTTTAAAAAAAAAAAAAAAAGAGAGAGAGAGAGAGAGAGAGAGAGTGTTCCATGCTCTATCAACTGAGCCAGCCAGGCACCCCCATTTAAGACAGTGACTTATCATAGGTGCCACGTACAGCTTTGGGGGAAGTTAAGTCAACATACTTGATATTTTATCATTTGGCAGAAAAGCTCAGTTCACCAATAACAAATGCTTCAATAATAAAAAGAGCAACCCTTTACAGAACTCATGGTATGTGACAAGCACCATGAGTTCATACGTTGTTCTCTACATTATCCATAACAACACTAGGAAGCAGCAACTATTCTTTTTTTTTTTTTTTAAGATTTTATTTATTTATATGAGACAGATCACAAGTAGGCAGAGAGCTAGGCAGGCAGAGAGAAGAGGAAGCAGGCTCCCCGATGGGCAGAGAGCCCAATGCTCGGGGCCCCATCCCAGGACCCTGGGATCATGACCTGAGCCGAAGGCAGACGCTTTAACCCACTGAGCCACCCAGGTGCCCCCAGGAACTATTCTTTCAGTAAATAAATAAATAAAATAAAGTGGGAAAGAAAGAAACTATTCTCTCTCTCTCTCTCTCTCTCTCTCTCTTTTTTTTTTTTAAGTAAGCTCTACCTGCAACATGGGGCTTGAACCCTCTCACGACCTGGATCAAGTGTCACGTGCTATCTCTACAGTCTGATCTGGCCAGGCACTCCTCATTCTCCATTTTACTAGCCGTGAAAGTGAGCCACAGAATGGCTAATAACATGCCTATCTCCCGAGGACTAAGAGGTTGGGTCAGACTTTAGAACCCAGAGCCCACGCTCGTAACCACTGTTTTAACCTGCAGTTTCCAACAAAGTAGCTGGTTTACTGTTGTGGAAATTACTCTCAACACAACACAGCTCAGCTATGCTGGACACATACAAAGGATAAACATTAGGAATGTAAAGACAAATGCTGATGCGGTGCCTGGCAGGCTCAGTCAGTAGAACGTTCGACTCTTCATCTCAGGGTTGTGAGTTTGAGCCCCATGTTGGGTATGGAGATTACTTAAAAGACAAATAAAATCTTAAAAAAAATGCTTTTCTTGAGCAAAGTCATAAATGGTGAGAGGCATTTTGGATAGATTTCCCACACAGAAAAAAAAAATAAAATATGGCACCAGTTCCTTCCGGATCCTTTGAAGAACAGCCTATCCATCTATCCTTACCCTCTACCCTACCCTTCCCTTCGTATGTTTCATTGCTTATAAAACCTACACGTTTTCCTCCCACAGGATCTTTACACCTGCTGTCTCCCCTTCTCAGAAATTTTTTCAGAACTTCACAGGGATAGTGTTGGGGTTTAGGACACGACACCCCAAAATATGTCACCTGGCATATCAAATATTTTAAGCTGAAGGAGTTTGAGAAAATAGCAGAAGCAGGTATGTCACTCTGATGTTCTGTCTTCCCATACCTCATAAAGTAGGTAACAAAGAACATATGTGAGAGGTGCCCTTCCTATACCTAGAGGAAAGGTGCATCCTTAGCTCCTAAGTCAAAGGGGCCCCAAGAAAAATCTGAACAAATATGCCTTCCTAAAATTTCTCCTGGTTTAAACTTAGCTCAGACTCTACCCTGTCACGTATCTATCTGACTGTCCACTCTTCATCAAACCTAGCATAAAAATACCTGTTTCTTTGGTTCTTCATTTTCTTCAGAAGGCTCCCATGTCATGTAAAATTTATATTAAATAAATTTATATGGGCGCCTGGGTGCCTCGGTCGTTGTGTCTGCCTTCGGCTCGGGTCACGGTCCCAGGGTCCTGGGATTGAGCCCCTCATAGGGCTCCCTTATCCGGCTCTCTGCTTGGTGGGGAAGCCTGCTTCCCACTCTGCCCCTCCCCTTGCTTGTGTGCTCACGGGTGCGGCTCTCTCTCTCAAATGAATAAATAAAATCTTTTAAAATAATTTATATGCTTTTCTCCTGTTACTCTGTCACTTCAATGTTCAGAAGTAACACTAAGAGGATCAAGGAAAACTTTTTCCTTCTGTAGAATGACTTTCTCTCATGTTCTCTGCCACTCCCTCTACTTATATTCTCTCACATTGTCCTGTTTTCTTATCTTTGGCACATTTAATGCCATCTCAAATTTATTTATTTATTTTTTCAGTGGTCTCTCCCCACGAATATAAATTCTTTTAAAGTAGGGATCTTGTCTTCTGTGCTCATTCTATCCACAGACCCTAGAGGAATGTGTGGTACACAGTAGGCGCTCAGTCCATACTTGATGGCTAAGGAATGCAAAGACGTTCTCTACAGGAGTCCTGCCATCTGCTGTTCTGTGTTTACCCTGTCAGTCAGACTTGAACATCCAAGCTTTTACCACAGGAACTCCAAAGTGCACTTTTGTTGTGGAGAAGAGGGATTTGAAGACTTTGTTGTCACCGCAGGAAACCCCTGGACTTTTGCTTTAATACTGCATGATAATGCCTTCACCTGTGTTCATAAATATTAACCTTTGTAAGTCCCCAAAACCTCGCTCCAAGTAGCAAAATGTAAAAAAATAATGCAAGCACTTTATTTATGCACTGTATCTGCACCATATACAAGGGACCTGATTTATTTTTAGTAATCGTAAGGCAAAGAAGGGTTGAAAGATAAAGAACGAACAGAAGGTAATTTAACATTTCTTCAAAAAATAGCTGACTTTGGAAGGCCTTTACCAGATCGGGAAATGATATTTTCCAGAATAGATTCCGTCTTCTTTGTATATGCTTTTATATTCTGACCACCCATGCTACAGACCATTTTTATGACTCAACTGCATTATGTTCAGGGGAACATGTTTGTATCATAATGTAGCTGGGAAGTTATTTTTCTAACTTTGTGAAAGCATCTAATTTGCACGGCCTCCAGACTAAGGTAGGGGTTAAATCCCACAAGAGTACTCTGTCCCTGTCCACACAGAACAGAGAACACAGCCCAGGGCTGACTCATTGCTGCTGAAGACCTGTCCTGCAGATCACTAAATGCCAGACAAAGGGAGTCATTCTAATTTACTGTCTACTCCCTTTGTGTCCAGAGAATCAGAAAACAACCACCAAGTGACAAAGGTCAGCTCTGGATCAATGACTGGTACATTTAATTTATGCGAATGTATAAAGCTTCAATCTCCGTACTTCACAAATTAGATCAATAGTACCCATTTCAGGGATTTTTGTAAACCCTGAGAAAGTAAAACACTTAGGTCTGAAGGAATCAGTTACTTTGGTTTCAAAACCTTGTCTGGGTTTTCTGATAATAAACTACAGAAGGGGTATCGAAAAGGCCCTTTCGTATTATTTTTATTTCCTCTGAAATCTTAAGGTTTAAACACAAGGAAGTATTTGGATTTCGTTATTCTTTTATCATGTTGGCAAAACTGCTGCTCTCATTCTCCATTCTGGCTGACAGGACGAGGGCATATGGGACATATGACAGGAACTTACTAGCTTGGAACTGTGACTCCTGATCAATAACATCTAAACCTCCTTTGTTATGATTTTGCAATTTTGAGTCATTGATCTTTCTGCACCTTTGTCAAATTTAATAAGGCTTAGAGTGTAGAGTAAGTGCGAGGAGCAAGAAAAAAATTACTCATTATATTACCACTTAGCGGTAGTTTAGAGTATTCCTTCCTTTTTTTGTTTTATTCCTTCCTTTCTAAAAAGTGTTTTTTTTCCCGATTCTTCTCATCCTCTGTATTCTAATGTATATTCTAATGTATTCTAATGAAAATGTCATTCTACACATTTGATGACTGATTTGTTCTCATTCTGTACTCTAGAGTAATAACGTGTGAGTGCTTCTCTGGCTAAATTTTGTCCTGTAGTGAATAGCATTTTATGCCTGGTTTTTAGATGTTTTCCTTTTTTTTTTTTAAAATGATAGCTCATAATAATTTTTATTTATTTTATTTATTTTTTTATTTTTTAAAGATTTTATTTATTTATTTGACAGGGACAGATCACAAGTAGGCAGAGAGGCAGGCAGAGAGAGAGAGAGGGAAGCAGGCTCCCTGCTGAGCAGAGCTCCTGATGCGGGACTCGATTCCAGGACCCTGAGATCTTGACCTGAGCCGAAGGCAGCAGCTTAACCCACTGAGCCACCCAGGTGCCCCCATAATAATTTTTAAATAAAGAAATGATTTATGGAGAAAATAAGTTTTGTGCTATGAAATTGCATTATTCCAAATTTGGGTGATATGTGATATTTACTTCTAGAGAGAGAAACAAAGACTTAGGAAAGATTTCCCTCAATTAATGGAGTTCCTTTTGGAAAGAAACCAGGTTTTGAGTAAAAAATACAGTAGAAAAGGGTGATTGGGTGGCTCAGTCAGTGAAGCCTCTACCTGTGGCTCAGGTCAGGATCTCAGGGTCTGGGATCCAAGTCTGAATCAGGCTCCCTGCTGGGTGGGGAGTCACTTCTTCCTGCCCCTCCCCCTGCTCCTTGTGCACGTGTGCTCTCTTACAAATAAATAAATGAAATCTTGAAAAAAAATTAAAAAAAGAAAATACAGCAAAGGAATAAAGAGAGGACTGTTAATGGTTTCCAGTTAATTAAAATTGGTGTTCAGACTCATAGAAGACCAGCATTCAACTTCTCACTAGTTTCCATTCAGTGTATAAAAAATGAAGTTCTGAATTAAATCTTAAATCAGGAACCAAGAACCTACTAGACTGACTTTATTTAAACTCCACAGCATTGCTCAATTGCAAAGCTGTTTCTGTTTTCCTTTGTCCTAGGATAAGATAAGATAAGATAAGATAAGATAACTGTGGTTATTTTTGTGTAGCTGGTATTAGTTTCATTCTCATTAAAAGAGATCTTATCAGAATATATTGACTATATATTGAGATGGACAAGTGAAGAGTACTTAGTGTGTGTGGTGGGTGGGGCACAGGAGGGACAAATTCAGACTTAACTGAATTGCTGGCCTTTTGCCCCAACCATTACTTTTCCCAGCCATTTCTTTCTATGGAATTTACATGTGAAAAGTAATTTTCATATAAACTTAGAAAATCAAAGCAAATATATATTTTTAAATATTTTATTTTAAGTTTTTTAGAGAGGGATTGAGAAAGAGGGAAGGGGAAGGGCAGAGGGAGAGGGAGAAAGAGATTCCTAAGCAGGCCCCATGGAGCCCAATGCAGGGCTCCATCTCACGATCCTGGGATCATGACCTGAGCCAAAATCAAGAGTTTGATGCTTAACTGACCGAACCACTCAGGTACCCCTAAAGCTTTTATTTTTAAGTATCTCTACACCCAATGTGGGACTTGAACTCACATCCCTGAGATCAAGAGAGTCACAAGCTCTACCAACTGAGCCAGCCAGGCACCCTACAAAACTAGAGAATTTTTTAAAAAAGATTTTATTTATTTATTTGAGAGAGTGAAAGAGATCACAGAGGTTGAGGGAGAGGGAGAAGCAGACTCACTGCTGAAGGGAGAGCCTTTCTCAGGGCTCAATCCCTGAGATCACAAACACCCAAGGCAGACACTTCAATGACTGAGCCACCCAGTCACCCCAACTTAGAGAATTTTAAAATGATAGGGTGCTTATCATTTTTAGGACTAATAAAGATCTGTAAAGATGCAAGAAGAAAAAGAGTTGATCTTATTTCCATTACTTAAGGGACAGGGAGGAGGTAGCCTCAAAACCTTTATGCAGGTTTTTTTTTTTTTTTTTTTTTTTAATCTTCCCAGATAGCTCCACCTCCCCTGGGGCGGGGCAGGGGGGGTGGTTATAGTTACATATAAAGCGAGGAAGTAGCTTCCAAAATGTTTATATTGATGTCCTTATTACCTTTTCAGTATTTTCATGGGTTGTACTTAAACATATAGGTCTATAATTTCTCTTTTAAAAGGCTCTTCTAGTAAGTGTAATAGAGTAAATAAAGCATTTTGAAATAAACTTGGCTATTGTCACAAAATGGTCAACAAACATTAACTTTAAAAAAACAGCTCAACAAATAACTTTGTACCTCTCCTAACTACCTGAAATGCTTTTTAAGGCCACCTGTATGATTTTGGCTTCAGGTACTTTCTGGAAGCTCACCTTTTTTTTTTTTTTTCCCTTTTCCTTTTTCTTTTAAGAAGCTCAATTCTTGAAGATGTCAGCAGTTCATGTTTTAGAATAATCTCAACACATTTAGCTATCTGCAGTTTTATTTCCAAACTTTTTCATTTGATCAAGTTAGCTTTAACCATCAATCTAGAAGTACCTACTTGCTTGACTGTAGGGGTCAAACTAAAGAATTAAAAATGAAACCGCCTTTGCTTTTGCAGAGAAGATCTTCTCACTATCTTTGCCATCAAATCAACTTATCCTTGTTAAGAAGACTTTGATGCCCCATAAATATTCCTTAAAAAGCAGTACTTTTCAGCTTTGGAATGTGGAAAGTAATATATATTATGATTCTGCCCCCCACCCCCAAGAGGTTGATGACTGTGGGTCTTTTATTCTCTCTCTGTGTGACATATTTTGACTCTTGTTACTAAGTCAAGAAGCATTAAGACTTGCCATTTGCAGTGAGAAAGCAGATATTTACTTTCCATTCGAAATCAAGTCAGGAGAGAACACTAAAGAGTCTTTACCTCTTCCAGACCATCTGTAGTAGCTGTCCCAGATGGACACCACAGTCCCCCAGTGCTGGACTAGGCACTCATGTGCTATAGAAAATGTTTTATTGACATCATTTATGATGACATTTTGTGATGTGACAAGAAACATCATCTGCATATTTCACATGAAAATGATGGGACGCCTGGGTGGCTTAGTCAGTTAAGCACCTATCTTTGGCCCAGTTATGATCTCAGAGCCCTGGCATCGAGTCCTACATCGGGCTCCTTGCTTAGCGGGGAGCCTGCTTCTCTCTCTACATCTCCTTGGCTTATTCTCTCTCTCTCTCTCTCTCTCTGACAAATAAATAAATAATAGTTAAAAAAAAAAAAGAAACAAAAGGAAATGTGCCTTTTTAAAAGAATGTGAGTAACATCTCAGGTATTTTCCTATTTCCCTCTCTTTTTGTTTATTTTTTTATTTTTTAAGTTTTTATTTATTCATTTGAGAAAATCAGAGAGAGGCAGAAGCAGGCTTCCCACTGAGCCAGCCAGGAGCCCAACATGGGGCTCGATCCCAAGACCTGAAGATCATGACCTGAGCCAAAGGCAGACGCCCAACAATCTAGGCCACCCGGGAGCCCCCATTTATTTTAATTTTTACATATCCCATTTTATTTCGATTAAGACATTATGATATAATAGTTAAGAGCCCCATAATCTTCCATCAGAAAGACTGGGTGAAAGTTTTAGCTCATGTTAACTGTGTGTTTAAGATTTCTTCTCTGGTAATAGAGATAAAGTCTAGTAGGAAAGAGATGGGGGCACCTGGGTGGCTCAGTCCTTAAGGTCTTCCTTCAGCTCAAGTCATGGTCCCAGGTTCCTGGGATTGAGCCCCACATAAGGATTCCCGTTCAGTGGGAAGCCTGCTTCTCCCTCTCTCACTCCCCCTGCTTGTGTTCCCTCTCTCACTGTGTCTCTCTCTCTCTCTGCCAAATGGGTGGATAAAATCTTTTTAAAAAGGGGGGGGGTGAAGAATAAATGAGAATGCAGTCAAGCACTCAGTAGAGGGCTTAGCAAACAAAATGCCAGTTTTTGTGATTTCTTTTTTTTTCTTTTTAAGCAATTTCTATACCCAACATGGAGCTTGAACTCATGACCCCAAGATAAGAGCTGTGTGCTTTATTGACTGAACCAGCCAGGAGTCCTGACTTTCACTGTTAATGGAAGTTCTACTACCCTTTAAATTACATTCAGGTTGAGACAACAATAGGTGGCAAATGACATTCAGTGTGAGCACAATCTTGTAAAATGTCCACTTCTTTCATTCTTGATAACATGATCCATTAATCCCTTTTCCTGCTGTCTGATTCACCTGTCGGGGTAGGAGGAATAGAAGATTTTGTTTTTAACTTTTTTTTTTTAGATTTTATTTATTTATTTGACAGCAAAATAGCATGAGCAGGGGGAGTGGCAGGTGGAGGGAGAGGAGAAGCAGGCTCCCAGCCCAGAAGGGATCCCGACTCGGGACTCAATCCTAAATTGAAGGTAGACCCAGTACTGACTGAGAACATGACCTAAGCTGAAGGTAGACACACTGAATGAGCCACCCAGGAGCCCCTAACTTTTTATTTTTTTGTAATCTCTATACCCAACTTGGGGCTCGAACTCATGACCCCAAGATCAAGGGTCACATGCTCTACTGATTGAGCGGGCCAGGCACCCCGAAGATTTGACAATAAGAAGAGGAACAAAACAGAATCTTTTTTTAGCCAGCGGCAGAAGCTAGGGAGACATGGCATCACATACTGAATTGAATAACATTAAGCTTTTCATGATTCCCGGGATCCTTAACCATCTTGGTACTTTGACTGCAAATGTCTAATAATTATCTTTCCAGAGCTCTGGCTTTAATCCTCCACCAGAAATGCACTTTGTATTGGAGCTTAGTGATGTCTCTTTGAAACTCAGCAGTGTGGTTTCCATTTGCTTAATCCCCTGCTCTGTGAAACACCCAGGTTCTTTTGCTCCTTCTCATAGTGATGGATGTTGATGTCTGTGTTTTCCATTTAGCAGGGATTTGACTGACCACAGCAAGTAGCACGTCAGGACTTACATATCCTGCAACCCCTCCCAGATTGCTCTCCCTAGTGGTAAATGGTGCCCGGGGTAGAAACACCCAGAGCCTTGCCGCTTTGGAGAGGAATTGAGTACCTAAGGAATTGAGTACTGCGTATAGAGTCATGGAGGCACAAGTACCGGGTTGACAGTCAGTAAATTTCTGTCACTCACTTCCTGAGGCAGACCCAGTATCATTTTCCTGTACGACTTAAGGAAGTCATGAAATCTCTTTGAGCCCCACTTTTATTACCTGTTGAATGGTTATATTATTTATCCACATTCTCTTGAAGGATCATAGTGAAATATTGAAAAATGAGAAAATTGATTTAACAGAACTCGGTTGCATCTCTATTACATGTCATATATATGTATTTTAATAGCTTATTTGAGAGAATGCATAGCACACATGAGCAGTGGGGGAGGGGCAGAGAGAGAAGCTGACTCCCCACTGAGGAGGGAGTCGGAAGGGCTTGGTCCCAGCACCCTGGGATCATGACTCCAGCTGCAGGCAGACACTTGAGTATCTGAGCCACCTGGGAGCCCTTACGTGTTCTGTATTAAGACAATTTATACAAAGGGACCTGTAAACTCTAAATAATCATAGGTATTAGCTAGTACTTTTATTATTGTGTCCTATTTTTAAATGCATTAATAAAATGTGGAGAAGCAACAACTGTGTGTGAGAATAGGATTTGAGTCTTAAATGCCAGGAAGGAGTGGTGCTGAGCAGAGGAGGAAATACCCTTTGTATTTAACTTGCTGGGTGGGCTGGAAGGGGCTCTCACCAATGCCTGGTTGGTTGCAAGGTATTGTGGACTCTACCCACTCTCTCGCAGATGCAGCCCAAGTTCCTCCTTCCACGGAGTTGCTGATGATATAAATTCCAGGGCACAAAAACCCCAAACTTTTCATAATGGGTTTCAGGCCCATTACTGGTAATAATTTAAAATTGTTAGAATTCATGGCTAAAGGGAGATGTTTCTGCTTTTCATTAAATGTCACTGAACAGGTGCTGAGCTGTGCAGTCTTTAATGACTTCCAGCCTCTGCTAAGTCATATTTAAAAGCAAAATATTTGAATCCCTCCTAACTTTCAATAGTCACATTAGTGGGAGAGTTAAGACGAGCACATATTTCATAACCTCTATTTTGCATCATTTGGTTTAGATTTCGATAACAATATTCCCTTCTGGTGGAATATTGAGTAAAGAGAAATGACTGGGAAAAAAAAGAAATCTCTCTCTGTTGCATATGTTGTTGCACAAGAATTCTGGGAATATCATGCCTTCTTTTTTAACTGCACCAAGATGAATAAAGGAAGACTACTCTGCTGGGGAATGTTTGAAGCAGATAAATTTGTGCCTAGGAGATGGGAGGTAATTACCAGACAAATGAGCTGCATGTCCGGTAGATGCACGGAAGGTTAAACTAAATATTTCAAGCTGCTATTTGGTCTGTTTGCTCGTGTTTATATGAGGCTAACAACTTCCACAACTGCCTTTCAAGCAGTTGTTCCCAGGTGTCTTCTGTTTAGCTCTTAAGCTCATTTAAATTACTTTATGAGGAATATTTAGAAAAGAGAGGGAGTGGGGTGATGAAGGGTGATTTGGGCTTCTCATGGCTTTGGGAGAATTCTCTGCTTCTGCTGTTCTTCGCAGCAGCTGTGGTGCGAAGGTTGCTGTGGGCAAAAGTCAGAACTGGTGATTTTCACTTGTGATTTCTGTAGATGATTACAGGCTTACTAGAAATTTTACAGGAATGGAGAGCTTAGTCTCCGAAAGATGTTTGATTTTGAAGACTAATAGGCTTATTTATTTGTTTATCCTTAGAATTTTAATGAGACAACTAAAAACTTCTCTAAATTAGGTGTATCTTATATTTGAAGCATTGGTGTTTGTGGATAAAAATGAGAATGTCTCAATTTTTACGAGAGGTATGCTAAATCATGTGGATGGGAGTGGTACGATGTCTACAAAAATATTTTGAAATGTCTCAGCAAAATATAGAGATAGATAGAGGACATTCATTAAAGTATTGGTGAATCTGGAGTGCCTGGGTGGCTCAGTTGGTTAAGCAGCTGCCTTCAGCTCAGGTCATGATCTCAGGGTCCTGGGATTGAGTCCCACATTGGGCTCCCTGCTCAGTGGGAGGGAACAGGAGGCCTGCTTCTCCCTCTCCCTCTGCCTGCTGCTCTGCCTACTTGTGCTCTCTATCTCCCTGTCAAATAAATAAATAAAATCTTTGAAAATAAATAAATATGTTGACTCTAATTGTTTGGTAAATGTGTTTAATTTACTGTTCTTCCAACTTTTTCGGGTGCAAATTTTCATAATAGAATGTTGAAAAAACTTCTACATGATAATCACAAAATGCTAAGATTCAACTGACAAATTTAAAAAATATTTGCTAAATATATGTCCTATAAGTTGTTATCCTTAAATATAAATCATTTATGAATCAAGAACAAAGGTGAACACTCCAATAAAAATAGACAAAGGAAATGAACAGTCAAGTCACAAAAGGAAAAACAGAAATGGACAATAAAAAAGTAGAAAACTGAATATTCATATAATTGTATATTGATCTCACTATCAATAAAAATATAATTTAAAGCAGATAAAATAATTATAATAACTATAAAGAGGTTACTCTAAGTCAGACACTAGTCAAGTATATCTCTTTTTCCTTCCTTCCTTCCTTCCTTCCTCCCTCCCTCCCTCCCTCCCTCCTTTCCTCTTTTAAACTCTACTCCCAACGTGGAGCTTGTACTCAAGACCATGAGATCAACAATCTCATGTTCTACTGACTGAGCCAGCCAGGCACTCTTTTCACTTAAACTCTGGCAGTGGTTCCACGATGGGGTAACTTTTTTTTGTTGTTTTTGATATTTTATTTATTTATTTGTCAGAGAGAGAGCACAAGCCGGTGGAGGAGGATGTGGGTGCAGCAGAGGCAGAGGGAGAAGCAGGCTCCGGAGCCCAATGTGGGACTTGTTCTCAGGACCTCGGGATCATGACCTGAGCTGAAGGCAGACATTTAACCTGCTGTGCCATGCAGGCATCCCTGGAAACTTATTATTTTCATTTCATAGAAGTGGAAACTGAACCCAGAGGAGCTGAATTCCTTGCCTAAGATTATAGCAGGGAAACATTAGTAAGTATTGGAGTTAGGATTCACACTAAGACCATACCTTTCTAGAGCTTACTCTTCATAATGTGCTGTACGACATTCACTAAGGGGAGACATTCACAGCTGGTGTGTTGAAAAAAGCTGCTTTAAACACCTTTCTGACAATTTGGCAATGTGTATGATTACATGCCTTAAAAACGTGTATGGCCTTTGACCCAGTGATTCTAATTCGAGGAATTTTTTTGAGGAAATAAGACAAATATGTAATGATGTTTATATGAAGATATTAATCCAGCTCTGGTTATATATTTAAAAATCAAAACTAAATTCCCAATAAATAGAAGACTGGCTAAATAAGTGTGGTTTAGCAATATGGTAATATGTTAGATAGCCATTAACATGTCTATATTTTTTAAAAAGTCTATATTTATTAAAAGAAAAATGTTTATAAAACATTGCAAATGGGCAAAATATTACAAAACATACTATAGAGTATAATCACAAGTTGTTGAAGAAAAAAGCACATACAAGGAATAGAGTATGTATATATTTAGAAAAATATGTACCCAAATTTTAACAACTTTTGATCTTCATTTTATTTTTTTAAAGGTTTATTTAACTTAATTGAGAGAGAGAGAGAGAGAGAGAGAGCAGTGTGCATGTGAGCAGGGGCGGGGGCAGTGGGAGAGACTCTCAAGCAGACCTCCTGCTGAGGGTGGAGCCCAAGGGGGTGCTCAATCTCACAGCCCCAAGATGGTGACCTAAGCCAAAACCAGGATTTGGATGCTTACCTGACTGAGCTACCCAGGTGCCCCTATTTCTCCTTGTTTATATATGTAATTTAACACAAAAGGATTCTTAGCTATGCAATAAAAATGATTTTAATGCAGCATTAAGAGTTTTCAGTGTATGGGGCGCCTGGGTGGCTCAGTTGGTTGGGCGACTGCCTTCGGCTCAGGTCATGATCCCAGACTTCCAGGATCGAGTCCTGCATCAGGCTCCCAGCTCTTTGGGGAGTCTGCTTCTCCCTCTGACCTTCTCCTCTCTCATGCTCTCTCTCACTCATTCTCTCTCAAATAAATAAATAAATAAAATCTTAAAAAAAAAAGAGTTTTCAGTGTACAACATGATATTGTTATTTCTAGGCACACTGCTGGGTGGCAGTTCTCTACAAATATTTATCTTGCACGACTGAAATTTTATACCTATTTTCCCCTCTACCCAGCATCTGGCAACCACAGTTCTCTTTGCTTCTGTGAGCAGACTGACTGTTTTGGATAGCTCATATAATTGGAATCATGTAATATTTCTCCTGCTGTGACTGACTTATTTCACTTAGCATGATGTCTTCAAGGTTAATACATGTTGTCACATAAGGCAGAGTTTCCTTGTTTTTTAAGGCTCGAACTATTTCATTGTATGTATGTACCACATTTTCTTTATTCATTCAACCATCAGTGGACATTCAGGTTGTTTCCACATCTTAGCTATTATGAATAGTGCTGCAGTGGACATGGGAATGCAAATATCTCTTTGTGATGAATTTTTTTTAAAGATTTTATTTATTTATTTGACAGAGAGAGAGAGAGAGATGACGAGTAGGCGGAGAGGCAGGCAGAGAGAGGGGAAAGCAGGCTCCCTGCTGAGCAGGGAGCCCCGATTCGGGGCTCGATCCCAGGACCCTGAGATCATGACCTGAGCCGAAGGCAGAGGCTTAACCCACTGAGCCACCCAGGCACCCCATGAATTTTTTTTTTAAGGAAGTATCTAAAATTATGAGTCTGGAATCTAAAGACTATTATTTACTGCTGTATGAGTGATTACTTCATGTCACATTTTTCCTTCAGTAAGCCATTGGTTGCTTGGCTTTCTCGTTCCTGAGGAAGGAATACTAACGGACACACACTAGCTAGTTGTGCTGTAGCAGGGGTCCCCCACTGATTGCTCAGTGTCCTCTTTCTGCCTCTCTTCCATTTTTCTCTACTGGCTTCCTTTCCAGGGTATGAACTTGCTCAAGTCTCTTTCTCCCTTTGAAAACAACAAAACACTTCTCTGGATTTTGTTGTCTTCTTAAATAAACCTTTTGCCTTTTCTTCCTGAAATGACCGAGTCAACCCTTACTGGCTTTATGTCCTTCAGTCCCATTTGCTCTTCAATTTGCCGATGTATAGTTTCTACTTGAAACCAACCCGGCAAAGCTCTTTATTAACAAGCCTAATGCCCTTCTGTCAGTGCTTTTCCATTTGTACCTCTATTTGACGCAGTTAACTGACAGTTAAGTCAGGCATCCTTGAGCATCCTGTTTCCTTGCATTTATGCGCCCCCCCCCCTTTGGGTTCTCTTTATTACTCTTCTATTTTAGTTTCCTTTTTTTTTTTAAAGATTTTATTTATTTATTTATTTATTTGAGCGAGAGAGGGAGGGAATGAGCAAAGGAGGGGCAGAGGGAGAAGCAGACTCCCCTCTGAGCAGGAAACCCAATGTGGGGCTCAATCACAGGACCCTGGGATCATGACCTGAGCTGAAGGCAGATGTTTAACGGACTGAGCCCCCCAGGTGCCATGTTTTAGTTTCCTTTGTTACTATGTGTGGTGGGTGAATAATGGCTTCCAAATATATCCCTGTCCCAATCCCTAGAACCTGTGAATATTACCTTTTGTGAGAAAAGAGAGTTTGCAGATATGATTCAGTTAAGGGTCTTGAGGCTCAGTTGATAGAGCATGTGACTCTTGATCTCAGCATCCTGAGTTCAAGCCCCATGTTGGATGTAGAGCTTACTTACCCCCACCCCCCTCAAAAAGAAGTTAAGGGTCTTGAGATGGGGAGATTATCCTAGATTATACCATAGGCCAGATGGCATCAAAATGGTCCTCATATGAGGGATATAGCAGCAGTCAGAGTTAGAGCAGGAGAAGGCCTGATGATGAAGCTAGCAGATATTGGGGTGATGGGGGCCTCAAGCAGTCACTGTATGCTGAAAGGCAAGGAAATGATTGTCCCTTCAGAATGTCCAGAAGAAACTAGCCCTGCCATGATCTTGACATTAGCCCTGTAAAACGGATTTTGGACTTCTGGCCTGCAGAACTGTAAGGAATAAATGTGTGTTATTTTAAGCCCTAAATTTGTGGTTATTTGTTAAAACAGCAATAGGAAACTAGTATACTGTGTCTTTATTAATTCTTCCCTAAACCTTGTGCTACCTCAGAACTCTACCCATGATCCTCTTCATTCCTTGCTCTACATTTTCTCACTTGGACACTTTATCATCTTTCAAGGTTTTAACCATGACTAACGAATGCTATGGCCATCTCTCTCAATCCACAGACCCCAAATTCCAACTCTCCAATTACACTGTCATATGGTTTTTTTTTTTTTTAAAGATTTTATTTATTTTCCTGAGTGAGAGAAGGAGCACAAGCATGAGCAGGGGGAGGGGCAGAGGGAGAAGCAGACTCCCTGCTGAGTAGGGAGCCCAGTGAGGGACTCTGCCCCAGATCTCTGGATCATGACCTAATCCAAAGGCAGATGCTCAACTGACTGAGGGCCACCCAGGTGCTCTATCGTATGGTGCCTTGAAGGCAACTCAAATTCATTATCTTTTTTTTTTTTTTTTTTGTGAGTAATCTCTATGCCCAACATGGGGCTTGAACTCATGACCCTGAGATTGAGAGTCACATGCTCTTCCAACTGAGCCAGCCAGGTATCCCTCAAACTCATTTTCTAATGGGCATTCAAAGGAGGATTTACCAGCGTAATAGAGCATAAGCATCAGGTTTCTCCACTTGTTCAGGTATTTTCCAAGACTGTGGGAGAGTCCTAGAAATTTGTAGTTGTAATTTTACACTATTCTTTTTAATAAAATTATTCATTGTCAGGAAGGCAGTGTCTTAGGGGTTCTAGCTGTTATAACAAAAATACCATAAACTGGGTGGCTTAAACAACAAACATTCTCACAGTTCTGGAGGCTGGAAGTCTGAGATCAAGAATGACAAATCTGGGGCACCTGGGTAGCGCAGTCCATCTGACCCTTGGTCGTGATCTCGGAGTTGTGAGATAGAGCCCTGCATTGGGCTCTACCTTCAGCATGGAGTCTGCTTAAGTTTCTCTCTCCCTCCCCTGCCTCTCTCTCTCTCTTTCTCTCTTTCTCTAAAATAAATAAATCTTAAAAAAAAAAAAAAGAAAAGACTGATAGATCCAGTGTCCATTGAGGGCCCACTTCCTGGTTCATAGTAGGCCATCTTACTCACTGTGTCTTTACATGGTGGAAGGCGTAAGGGAACTCCCTGGGGTCTCTTGTGTAAGGGCACTAATCTGATTCATGAGGGCTCTGCTCTCATGACTTAATCATACCCCCAAACCCACACCTCCCAATACCATCACATTGGAGATTAGGTTGCAACCAATGAATTCTGGGGAGACGTAAACGTTTAGTCTACATTAGGCAGTAAGATGCCTCTTATTGCATAGTCCCATGGGTGAATCCAGCCTTCGTATATCTCCAAATTTATCCAATTGCTCATGCTTATGCAGCATTTAACCAACATACAGCAGGTGGCCAACAAGTCATAGTACTGTTATCCCCAGATGCTTTATCCTGGTTAATGATGTCACAATCTTGCCTATGAAAGCAGGAGATCTCAGAATCATTTGTGATACATCCCACAGCCTCCTGCCATATCCAAGCCAGAAAATCCTATTGGCTTTACCTTTCTAATTAAGGCTTTGCCTTAATTCTGGCCTTACAATATATCCTCACCACAATCTCTGACTTTATTCAAGTCTTGGTTTACTAAAATAGTTATCTCATTTGTTTCTGTGCTAAACTTCTCCATTTGATGCAACCTCTTTGCTGCTGATAAATATATCTTCCTTTTTTTTTTTTTAAAGATTTTATTTATTTATTTGACAGACAGAAATCACAAGTAGGCAGAGAAGCAGGCAGAGAGAGGAGGAAGCAGGCTCCCTGCTGAGCAGAGAGCCCGATGCTGGGCTTGATCCCAGGACCCTGAGATCATGACCTGAGCCGAAGACAGAGGCTTTAACCCACTGAGCCACCCAGGTGCCCCGATAAATATATCTTCCTAAAGCCAAAATGTTATCATACCTTTATAGCTTAGTGCTTTGGAATATGAGATCTATAATCCAAAATAATTGATTGTTAAACCTCTAGAGAGTGGGGAACTGTCATACTGTGACTTCTAATAAGAAATATGTGTTTAATCTTTATCCCCATTTCTGGCACAAAGCTTCTAAATTTAGCCCTGGGAATTTCCAAGGGAATTTCTTAAGTTATTAGAGTGGTAAAGGTATTTTTGTTATGTTAATGAGGTGACTTTTGGAATGCCCCCTCATGGTGGCTGGGCTCTAGAGGAAACAACCTTGTGATTAGAGGGTTAGAACTTTCAGTCCCATTCCCTTCACCTCTTTGGAGGGGAGAGAGCCTAGAAGTAGAACCAATCCCGATTGGCCAATGATTCAATCAATCATGACTATGTATTAAAGCCTCCATAAAACCCCAAAAGGACAGGGTTCAAAGAGCTTGAAGGGTAATGAACACGTGAGGTCTGGGAGGTGCTTGGAGAGGGCACAGAAGCTCCACACCCTTTCTCACATGTGCTGCCCTATGCATATCTCTCTGCTGTTCCTGGATTATATCCTTTTATAATAAACTGGTGTCTAGTAAGTAAAATATTTCTGAGTTCTGCGAGCTGCTCTAGCAAATTAGTGGAAATGGGAAGCAAGTCATGGGAATCTCTGATTTATAACCAGTCAGTCAGAAGCACAGGCAGCAATCTGGGCCTGTGAAGGGGTGTGTGGGGGAATAGTCTGTGAGACTGAACCCTTAACCTGTGGAATATGATCCTATCTTTGGGTAGATAATGTTAGAATTGAGTTGAATTCTTGGACACCGTGCTGGTGTTGAGAAAGTCTTTGTGGGTTTAAGGAAACTATCCTATCCCCCACCCCACACCAGAATCAGTTTCAGAACTGTAAGAGGGAACCAATGAGCTTAGAAGTTAGTGTTTTTGTACCAGGTATTTTGTTTTATCTCTTTCTTAGTTTTAATTTTATTCCCTCAGAAAGACTTTTTCTAGTAGGCTGTCCCAATTATAGTCATGTCATCCATGTTTTAAACTTACTAATTCATATCTCACTTTATAATTATCTTGAATATTGGTTTATTTGTTAGTTTACTTATTATCTTCTGTTTCCTTCATTAGATCAAAGCTCTGTGAGGAGAGGGTCCTTTTTTTCTTTTAAACTCTTGTTCACTGATGTATCTCCAGTGTTTATTACTGCATCTTGCAAAAAAAGCTAAAGCTCACTGTTATAGGCTGAATGTATCCCTCATACCTACTCCATTCATATGTTGAAGCCCAATATGATGGCCTTTGGTGGGGTAGCCTTTGGGAGGTGATTAGGACATGAGGGTAGAATCCTCATGACTGGGATTAGTGCCCTTATAAGATGAGATGTAAGAGAGAGGATTTCTCTCCCTCTCTGACATGAAGAAATAGCAAGAAGGTAGCCATCTACAAACCAGAGAGAGGGCTCTCATCAGAACCTGACCATGCTGACAACTTGATTTTGGACTTCCAGCCTCCGGAATTATGAAAAATAAATGTTTGTTGTTTAAGCCACTTAGCCTATGGCATTTTTGTTATAGCAGCTCAAACTGCCTAAGACACTTATTGGTATTTGCTGAAGGAAAGAGCTAAGCTAGGATATTAAAAACAAAGAGAGAAATCTGTAACAACATGGATCTCACATTCAGTTAGTAAAAGAAATGATATTATAATGCCACCAAGTTAGGAAGACTACAACTGCAAGTACGTTTTAAATCTTACGTCAAAGTAGCTTTGTAAAAAATCCCTACATTTTTCTTACTTTTGAACCTCCTATTGGGTGGTAAAACTTTCTCATATCTCATCTCATGGCTGGCATCAGAACAAGGCTTTGGGAGTCAAGGAACGACAGAATGCTTTCCTCTTCCCTGAAGGGGTCATGCACTAAAGTAATTCTGGTCAATGGCTGGTACAGAGCACACAGTAGCCCCATAGTACATGTTCACTGTTGCTATAATTTCACACATTTCTTTGTGTTTGAGCACAAGCTTTGCCTATAGCTTTTAAGAGTCTATTACTTCTTTCCCTCAGCACTGCCCCAGAGTTTAATTTTTAGCTCAAGTGTCAGTTGCTCAGGACACCTGGGTAGCTCAGTTGGTTAAGCATGTGCCTTGGGTTCAGGTCATGATCCCAGGATTCTGGGATCGAGTCTTGCATCTGGCTCCTTGCTCAGTGGGGAACCTACTTCTCCTTCTGCCTGCAGCTCCCTCTGCTTATTGTCTCCTTCTCTGACAAATAAACAAATAAAATCTTAAAAAAAAAAAAAAGAGTTGCTCTAATAGGATTTCCTACCCACCTGTACATAATATGAATCTATGACAGTACGTGAATACTCTTCTTTTTACATTTCTTATAGATGAAATACAATACAATTTATATTTTGAAAATTCATCTCCCAAGATTGAAGTTTCCATTATTGGAAACTTTTTGTATTACAAGTTCCATAAATATCTGAGGAGTGAAGGCCCCAGACTACAAGTTTAATTTGGTTTTGTTTAGCCAAGGGACTTGACTCATTTTTTTAAAAAGATTTTATTTATTTATTTGACAGAGAGACAGCAAAAGAGGGAATACAAGCAGGGGGGAGTGGGAGAGGGAGAAGCAGGCTTCCCACTGAGCAGGGATCCCGGTGTGGGACTCTATCACAGGACCCTGGGCTCATGACCTGAGCCGAAGGCAGACACTTAATGACTGAGCCACCCAGATGCCCTGAGACTTGACTAATTTGACTTGGAGTGTGTGAAATAGCAGCTAACACCACTACATATATACACTAACTCTACTGAACACAATTTATAACATAATCTCATATAATTCTCAATTCTGTAAGGACATATTTTGTTTTATCCCTATTTTAAAGTTGAAAAAATGACTCAGGAGGTTGAAGTAACTTAATCGAGATCCAAACAGTGGTAAAGCTGAGTTTGGAAATCAGATCTTTCTTTTACTCTTCACTGTCATGATACAGTGTTGTGCACATCTGTGCTGTCTTACATAGCAGCCAGTAGTTACTGGACCACTGAGCACTTGAAATATGACTAGTGGAAGTCAAGATGGCCCATAAATGTGAAATACACTCTGGATTTTAAAGGTTGTATATAGGGATGCCTGGCGGGTTCAGTCAGTAGAGCATGTGACTTTTGATCTCAGGGTGTACGTTCGATTCCCACGTTGGGTGTAGAGATTACTTAGAAATAAAATGTTATGGGGCACCCCTGGGTGACTCAGTCATTAAGCATCTGCCTTCAGCTCAGGTCATGATCCCAGTAGGCCCCGCATTGGGCTCCCTGCTCAGCAGGGAGCCTGCTTCTCCCTCTCCCACTCCCCCTGCTTGTTTTCCCTCTCTCACTGTGTCTCTGTCAAAAAATTAATAAGATCTTAAAAAAAAAGATATAAAGTCTTAAAGATTGTATATGAAAGGGATACATAAAATATCTCCATTCTACTTAATATTTGTTCATATTGGTTACATGTTGAAGTGATAATATTTAGAATGTTACATTGTATAAAATATATTATTAAAATTGATTCCACTTATTTCTTTTTACTTTTTTTTAAAAGATTTTTTATTTATTTATTTGACAGAGATAACAAGTAGGCAGAGAGGCAGGTAGAGAGAGGAAGGGAAGCAGGCTCCCTGCTGAGCAGAGAGCCTGATGCGGGGCTCGATCCCAGGACCCTGGGATCATGACCCAAGACGGAGGCAGAGGCTTTAACCCACTGAACCACCTAGGCGCCCCTAGATTGAGATTTTTTAAACTGTGGATTGGAACCCACTAGAGAATCTAAAATCAATTTAATGAGCTATAAACAGAAGTTGTTAAAAGTCATTTTTAAGTTTTTTAAGCAGCGTGGATTAGAATGGAGCAGAAGGGACTCGAATAGAATATTCTAGAATATAGAGTGTGTCATGGGTATATAGTCAGGGCAAGTATTGTTGGGTGAAACTTGTTTCAGTTGCAGACATGTGTTTGCAATAAACCACCGCGTGAAGTATGTTTCCCAGTGTGAGTCTCTCATAAAGCTGGGAAAGAACTGGGATAGACAGCAACTACTAGCTTCATTGAGATAGAGTCCTCTTCCATTAGGAAAGAATTTCACTCCTCTCTAAATTATTTCTTTCCTTTTCCAGACTCACTCTAGGGTGGTGAATAAAATACTTCTCTATGGTTTTGCTCTCAATTCACCGGGCTCTGTGGCAGTTTCCATCATTTTACTTCCCTTCATACGCAGCTTACATTCCATTGTCTATCATCACTCTTTAGCTTGTACCCAGTCCTTTGCCTTCGTGCTTTGACTTGAAACCCTGGCAAAACACTAACTCTTGTTAAAGCCTACTCTCTTGTCCACTCGGTCCATGGAAAGATGCATATCCTTGTTGTGTGACCTCACTTGCTTCTAGTGCTTCTCTGAAATTCTTCTACATTCCCCTACCCAGTGAGTGTCTGAATGAAACCTACATCAGAATCGCCTGTGTCTCATACAGACTGCCCTGCCTGGAGCTTCTGATTCAGCAGGCATATTAGCTGCCTATTGTTGTATAATAAATTACTTCAAAACTCAGTACCTTGTAACAAACCTTTTTCCCCTTTCTTCCTCCCTCCCTTCCTATTTATTTTAAAATATTTATTGATTTATTTGAGAGAGAGAGTGAGCAAGCATGAGAGAGCACAAGCAGGCACAGGGAGAAGCAGACTCCCCGCTGAGCAGAGAGCCCATCATGGGGATTGATCCCCGGACCCTGGGATCACGACCTGATCTGACGGCAGACGCTTAAGCCACTGAGCCACCCAGGTGCCCCTCTTTCTTTCTTTTTAAAATCTTTTTTAAACCCTCATGCCATTTTTGAGGATCAGGAACCTGGGAGGAGCTTAGTTTGACAGTTCTGGCAAAGCTGCAATTAAGCTGTTGGCTGGGCTGCAGTCAGAATCTGACGGACTAGAGGATCCATTTTCAAGCTCATACATGTAGCTGTTGGCAAAAGACTACAGATCTTGCCATATAGGCCTCCTCACAGTAGCTGTTTTCTTACAGAGCAAGTGATGAGAGAGATGATGGAGATGGGGCTGGGGGAGGGGGTGTGGATAGGTCAGAGGCTGCAGTCTTTTAAGCCTCTTTTTTATTCCATTGGTCACTGAACCACCGAGGCATCCCTCCTAATGACAAATTTTGAGTATCAACTTAAAAATTTGTGAGGACAGGGGTGCCTGGGTGGCTTAGTGGGTTAAAGCCTCTGCCTTCAGCTCAGGTCATGATCTCAGGGTCCCGGGATCGAGTACCTCATTGGGCTCTCTGCTCAGCAGGGAGCCTGCTTCCCCCTCTCTCTCTGCCTGCCTCTCTGCCTACTTGTGATCTCTGTCTGTCAAATAAATAAATAAAATCTTTAAAAAAATTTGTAAGGACATAATTTAAAAAAATTATCTTACATGGTATTTGAGGGGAAAAAAGTCCTTGGTGATTATTTCATAATTTGTTTTACCTCAAACTCCCAATCTCCCTTTCTTCTTCTCCCTCCCTCCCAATCACACCATTTTGACTTTGCTTATTCACTACTTCATTGACTAAAGGAGGAGCAATCAGATGAGAAATTCTACTACACCTCTTCACCGACATTCAGCATACTCTGCTTTCCTCAGCCTCCAACACCATTGCTCCTCTCTGGCGAAGTTACTCTTGATGTCCATTATTATGTGCACATAATGATGGTCTTCCTATCCAGAGCTACCACTTTTTTTTAACTTTTATTTTATTTTGTAAAAGACTTTATTTGTATATTTGTCAGAGAGAGAGAAGGAGGAAAGAACACAAGCAGGGGGAGGGGCAGAAGGAAAGAGAGAAGCAGGCTCCCCATTAAGCAGGACTCTGGGATCATGACCTGAGCTGAAGGCAGACGCTTAACTGACTGAGCCACCCAGGTGTCCCTTAATTTTTATTTTTTTAAAGTAAGCTCTATACCAAACGTGGGGCTTGAACTTACTATCTGACATCGAGAATCACATGCTCTCTGGACTTAGCCAGCCAGATGCCCATAGAGTTAATACTTTTATTTGTCTATTATGCCTTTTTCCAATTCCTGGAATCCTTATTTATGTAATAATCATCATTTATATAATAATAAGTGAATCAACATTTTTTAGTGATGACAAATAAAGGGTCATGAATTGGAAGATCCAGGAGTGTGTTTGTTCATGTGCAAAGGGGACAGAAATTGTGCTAAAAAAAGAGCAAGTGATAACAATATCTATTCATTTCTAAAGATAGGGATCAGAGGCATAGAAAGTCTTTTCTTTCTTTTTTTTTTTAAGGTAGTGTTTTGGTTTTTTTTTTTAAAGATTTTATTTATTTTTTCATGAGAGATTGAGCACAGACAGGGGTAGAGGCAGAGGGAAAGGGAGAAGCAGATTCCCGCTGAGCAGGGAGCCTGATGTGAGGCTCAATCCCAGGACTCTGGGATCATGACCTGAACTGAAGGCAGAGGCTTAACTGACTGAGCCACCCAGGTGCCCACAGTCTTTTATTTCTGATTTCACTCTTTCTGCTATGTGCTTATACTAGAACTATGAAGAGATAATAGAAAGCGTAATTGACATAAAGAAGTAAGTTTTTACCACGATGACTTGGGCCTCAACCCTTGGGTCCACCAGACTGAAATTTCCTGAACAGGTATGTTGTTTTATTGCTCTTGGTGTCAGTGTCTGACACATACTTGTTTAAAAAGTATTTGCTGGAAGGGGTCCCTGGCTGCCTCAGTGGGTTCAGCATGTGGTTCCTAATCCTGGGCTCATTAGTTCATGCCCCATGTGAGGTGTAGAGTTTACTTAAAAAAAAAAAAACAACAAAAAAGTATTTGCTAAATGAATACATTACCTTATTTTAGTTTTTTATATGTTGTTTTATTAAGAGAGAATTTATTTATTTTTTTTATTTATTAAACATATTTAATAACTTCTATGTTTCAGGTACTTGTCTTGATCCTGGACTTAGTCAATAGTGAACAAAGATAAAAATGATTTAGAAATGTTCTATCTATTTAGGGCCCATAAATTCCAAAAATATAGCCTAGATTAAATACCTTATACTATAACTCAATATACTTGATTAAAAACTCATACCTAGTCTAGTGATCTTCTTTTATAGATGGAAGTCAAGAAAATTTAAGTGATTTGCTCCAAATCCATAGCTAGTTCATATCATTGCTGTGACCTCTCTTCCCAGGACTTTGTCCTTTACTGTGAATCTGCCAAGTGGATACACGGATGTAATTAAAGACAACTATTTGAATGTGTAGACTAGCTTTTTTAGGAAAAATAACTGGATCCTTATGAATTGTGAATAGTTTGCCTGACTGATTGTAACAATACCTTCAACTTTCACACATATGATCATCTGCTCTTTGCAGTTGGTCATTTTTGTAGTATTTATGCTAGAATCTTTATTTGGGGAATTAGAAGGACTGTTTATCTTCAGAAATACTGATTCATTTCAAAAAGACAATCTGTTACAGCAGAAGCAGGCAAACTGCAGACCATGGGCCAAATCATGAGTAAAGAATGTATTTCCCATTTTAAAATAATTGGAAAAAACTAAAGGAAGAATAGTATTTTGTGACATGTGAAAACGACATGAAATTCATATTTTAGTGTGCACTTACATGGTTTTATGAGAACACTGCCATGTTCCTTTGTTTAAGTAAGGTCTAAGTCTGCATTTTTTTTTTTTTTTAAAGATTTACCATTTTATTTTAGAGAGAGAGAGAGACAGTGCAGGGGTGGGGGGAGGGGCAGAGAGAGAACCTCAAGCAGACTCCCTGCTGAGTGTGGAGCCAAACACGGGGCTTGATCTCATCCCCCGAAGATCACGACATGAGCCAAAATCAAGAGTCAGACGCATAACCCACTGGGCCTCCCAGATGCCCCCAAGGCTACATTCTCAATATACCACGGAATCAGCTGCAACAGAAACTGGATGGCCTGCAAAGCTTTAAATATTTGCTCTCTGGCATTTTCCAGAAAAGCTGGTTCATCCTTCAGTACAGCAACAAATATACTGCCCTCTCCTTCCCCACACATGTAAATGCCGAGATAGCTCTTTATTTGTTGTTATTTTTTTTTTTTTAAGATTTTATTCATTTATTTGACAGACAGAGATTACAAGTAGGCAGAGAGGCAGGCAGAGAGAGAGAGGGGGAAGGAGGCTCCCTACCGAGCAGAGAAGCCCAATACAGAACCAGAACCATGAGATCATGACCTGAGCCAAAGGCAGAAGCTTAACCCGCTGAGCCACCCAGGCACCGTGGGAGAGCTGTTTAATAGGAACGAGCTATTTCACTGTCTTTAAGGACTCTGCCAAAACTTTATCCCTAAATTGCAACTAAGTCAAAATAAGTCCAGATTTTCTCTTACTTTCTCTTCTTGCTCAATATTGTGCTTAATGTCTGTGTATTCCTTTTCTCAAAAAATTAAAGCTTTCCAAGTGGTGTTTACATCTGGCAGGCATAAAAAGCTTTCTACAGCGTAGCCACAGAAGGTATGCCTGGAGATCATTTGTAATGGCATAGTGAGGAGCGGTTCTCTACGGGGTCTGACTCTTTCTCTGCGAGGGAAGACGTGCTCTATGGTTAGTTATTGTGTGTCCAGCTCCTTATACTCTATGTTTAGATAGTTGAAACTAAATATTTTACATCAGTTTAAAAGCTTAGGGTTCTTTGAGAAGGAAGCTCTGGGCTGATCATAGAAACAGTTTCCTGTTTTGCTTGAGACTTCTTGGATTATTAAGGAACAACAAATTCACCTTTAGCCACAATAAAGTTTACTAACAGTGTAGTGAAAAAATTACAGAAAATGAATACACATATGGAAATGTTTATTCTCATTAGAGGTTAAGAAATGCAACTTAAAACAGTCACGAAATACCATTTTTCCTATACGAAATTACAAAGAAAAAATACACTTTTTAATATTGGTCATTTGGTAGTCATGTAGTGAATGTTGATATTCTTTTGGGAGACTAACTTTATAGGCTGACACTCAAATGATTTCCAAAAGGGTGCAAAATGCCACCCACAGGAATTCACTTGAGTCTTTCAGGTTTGGGGGGTCTATAAGAAATACCAGCTGTTGAAAAGGAGTCAATTCACATTCTAAATTGAATCCTGTTTTGGATACAAGGTTGTTACCTAGAGTACAAATCTGACATTCCATTTCCCTGCTTGAAATTCTCTGAAGGTTCCCAATAATCAGCTGAGTAAAATCCAGTTTCTATAGAGGCATTAAAATCTCTGCCATCTTAGCCTGCACCTTTGCTCCCCTTATTTCCTGCCAATCTACTTGTGTAAATAAATTCTTTCCTTCCCTAACCCAGTTAAACTCATTCTTACAGCAATGGACCCCAAATCTCTTCTGCATTATTATCACCCCCCCTTTCCTAATCATTTACAAATGCTATACAATTGATTCTTGAGTCCACTCACACACAGATTTTTCTGTGATAAATACAGTGAAGTATTATAAATGTACTTTCTCTTTCATATGCTTTTTTAAAAAAATATTTTATTTATTCATTTGACAGAGATCACAAGTAGGCAGAGAAGCAGGCAGAGAGAGAGGAGGAAGCAGGCTCCCCGCCGAGCAGAGAGCCCGATGAGGTACTCAATCCTGGGACCCTGAGATCATGACCTGAGCGGAAGGCAGAAGTTTAACCCACTGAGCCACCCAGGCACCCCATTGTATGCTTTTCTTAATAACATTTTCTTTGCTATAGCTTAAATCATTGTGAGGATACAGTAAGTAATACATACAACGGACAAAATATGTGTCAATTGACTGTTTATGTTACCAGTAAGGCTTCCTGTCAACAGTAGGATATTAGTACTTATTCTTGGGGAGTCAAAAGTTACATGTGGGGGCATCTGGCTGGCTCAGTCGGTACAGCATGTAACTCATTCTCAGGATTGTGGGTTGGAGCTCCACATTGGATGTAGAGTTTTCTTAAAAAAAATAAAAAAGTTATATGCTGATTTTTGTCTATGGGGTGGAGGGGGGCAAGATCGGCACTCCAACCCCGGTATTGTCCAAGGGTCAACTTTCATCTTAGAAGAAATTTTCACTGGACCTCAGATACCCTCCAGCTACCATACTATTTCTCTCCTTTTCTTTAAAACAAACTTTTTGAAAGAATTGCCTGTATTTTCTTTATGATTTGTCTCCGATCTCTCTCCTCTTATTTTCTCTTGAACCTATTCTTTTCTCTTTCTATTTACCTTTATTACGAAAAAATTAAACACAAACACAAAGAGTATTGTGAAATTGTGAAACATCCATACGCCCTTCTTCTGGCTTCCACCAGATCATTTCAAGGTCAGTTACAGATACATGAACATATTCTAAACCGTCTTTAAGACTCATCATCCCACCAGCTGCTCTTGTCAAAGTCAATAGTGAACTTCACTTTGCTTATTTTGTGGAGTAAAATACACACCTGTATATTTTTCTCCAAAGCAATAGCTTGGATGGAAAATTATACATATTTACTAAAAGTGGGAAAGAATCAACAGAAATTCTACCACATAGAGATAACCATTATTAACATTTTAGTGAATTTTATCCCAGATTTATGTTTTGTATATTTATGTGTATTTTAAAAATAAGGTTATAATACTTTAAAAACTTGTATTTATTTAATGAAGTATGAATATGCCTTCTCATGCTTACAAGTTATAGGTTTAGGAAATCATTTTTTTAAGCTCTATAGCATTCCATCATTTTTACGTTTCATGACTTATTCAAATGATCTTCTATATTTGTACATTTTACATATTTCTACTTTTAACTTTCATAAACATGACTATAATGATTATCCTTATAAAGCATTTTTGTGTATATGTGCTGTATTTCTTCAGGATAAATTCTTAGTGGAATTTTGAGTACTGCATATTTTGAAAGATACAAGGCAATTTTTTTTCAAAATTATAAGGATTTAATCTATAGGGTGCTAGTTAGCTGGCAAAAATATATTCTTACCAGTAACATAGGGTCGTGGGAGGAATACAAAAATGAATGTGAACATGTCGTGCTTTTTCAAATCTTCAGCTGTGCGCCCAGAAGACTCTGTGGTAAATGGATGAAGATTGAGAGTTAGAGGTTTGTCTGTTCTCAGCCCATGCAAGACTAATAGAGTAGAATAAACTTCATCTATAACTTGCCAGTTCTTTCATCTAATAACAACTGTGATCATGAAACCTGCCTGGCTCTCTGCTGAAGACATACACTTGACTTTGATGGGAATGATCATCAAAAGCAGAACTGAAGACTCTTATAGAATGAACTAGTTTAGGAAACAAATTTTCTTTTTTCTTTTCTTTGCTCTTTGTTTCTTTCTTTCTTTCTGAGAGAGCGCATAAGAGCAGGGGTAGGGGGTAGGGCCAAAGGGAGAGAAGGGAGAGACTCTTCAAGCAGGATCCACGCGAAGCACAGAACCTGACTTGGGGCTCGATCCCACAATCATGAGATCATGATCTGAGCCACAAAAACAATCAAGAGTCGGCCATTTCACTGACTGAGCCACCCAGGTGTCCTGGGAAACAAATTTTCAGTTCCATTTCCATTTTCAAATTAATCTCATTAGTCACAATTTATTTGATTTGTGGGGTCTTAAGTATTTAGCCTAGTTCAAAAAATGCCTAAAGAAGACTGGAGAAAATATCAACATTACCTTCCAATAAAAACAGTAGACTTTAATAATGCAAATATAAAATAGAAACTAAAACCAGAGGACTTGTCACCAAAAGACCCCTTCAAAGAGTCTGTGAAAGGAACCTAGTTGCCTATCAAAACCATCTGAGGAACTTTTCTTTGGGGAAAGAGAAATTAATTTTACTCAGGCAGAGGAAGCTGAATCTCAGTGGAAAGCTTTAAGGTGAGCAAATTTTACACTCAAAAACATTTCAGAGAATGTAACACACACTTCTGAGGAAGTAAACAGTCATCATGGAAGCTGTTTATTCCTCTAAATTAAATTTTCATACATCCCTCAATTCCGAAATTGTTGAAAAGGACCTTCCCACTGCCAAATGTCTGACCCTCTACTCAGTATTTTCAAGATTCAGAGAAGAGTGTAGTCACTGGAATTTTCTCCAGGGTTTACAGATAGTCATATCCATCTGCTTTCAGAGAAATCTCTTGAAATGTGGATGTCAAATGAGGTCTGGGCTTTGATTAGCATAGTTTGAATGATAATAGAAACAAAAAAAATCAGTCTGCAGTAAATGTGTTTCTCTTTTATCCTTGAAACCAGGAAGAAAGCTTGCATAATATTTTTGAAATGGGACAGCCTACTTGTTAATTACACAATTTTACTATAAGAGGGAGGTAAAAATTGGGGCATCTGGATTTTGTGTCTCGTAAATTGCATTGATTTTGACTTAATTTCTCTAATTCAGGACATAATATGAGTTTCAACTCCCTGGGTTAGATGGATTCTGAGTTCAGTTTGGACTTTAGATAAAGATGCTCCAGGAGGTAATGAGTGTTCAGTTTAACACGAACCGAGGAAGTTGGTCTGGTGTCCTAGCAAATGCTTTTTTTAAAAAGATTTTATTTTTGGGCACCTGTGTTGCTCAGTTGGTTAAGCATCTGCCTTTGGCTCAGGTCAAGATGTCAGGGTCCTGCGATCAAGCCCCATGTCGGGCTCCCTGCTCAGTGAAGAGTCTATTTCTCCCTCTCCCTCTGCTGCTCCCCCTGCTTGTGCTCTCTCTCTCTCTGTGTCAAATAAATACATACAAATCTTAAAAAAAAAAAAAAAAAGAGATTTTATTTTTAAGTGATTTCTATATCCAATGTGGTGCTCGAACCCACAATCTCAAAATTAAGAGTCGCATGCTCTACTGAATGAGCCAGTCAGGTGCCCCATGATATCCTAGAAAAGACTTTTTGGAGGAAGTGGTGAGATGTTTCCTACATTAGATATTATTAGGCTCTGCCAACCTGAAGATTCTCCCACTCAATATGCAAACTTCATGGTTAGATGGGAAAAGGAATAACTGGTGGTAAATAGTGAGTCACAGTGGACCTGTTCTACTATCATTGAAATTTTCTGATGGGTCTAATGAGACTTAAATCACAACTTTCATAGAATTACAGGGCTGGTATGTACTTCAGCATTATTAGTCTCTTTTTCTCCCAATGGAAGAATTTCTTTTATAGTATCTAAAGAGATGGTCATCTTCAACTTTTCCAGTGAGAAGTATACTTATTTATTTATTATTTGTTTATTTATTTATTATTGGTTATGAAGAGGCCCATTGAACAGATGCATAGTTTTACTTTTTACGTTATTTAATTTTTTAAAAAAGATTTTATTTTTCTAAGTAATCTCTATACCCACTGTGGGGCTTGAACTTATGACCCTGAGATCAAGAGTTACTACTCTACCAACTGAATCAGCCAGGTGCCCAAAAAGTTCACTTTTTTTTCTGATTAAATAAATAAAATAACACATGGAATAAATGTTCAGGTATTACAGAAATGTGACTTAGAACATAAACTTGTCTATAATTTCTTTTGTGCATACCAGGGGAAATAACTGGTAAAAAATTACAGATGCCCCCTGTGATTATATTCAGTAAGACATATAGGCAGAGGACTTACTAAGAGCTTGGGTTTTGAAGTCTGATCGTTTTAAATTCTGGCTCTGCCAATCACTACAATAGTTTGATGCTGTTTCCTTGTTTCTAAGTGATGGTTGGAGCACCTGACTGGCTCAGTCAATAGACATGCAGCTCTTGATCTCCATGTTGTGAGTTTGAGCCCCATGCTGGGTGTACAGATTACTTAAAAATTAAATCTTAAAAAAAATTAAGTGAAGGTAATAATGTACCCACCTTATCAAGGTGCTGTGAATCTTTAGTGAGATAATACATAAGATGCTCAGTACGTATGGCATTATATTTTTATTTAAACTTAGCCACTTTTTGGGGCACCTGGGTGGCTTAGTTGGTTAAGCATCTGCCTTCGGCTAAGGTCATGATCCCAGGGTCATGGGATTGAGCCCCACATTGGGCTCTCTGTTCAGTGGGAAGCCTACTTCTCCCTGTCCCACTCCCTCTGCTTGTGTTCCCTCTCTTGCTGAGTGTCTAATCTGACAAATAAATAAAATCTTTAAAAAAAGATAAAATAAACTTAGCCGCTTTTTGTTTATATGATATGTATTATATATGAATTCATAGTCATGAGAGTCATAGAGAATTTTACTTTATTTAATAATAGCCACCTTGAAATTCATTTATTGATATAATTGCCAATTTTTATCACATTCTTTTTTTAAAGATTTATTTATTTATATTTAGAGAGAAAGAGATAGAGAGTGGGATAGAGGCAGACAGAGAGGGAAAGAGAGAATCTTAAGCAGATGTTCTGCTACATGTGGAGCCCGTCTCAGGGCTCCATCTCATGATCCTGAGATCATGATCCTGAGATCATGACTTGAGCCAAAATCAGAAGTTGGATGCTTAACCGACTTAAGTTACCCAGGCACCCCATGGATATTTCAATGGTTGCATGATATAGTAGGTAGTCTTGTGATGTTGTAGACATGTACCTTAGTTTTTTAAACAATACTCATCTGACGGCCATTGATTGTAGTTTCAGAGCTGTGGTGGAGGTCGCTTACGCCAGCACGTAAGAGTTGATTGCCACATCTTTGCCTAACTCTGTGTGCAGCTGACATCATGTTGGTGGCTTGATATCAGCCATGGTGACAGTATTTACAACCTTGAAAACTGGTAACTGCTACAGGAGGACTCCCTTTTTCCACCTCCACCCACACACATATCACTTACCAGAACACCACTGTGTGGTCCCCCTAAATTTTGCTATAACACATAATTAACATTCTGGAACATATATATTTGCACGTTGGTGAGGGTATTTCCAAAGAAATATCCTTAAAAGAAAAAGAAACAAAAAAACAGACAAAACAAAACAAAAAACAGAAAACCCAACCCAAACGAAACAACGAACAGTGGTCATTTCTTTCCCTCATCCGGGTTATGAGTCAGAAACTGAGGGAAAATGGTTTTCTCTCTTTATAGGGCATCCTTTCCCCCACTTGCTGGGTCCCACTGATGCTGTACTTGTGCCAAGGACTTATGGTAGGTTGGCATTAATATTGTTATTACTTTCAATAATGCATATGTGCCCAGAAAGACTTGATTGAAATCTTTTGGCTTTAGAAGTAACTATTAGATGTTCGAAGGGGAGGAAAAAGATGCTTTTCCAGACATACCTCCTTTCAGTTCTTTCCTTTAAATAAATGGATCACAGAGGGGAAGGTGAAAGGAGATGTAAATTTGAACCTATACTAAATTCCTTTCCTATTCATATTATAATGAAAAGTTGCTAATCACATCACAAAAACAAATTTCTTTTTAACTTCTTCTCTGAATACAAAGTGGGCTTGTAAAACGCAGATTAGTTCTTAAAGATACACAGAGATACACAATAGGGAAGATCTGTCAAGGCCGCGTTGGGAGGGCTGATAAAAGATGAACATAAAAAAAAGAAAAGATGAACCTAGGAGAAAGTAAACTAATCCTGAGTTCTTTGTTGTTACCACCTTCCATCCTTGGATTCTACCTCCAAAGGTTTTGTGAAGGAAAATAGGAAACAAATGACTAGTTTGTGCTATTCATTTTTGCCCTACTTATTTTGAGAAACTCAAATTATTTATTTGACACTTTTAGATAGGGTTGTCACTTAGAAGAAGAAAAGCCAGATTCTAGGGTCTGGGTAAAGCCTCTCTGAAAAGAAAGGGAAACAAGGCAGAATAGAATACATTTAAGCCTCATTTAAGCCTTAAATGCATCCTAGAGCTGCCCAGGACAACCAGCTTAGTTACAACCCAAAGCACACAGTAGCGATTTTAATTTAAAGACATGCATACTTATTTGATAGCAAAATTCCAAATGAAGTCTCCAAATTTAGGAGAACAAAGATAGACATGTGTGACCATGAGCAAACAAAATCTTATTTAAGTGAATATTAGAGCAGCTAGAGAGAAGAAATACAAAGAACAAGGAAAAAAAAGTAATTTTTCTGATCATTTCCTAACCTCGTGGAATACTGCTACAGAGGATAGCCCAAATGTTTACATGAGAAGTTAAGACCTTCCTATTTTCCTCTTATTTTTGTTGAAATGCATGTGACCTTTTTTCTCATAAAGCAAAACCAGTAGACTTTGCTAAAAAATTTATGATCTCTCCTTCTAATTGTCTGGAGAGCAAAAAAGTTAAGAGTGTGTTTACTCTGCAAGGTGAATGTGGTTAAAAGGGAATTGCTAGAAAGCTGAAGAAATCAGAAAATTGGTGAACATTAAAATTATATTCCAATCCAGGCAATGTGAATTAGGACTTGGTTGTACATAGATCTGGGGAAAATGGGGACCTGAAGTGCTAGTTACAACTTGAAATAAACGTGAATATAGCTGAAGCCTTTTTTGTTTGCACTTGGAACCTCTCAGAGTTTTCTTTTGGTTCCAGTCCATGAAGTCTCATCCCCAAGACCCTTAAGCAAGTTGAGTGGATTCCAACAAAACTCAGTCATGGGTGATGCTTAATTAAGCAGGAGGGGATGAACAGGCAACATTTATAGGGCTGTAGTTTTGTGATTTAAGTTATATACATTATCGGTTTCTATTTCTCATGTGAATAAATATGAAAGGGTACTTTGGTCCTTCAGCCTAACCGTTGGCCACAGCTTGATTTGGTAAAGCATGCTAACTTCCCAGGTAGATGTTGGGATTAGGGAACTTTTTTTTTTTTTTTAAACCTCATCAAAGCTTGTAAAAACAAAGAATGATGCCGACAAGAACTGTAGGATATCACTAAAAGTTTCGTCCTCAGTTTGGGACAGTGACAATTCCTGAATGACTCTCCTGTATTGACACAATGTATACAGTAGTCCCTATGACCACAGGAATAGAATAGTTACATCACGTAACTGGTCTGAGTCTTTTGAGTACCTACAGCTTTATTTGTTTCCTGGCTTATGGGCATTGTAGGCCCCTTTTTTCATTTTCTTTGAAACCTCTTTGGCATAATTTTTTCCTTTGAGGCGTGCTTATTTTTAATGTGAATAACAACACCCGTGATGATAAAAATAGAGCAGGGACGGCCTGCAAGTGTGCCAGAGTAAACAGAGCCGTGACCATCTCCAGTGCAATGATCACAGCCCCAATAAACTCGCAGTCCCATGGTTTAGGCTGGGAAGCTTGCAGACTAGCTGAAAAAGCACATTATTCCTTTCTCTTCCTGTCATATAATCTACAATATAGCTGTCTTGAGGAAGATATATATAGTCCTAGCACCTTAGTCATGTGAATAGCGCTCCCTTGTTCCAAATAAAGTGAAGCTTCCTGTCATCAGTTCTGCCCCGTTTTCGGGCGCACTGAGCAGGACTGAAGGCCGTTGACACCGGTATTGGTGGTAAGGCTGCTGCTGCCTGAATGATTTATTTCCCTTGTGCTCTCAGCCGCCTTCATATTTCCCAGGTCTCAGATGTAGTATTACTTAACAAAAAAGAAAAGAAAAGCTTTCAACAGTGCTCACAATGTATGGGACTGGGGAAAGGAGCTTAAGTTCTCTGACATTTGAATGATCTTAGAGGTCCTTTTGTGAGTCTGCTCTGTAGGGCTAACGTCATTTTTTTGGAACAATGGTGGAATAAAGAAATAGTTCTAAAGAAGAATTTTATTTTTCTGGCTTTTGTCATACAGAAGTAATAAAGAATTTAAATAACAAACAGTATAGCCACGGAAACTGATTTTAAACCACAAGGCATAGAAAAACTATGAAGATATTTTATACGACAGATACTAACAATAGCTACTCTTTATTGGTCTTTTCTTATATGGGGCCAGTTGCTCTGTTTCACGCACAGTACGAATTTTAAGCTTCCCTACAATCGTAGGATCTAGCTAGGAATTACGATCTTTATCTTCCCAGGATGAAACAAGTTTAGGCTGGGAGAGATTCAATAACTTGCTCACAGCCTTAAAGATAATAACTATTTAATAATTTATTTATTTGTAAAATATAAATATAAAACACAAGATTATAAAAATTATTGTAAATAATAAAATACTATTAAGAAGATGGTTTGGTTTTGAGAGTTTGAACATTTTGGGAAGGAATGTGCTTTCCAGGAAGGGAAAAGCAATTTCTGAGGCCCCCTGGGAAAGCTTACATTTAAGGAAAATAGACATTTTTATTTAAGAAGTGTTTCGTGTCTTTAATTCATGGTCCATGTAATGTCTTCATCTGGCCAGAAATCAGGACTTTAAATGCATCAGTTTCTTTCTTAGTTTCTTAGGGTTTTTTGTTTTGTTTTGTTTTGTTTTTAGGGGACAATTTGAGTTTTCATATATATTAATTGGTGAGTTAATCCTCTGGAATTCATTTTTAGTTTTTTTTCTTTTTTCTTTTTTTTGGGGTAAACTCTGACCAATGTGGGGCTTGAACTCACGACTCTGAGATCAAGAGTTGCGTGTTCTAGGGACTGAGCCAGCCAGGTGCCCGTGGAATCAGTTTTAACTCTACTCTGGAGCTGGTTCTTCTGGAAAGCATCATTTCCTCTTTTGAAAGTATTCACTCTAATTTACATTTTTTTTTTAAAGATTTTATTTATTTATTTGACAGAGAGAGATCACAAGTAGGCAGAGAGGCAGGCAGAGAGAGAGGAAGGGAAGCAGGCTCCCTGCTAAGCAGGGAGCCCGATATGGGACTCGATCCCAGGACCCCGAGATCATGACCTGAGCCGAAGGCAGCGGCTTAACCCACTGAGCCACACAGGCGCCCTACATTTTTTTTTTTTTAAGATTTCATTTATTTATTTGACAGACAGAGATCACAAGTAGGCAGAGAGGCAGGCAGAGAGAGAGAGGAGGAAGCAGGCTCCCCGCTAAGCAGAGAGCCCGATGCAGGGCTCAATCCCAGGACCCTGAGATCATGACCCGAGCCGAAGGCAGAGGCTTAACACACTGAGCCACCCAGGTGCCCCTCAGTCTAATTTAAATTTAAGCTGAGAAGTTTTACCTTACCCTTTTAGTTATATTACATGCTTTAGTATTAGCCCCTCACCCTGAAGGTAACCCTAACATGTTCGCTCATCATTAAAGTCTAACAAAGATTTTTGCGCCTGAACTCTCTTTCGGGAAGCCAGGTATTTTTTAGTCAATATTTTATGGAGATTTGCTAGCCTGCACAAGTACTAGGAAGCTGCCTATTTTTAAGCTAGAGAACTAATTTTTCTGAATGTGCTTTAAAGGTATGATTTATGTCCTCTATAAGCTTGAGGCACAATATATATATTAAGGTATGATATGTATATGCAATGGTTATGTGGTATTGAGGCACCCACCATAAGATAGGATAAAGTGATTAGAAAATGACTAGCATGTTAGGACACACTGGAACTCGGGAATTATGGTTTTGTTTCTATATTCCCTGTACACAAAACTCTTCCTGGCTGAAGTTAGTATGTACTCATTTACTTTTTTTTTTTTTTTTAATTTTGAGAGAGAGCATGCACAACCACACACACACACCCACACCCACACACACACACACACACGCTAGGGTGATGATGGGCAGAGAGAGAGGGAATCTCAAGCAGTGATTGAGGGAATCTCAACCAGTGCACCCTACCTGTTCAATATTTTTTAAATAAAAACAAATATTGGGGCACCTGGGTGGCTCAGTTGGTTAAGCCTCCGATTCTTAGTTTTGGCTCAGGTCATGATCTTGGATCATGGGATTCAGACCTGTGTCGCTCAGCGCTTAATGCATAGTCTGCTCTGTGTTTTCTCTCCTCCCTCTCCCTCTTGCTTGCTCTCTTTCTCATAAATATATGAAATCTTAAAAAAAAAATTAAAAAATGAATATTAAAAATAAAGTAATAGGGGCATCTGACTGACTTAGTCAGTAGAGCATGTGGCTCTTGATCTCAAAGTTGTAAGTTTGAGCCCGAGGCTGGGTATAGAGATTACTTAAAAAATGAAAATATTGAACAGCTAAGTAAAATATTGTATATAATGTTTTTTTCTTTCTCCCCAAATGCATCTTAAATAAGTCATCTGAAGTCCTCTGATGTCATTGACTCCCACCTAACACATTTTCACATCACATCCGAGATTTCCTGTCTCTCATTGTAAGGCCTTGCAAGATTAAATAAGAAAGTGGCATGTGGTTTAGCATTTAGTAGTTTGCAATGGTAGGTATAATAGCTAATCTTGGTCTTTTAAGAAATGATTAATTTGCTGATATTAGATATAATTTTAACTGCTCTGTACCTCAAAGTCATCACAAAAAAGGTCTTTGGAATTACTCTGTCGTTACCATTTATGATGGTTATAACCACATTTCAAGAGATCTTTCCTTTATATTATTAAAGACTCATTTAATTTGCAGTTTCATGCTATACCTGTGGATTACCTGAAGAACGACAAGTGATTATAGGCTGAGCTGTAGCTCCAGGGAAAGGCCTACGCACATGGGTAGTTTCACTTGTTACAACTGAATGCTCTCATTTACCTCTCATTAGCTATTCAAGAGTTGCTGCTTTTAGTTATCAGGTTATCAGTTCTCAAACTTGACTTTGAAGGCTCTTGTTTTTGCTCATGAGTCCTCACAAATCTCTTTAAAACAAACAGTTGGCAAATTGTAAGAAAGCACAATGGTTTCTTTGATAAATTATCCAAGTCTGGAAATTAGAAATTAAATATATTAAAATTTTAAAAATTAGATTTCCATTAGCAAGCTTTGTGATATTAGTACAATCTAGTAATATATGTTGTGCCTCCTCTAATCCTGACAAACACCCATTTTATACAGAAGTTAAAAATAGAATGTGTTCCTGGGTTCAGATAAACCCAGTTTCAATGATGTTTTGTTCAGACAATACTTATCATTTGCTTTCAAAGAAGAAAAAAATCCTCGCAGTTCTCCCTTACACGTCAAACAGATGAATGACTATTTCACCACCAAGTTCATGATTTGATATATTCCTGTAAGACATGATCCCAAAGCACAGTACTCAGAAGTACTTCAGCAACTTACAGGCCAATTTCCTGCTAGTCTCTGTAGACACTTTAAACAAGCTTCATTGAATTACTGAGGAAAATGTAGAGTCTATTGACCTACATTCCCAGTCCTTTTGCAGCTCATTTAAGAGACACTAAAACAATGATATGAGGTTTATTTAACTGTTCTTTCCTGCCACCATTGTTACGTAGGAGAGATCACACTGATAAGACATCAGAGAACCTTTTACAAAAGCCTTAGCTCTTGGAAAAACTTTAGGACCTGTTTCTTCAGATTCGGTAGAAGAGAAAGAAAACTCTTCCTCTCCTCCTTCCTGTACCCCTTGATATCCATACATACACCTGATATTCAAGGTTTGGTTGACGGTAGGTTGGTTTCTTTTAGATGTTCTTCCAATTCAATAGGTGAAACAACATGAGGTCCATTTCTTAACAGAGGCTTATTTAACTGTGGCAGAGGATTCTGACAAATTGCACAGGACAAGGCCCAGACGGGTCTTCACACACTAGTTCCCCACTAGTGTGGATATCCACACCTCTTTCTGGCAGATGTTTCCCGCCCTGAGTATTCTATTGTTTGCATACGTGTTTCTGCTCCTTCATAGAATAAAGATTTTAGGGGGATTATGAGTTAAAAACATGCTGTGTGCCAGTATGAGCTTTACTTTTATCCAAGGGTGTCTTACTGAATGCCTCCAAACACAGAACCAAAGAAGTATTTTGAATACAATCATGTTTCATACCAACTATGTAGAAAGTATCATTTTAGTTAGTTGGGTTAATAGTAAGGGATTCATTAACACAGGCCTATCATGAGAAACCTCAAATAGAATACACTGGGGATTTATGCAAAACACGGGGCACTGGCATCTCTGAAAAATTAGCTAGCTCCAACAATAAGCCAATCAGGTATAGCAGGAGGGAAGAGCATTTCAGGCAGAATGAATTGTAAGTGGGAGGTCAACACAGTGTAGGGAGGGTCACGACATCTAAAGATAGATGCCTACTGGGGACAATCCTGGGAGTGAGCTAGCATGGCTGAAGGTGACAGTGGAGACCTCAGAGGCACCAGCTTCTGCAGGGCCCACTGGGCTGAGCTGAGGAGTTTTAGCTTTATCATAAAGACAGTGGAAAGATAAAGTTTAAGGTATGTCTGTTGTGGGATGGAGGCTGTTGGAGGATGGATAGGATGACTGGAGATGGGATGAGTGCTGACAAGCTTTTGAATGGATGGCTCTGGTTGCATGGTGGGGGACAAATGGGAAGAGAGCCAGGGCAGTCGGGGTCTTCTCGGTTGTCTTGATGAGGAATGATTGTAGCTGGGACTCAGGTGGTGGTGTTAGAGAGAAGTGATGGATTAGATTGCTAAGGTTCTTTGTAGTTTCAAAAGTTTAGGAAAAGACGAAGGAGAGTAATTTGATGAGTAATGGAAAAAATGCTAAAGATGAAGATAAAGTGGGAATAATTATGATTTTTTTTTTTTTTTTGGTATGTGGAATGAAGCTTTGTTTTTAATATGAAGTTTCTAATCTCTAATGCACAAGGGGTAAAATGGTACAATTTGTTTTAGGAAACCTGGAAAAAAGAACTATCCAACTCAAACCAGTTTATATCCAACAACATATTACACTGAGAAATTAAGATTAATGGAGGCTTTCTCTGTAGACAGTTAATTTTAAGTTCCTTATATGATTAGGGCAAGGAAGATAAATTTTGGTATTTATAGCAATAGATTTAATTGGAATGCTTAATCAAAATTGCAGATTTTTTTCTGAATTCTTTGCTTACAACATGATGCAATGATATAATTAATGAAATCGCTCCTATTTGACCCATAGCATTAATGAAAATTCAAAATTGAGAAGCCTGTATAATTTGGTCTACAGGGTACTGACATGTGTTCACCATATGGTCTAAGTTGTTTAGAGTTACGTTATTTAAACCACAGCAAGAATAGTAGCAACAAGAAAGTACTTGTGCTTTTGTGGTTTTTTTCCCCAAGTGCAAAGGAATTTTTCTCTTGATAGAAAGCATTTGCTCTGGCTGACAAGTCTTAATCAGTTTTTGGTCATCACTTGGTTCAGACACTGTGCCTCTAAAAAGAACCTAGAGTTTCCTACATGGAGCTGATTCTAGGACATGGACCCTTAGGGCACAAGGAAGCATGTTCTATTTCTTTCCAGAAAATTCCAAGGTCGTCCTGTCTTTTTCAGACTTTTTTTTTTTCTTAAAGATTTTATTTATTTATTTGCCAGAGAGAGAGCATGAGTACGGGGAATGGCAGGCAGAAGGAGAAGCAGGTTCCCCAATATGGGCTCAATCCCAGGACCCTAGGATCATGACCTGAGCAGAAGGCAGACACTTAACCAACTAAACCACCCGGGCACCCCAAGCAGAGCTTCTTAAATGTGGCAGCATGACAGAGTGTCTTAAATTTAAAAAAAAATGCAAATTCCTATATTCTACTCTAGACTTATTAAATGAAACTGCTGGAGCTCGAGTCAGTGGTGGGATAAGGCTTTAAAGATTGCTCCTTTTTTTTTTGAAGTAGGGTCTGTGCCCAACATGGGGTTTGAACTCAAGAGATCAAGTGTCCCATGCTCTAGTGAATGAGTCCACCAGGCATCCCAAGAGTTTGCATTTGTAAGATACTTACCAGGTGATTTTGGAGAAACCATTCACTCATTTATAGATTGCCTTTGGGTGTCCTGTAAGCATTTTCTCCGGCAGAATTAATTTATTTGGAAATCCTTTTTTCTTTGGAAGTGAAACCACTTTAGGATGTTATAATGGGCTGAAATGTGTCCCCCTTGAAACTCATAGGGTGAAGTCCTAACCTCTGATACCTTAGAATACAATCATATTTGGAGATACCAGGAGGCCATTAGAGGCCCATTTGATATGACTGGTATCTGGACAAGAAGAGGAAGAGACACTGGGGTGCTGGAGAATGGCTCTCCAAGCCAAACTCACCACGATCTTGGACTTTTAGCTTCCAGAACTGAGAGAAAATAAATGTCTGCTATTAGAGACACACAGTTTGGGATATTTTGTTTTGGCAGCCCTAGCAAACTACTACAGATGCTGTGTACCATTAGGAAGAACCACGTATAAGGGAAAATAGAGTCTTTAATTTTGGTTTTAAGCACAATGTTAATTTCAGAAATTAAAAAAGATCTATCTGAGGGGCTCCGGGATGGCTCAGTGGGTTAAGCCTCTGCCTTTGACTCAGGTCATGATCTCAGTGTCCTGAGATCGAGCCTTGCATGGGGCTCTCTGCTCAGCAGGGAGCCTGCTTGCCCGCCCCCGCTGCCTGCTTCTCTACCTACTTGTAATCTGTCTCTCTCTGTGTCAAATAAATACATAAAATCTTTAAAAAAATCTTTAAAAAAAATAAAGATCTATCTGGAATTAAATCTATTCCTTTTGGGTTCCCAGGTATTCCTTTATAATAGAATGAGATTAAACACTTTAAAAACATGTGTTGAAACCTGTCTATAATGAGTTTTGACCTCAAATTTGGGAAATTGAATAACAAATCCACTTTTAATGATTGACTGTGAAAGCTTAAACAATTGTGGCTTGATGAATTCAGATTCATCCTATTAAAAACATAATCATGTGTAATGTGGTTAATCCTCACTGATTATAAGATTTAAAAAGTATAGAATGGTCTAATTCTTGATATAGCTGGGGAAAAAAGCCATATCACAGTGCTATGAATAAATAGGTATATACAAAAGTGCTCACTTTGTCAGCAGACTATAATCTTAATAGAAGTTGAGATAATATGTTAGTTAGCATAAGATGTGAGATTCCTTGAAAAGACGTAAGATTGACTTGTAAAAATAACTTCTTAGGAACTAATATCCTATTCTGGGATGTTGTTAATTATATCAAGCAGAACTTTTGTAGGAAGTTCTTTTTATTCTCCCTTTTTCCTTCTCCCAAGTACTTCCAAGTTCTCAAATTGTACTTTTGATAGCGTATACACTTATTACAATATATTGTAAATGTTTATTCATGACCCTTAAAAACTGCAAATTCCATGAGGGTAGGATAATATCTATCTCTTAATTTGTTCCTATCACTCTTCACACTATCTGGCACATTGTCGGTACATAATAAATATTTGTTTCATAAATAAATGTGTAACGGAAACAATATAATTTATTATATTTGACTCATATTTTATGTGATGAAAGTAAATACTGAAGTGTAACTTAGAAGAGGGAAGGTCCTTTGAAGCAGATAAAGTCATATATTTGTAGTAAGTAGCTCTTTTTAACTGAATGCTGACTATATTTAAAAGATGGTTGCAGGAAAAAAAAAGTTTGCTAGGAATATTATGCAGCCATCAAAACCCCCGAAATCTTGCCATTTGCGATGCTGTGGATGGAACTAGAGGATATTATGCTAAGTGAAATAAGTCAATCAGAGAAATACAATTATCATATGATCTCACTGATATGTGGCACTTGAGAAACAAGGCAGAGGATCATAGGGGAAGGAAGGGAAAAGTGAAACAAGATGAAACCACAGAGGGAGACAAACCATAAGAGACTCTTAATCTCAGGAAACAAACTGAGGGTTGCTGGAAGGGAGAGGGGTGGGACGATTGGGGTGACTGGGTGATGGACATTGGGGAGGGTATGTGCTATGGTGAGTGCTGTGTATTGTGTAAGACTGATGAATCACAGACCTGTACCCCTGAAACAAATGATACATTATATGTTATTAAAAAGAAAAGGAGGGGCGTCTGTGTGGCTCAGAGGGTTAAGCCACTGCCTTCGGCTCAGGTCATGATCTCAGGGTCCTGGGATCGAGCCCCACATCGGGCTCTCTGCTCAGCAAGGAGCCTGCTTTCCCCTCTCTCTCTGCCTGCCTCTCTGCCTACTTGTGATCTCTCTCTCTGTCACCTAAAAAAAAAAAAAAAATTTAAAATTTAAAAAAAAAATTTAAAAAGAAAAGGAAAAAAATGTTCGCTATAAGATGCTTACAATTTAATTAAAGAAATAATGTGCATATACAAAGGTAAAAATTCATAATAATATATAGAAGTTTGCATATGAATATAGAAATATTATGCACTATTTTTCATAATTGTACTTTATTAAATTGACAAAGATTTTGCTAAATTTTTTTAACCATTTTATTTTTAACTAATTTCTACACCCGATGTGGGGCTCAAACTCACAACCCGGAGATCAAGAGTCCTATGTTTTACTAGTTGAGCCAGCCAGGTGCTTCAGATTTTACTAAATTTTAAATAGTGTATACTTGCTTCTCTATTTCTGGAGTCCATATTTGACTGCTGTAAATGTAGGAAGGTGAGTTTTGGAATCTGAGAGGTTTTGAGAATACACTTGAGTAAGCTCAGGAGAATGTTTCTTTAGAAAATAAATTCTTAAAGAAAGATGTAAGTTAAAATGAATTCTTCACACAGAATTGCAGAATACCCATATATAAGCTACATGTGGGCATTCTGATAACAATAATAGTCAATGGAAGATCATTTTTTAAAAAAGATTTTATTTATTTATTTGACAGAGAGAGACAGCCAGAGAGGGAACACAAGCAAGGTAAGTGGGAGAGAGAGAAGCAGGCTTCCCACTGAGCAGGGAGCCCGATGTGGGGCTTAATCCCAGGACCCTGGGACGGTGACCTAAGCCGAAGGCAGATGCCCAACAACTAAGCCACCCAGGTGTCCTGGAAGATCATTTTGAATTTGGCAGGATTGAGTATAATACATTAACATTAAAATTCAATGAATATTATTGGAATGTATTTGTTTTAAGTGGTGTATTTTTTGATTCCTCTGTGGGACAGAGATATTGTGTTCACCAAACCATTTTATTTTTGTGTGGAGCACCCAGCAAGATGTATTTCCCAGCTCCTTTCTAGCTGGGTAATATATCATATCACCAGTTCTGGCCAATAGAAAGTTTGTGGAAGTGACATATACATTTTCAGATCTGATCCACAAAAATCTCACTCATAGCTCTCCTCCTTTCTTTTCATGGATGAAGTGGCATCCACAAGAGGGGAGTAGCCTTTGTCTTTGAGTCCTCACTGGGATCCGAGTAACCCAGCCACCCACAGACCAAACTGCCAATCACAGTCAACTATTATAGGAGAGGTAATACATTGTTTCCACTGAGATTTTTCTTTTCTTTTCTTTTTGTATTTTTGTTATAATAGACGAGCATAGCATAGCTTACCCTGAATAATTCAGTCTAATGCTAAGGATACATAAATGTAGTCCTTCTGTCACTCAGCATTGTCATATACTTCGAATTGCTTTCATGTTGAAGTAATATTTTCCTACACTTTAAAGTCTTCATTAATCCCTATCAAATTTGGCTGTATACTTTATTTTCCATGTACTGCGAAGAGCTTTTTGAATTACTGAATATTAGGTGACAACTGTAGGTAGTTAAAAGAAAGGTTATATGAAAAGAGAATAAGAATTTCTGAAGGTTGGAGGAAAATTACAAAAGAAAGCAGCAAATTTTTAAAGTAAGTTCTAAGGGAATAAAAGATTATATTATATTTGTTAATTCAAATTAGATTTCTTTTTATGTTAATAGGACATCAGCTTCATAAAACTTGGAGGGAGAACTATCAAGAGGTGCTTTGATTCAAAGTTTTTTTTTTTCTATTTTTCTTTCTTTTAATTATTTTTAAAATGCAAGTAAATGAAATAAATGCTTCTCTTCACTAACCTTAAAAACTTTAATGTAAATAATTAATTTAAAAAATAATTTGTATATCACATGGTTCAAAGTTCAAAAGACACAAAAGTCTCTTTCCCACCTTGTTTCCCAGACCCTTAGTTCTCCTTCTCAGGAGCAAGTTAAGCTGCCAATTTCTCATGTATTCTTTCAGGGATTTCATGTCTTTATATATCATCTCCATCTATTTTTTAATTTAAATTCAATTTAATTAACACATAGTATATTATTAGTCTCAGAGGTAGAATTTAGTGATTCATCAGTTGCGTATAACACCCAGTGCTCATTTCATCAGTGCCCTCATTAATGTCCATCGCCCAATTATCCCTTTCCCACACCCATCTCCCCGCTGCCCAGCAACCCTGTTTGTTTCCTAGTTATAAGTCTCTAATGGTTTGCTTCCCTCTCTGTTTTCATCTTATTTTTAATTCCCTTCCCCTATGTTCATCTGTTTTGTTTCTTAAATTGCACATATGAAATCATATATTTGTTTTTCTCTGACTTATTTCATTTAGCATAATACCCTGTATCCATCCACATCATTGAAAGATTTCATTCTTCTTGATGGGTGTCATCTCCATCTATTTTAAACACAAATGGTACCACGTGTTATTCTTAGCACTTAATTAAACAATAATTTTTGGATATCATTTAAAATATATCCAGAAGGCAAATATATCTTGCTACTTCCTCTATTACCACCATGGTTCAAGCTAGTGTCATCTCTTAATTCTATTAAAGCAATCCATTTCTGACTAACAAATGGGTCAGCCAGAGTGATCCTTAAAAAAGGCCAGATCAGGGGTGCCTGGGTGGCTCAGTGGGTTAAAACCTTTGCCTTCGGCTCAGGTCATGATCCCAGGGTCCTGGGATAGAGCCCCACATCGGGCTCTCTGCTCAGCGGGGAGCCTGCTTCCCCCTCTCTCTCTGCCTGCTTCTCTGCCTACTTGTGATCTCTGTCTGTCAAATAAGTAAATAAAACCTTAAAAAAAAAAAAGCCAGATCATGTCATTCATCTGTTCTGGACCCTTTGATGGCTTCCCATGAAACTGAGAGTAAAAGTCACATTCTTGGGGCACCTGGGTGGCTCAGTGGGATAAGCCGCTGCCTTCGGCTCAGGTCATGATCTCAGGGTCCTGGGATCGAGTCCCGCATTGGGCTCTCTGCTCAGCGGTGAGCCTGCTTCCCCCTCTCTCTGCTTGCCTCTCTGCCTACTTGTGATCTCTCTATGTCAAATAAACAAATAAAATCTTAAAAAAAAAAAAAGTCACATTCTTTACTTAGGTGACCATAGTGTCCTGATGGTACTCCTCTCACTACCTGTCAGGTCTCATCTCACACCTCTCATCTCTAGCTGTCTGTATGTATGTCTCCCCTCGGCTTTTAGACAGCTGTCATACCAGTCTCTTAAATGTGCCATCTCAGGGACTTTCTTTTCCTTTCCTTTCTTTTTTTTTTTTTTCTGTCTTCCTTCCTTCCTTCCTTCCCTCTTCCTTCCTTCCCTTCCTTCCTTCCTTCCTTCCTTCCTTCTTTCAGATTTTATTTACTTAGTTGAGAGAGAGAGAGAGCACAAGCAGGGGGAGAGGGAGAGGGAGAGGGAGAAGCAAGCCCTCCCTGGAGTTGGGAGCCGGATGCAGGGCTTGATCCCAGGACCCTGGGATCATGACTCAGTCAAAGGCAGACGCTTAACTGACTGACCCACCCAGGCACCCCATCTCAGGGACATTCTGTGGGAGCTCTATCTCTGGGTGGTTCTTTCTCCAGATATATGCATGGCCTCACTTCTTTCAGGTCTCTGTTAAAATGCTACCTTAATTTCCCTGACAATCCTAAATACAAGAGCAACGATCTGGGCAAATATCTATCCCCCTTAGCTTGTTTTTTTCTTTTTTTTAAAGATTTTGTTTATTTATTTGACAGACAGAGATCACAAGTAGGCAGAGAGGCAGGAAGAGAGAGAGGAAGGGAAGCAGACTCCCTGCTGAGCAGAGAGCCCGACGAGGAGCTCGATCCCAGGACCCTGGGATCATGACCTGAGCCGAAGGCAGAGGCTTTAACCCACTGAGACACCCAGGTGCCCCACCTTGTTTGGTTTTACTCCATTTCACATTTACATGTTTTTATTTGTTTATTGTTGGTATTCCACGTGAGAAGGAACTTTGTTTTGTCCAATTTGTATCCTCTTTGCTTAGAATATAGTAGGTGCTTTTTATTAAAAAAATAAACAAATGAGTCACCATATTAGTGCATAAACCTGTATTCCATTCTTTTTTAATGGTTGCTTGGTATTCCATTGGTGCATGTGCCTTAAGATATTTAACTAGACCCCAACTGAGGGATATTTATGTTGTTTTCAATCTTTTGGTTAAAAGACAATACTGCAGGGACACCTGGGTGGCTCAGTTGGTTAAGCGGCTGCCTTCGGCTCAGGTCATGATCCCAGGGTCCTGGGATCGAGTCCCACATCGGGCTCCTTGCTCGGCAGGGAGCCTGCTTCTCCCTCTGCCTCTGCCTGCCTCTCTGTCTGCCTGTGCTCGCTCGCTCTCTCTCCCTCTGTCCCTGACAAATAAATAAATAAAAAAATCTTTAAAAAAAAAAAAAAAAGACAATACTGCAAAGAATAATCTTTTACATACCTCATGTTCTAAATATTTGAATGATGTATGTCTGAAGGGTAAAAGCAGAAATACTGGGTCAAAGTAATTTGCTTTTGTGACTTTAGTAGCTATTGCTACATTGTCTCCCAAAGAGATGATACCAACATACAATTGCATCAATCATATATGCATGTCTGTTTCTCTACCTCTTCAATAACATGTGTTAAACAGCCCATATTCATGTCACATGACTGCTTTCCTAAGATAAAGTTATCTTAGGAAAAGTTGTCAAATAGTTGAATGAAATCCAAGGGACTTATAGAGAAATAACATTTTCCTAATTATCTTCCTAAGAAAGGGAAATGAGTTAGAGTAAGGACAAACATGACATGACACACTGGATAAAAAAAAAAATCTGAAGAAGCTGATAATTCAATGAAAAAATGACAGTAGCAGAATTACTAGATATATTTACCAACATAAACTTCATGCAGATAGGTATAGAAGGAATAGGCAGACATCTTAATTTTACTTACTGTTACCTCTCCATTCAGAGTGATAGGTCATTTTCCCTAGGTCCAGTTATCAGTTTAGTTTTCATTTAGTTTCAGTTTTCGTCCTCCAGCCCCATATTTGAGGTAGGTTTTGAGAGAATCACAGTTTCTTTTCTTTTCTTTTTTTTTTTTTTTAAGATTTTATTTATTTATTTGACAGAGAGATCACAAGTAGGCAGAGAGACAGAGAGAGATAAGGAGAAGCAGGCTCCCCGCTGAGCAGAGAGCCCCATGCGGGACTCGATCCCAGGCTCCTGGGATCATGACCTGAGCCGAAGGCAGAGGCTGAACCCACTAAGCCACCCAGGTGCCCCAGAATCACAGTTTCTTTCTTGGATTTACTGCTTCAGTCACACACCAGCAGCCTTTCTCAATGGGCATTCTATGGAAGAATTAAATTCTCATTACCTAAAATGGAGGTTAACGAACTTTTCTCTGAAGGACCAGACAGTAAATATTTTTGGCTTTGAAAGCCATATGGTATTTGGAGTAACTACGCAAGTCCGCCCTTGTAGCTCAAGAGTAGTCATAGGCGATACATAAATGAATGAGCAAGACTGTGTACCAGTAAAACTTACAAAAGCTGCTGGGCAACTGGATTTTCCCCATGTGGCTGTACTTGGTCAACGCCTTCCCTAAGACAGCAATTAATGTAGTGAATGAGCTTCTCTTCCATGCAATGAGATGGCACTGGCTATCTATCATCCTTGGGAGAAATCAGAAAAGAGCCATGAAACTAATTTTCCGTATGGCTAATTCTTCTGCAAACCATAGATGCGAGAGTCTGTGGGATTTAGAAAACCATCTTGGAATTGATGTCAGATGGTTCCTTTGAAACCTGAAAGCTGTGCCTTTGAAAATTGCAGGCAGTGGTCCATATAGCCCTCTTTCTTCATCTCTGTTTAACATTTTTAGTTTGTGTTTCCATTAATTCCACCTTGCCCCAGGTCCTGGAGACCGGATGAAAGCACATGTTTCTGCCTCTTGTGTTCTCTTTCTAACTCCCTAGTTCAACCACGGTTTTATATTTTCATAACTTAATTGATGCCAACAGTATTTTAAATAAACATAGTCCCACTAGTAGTTTTTATAAGCTTTGTCCAGTGGGTGGGAAACTAAGGGATGGAGCACTGGAGATATTTCTCTTTCTAGGGGAGGTGATATGTGATTTCTGGGAGAAAAACAGTGTCCAGAAGATTAATGACCCAAACACAGTACGTAGCATGTGGGGTCCAGTCTGAGCACATAAATTGAGCCCTGAAGAGTCACTTCTGGATTATGTAGGACAGGATTAGTTTATTCTGAGATTGGGAAAAAAAACATAGCTCACCTATCTGTCTGCATTTCCTTTCTATTTTTTATTTTCTGCAAACCTTCTAGACTTTTCCTTGTCCTTTATATCTTTTTCCCCGAAGGATTTAAGATTGAAAGAGGAACAAGTTAAAACTTAAACTAGTTGGTCTAGTTTCTGATTAGCTCTTCAAATAATAGATTAAGCTTGAGAAAAGCTCAAAACCATTGAGTAAAGTTGGCTTTTGCGTTATTTGTAAACTTTTTAAATTCTTTCTGTTTTCGGGTAGCACAAATAATGGATTATTAATTTTATTTCTAGAAAAATTTACTCCGATTTCCAAGTGATTATGCAATTATTATTTTATTGGGGTGGATAAATGTAGAGGTAACATTTTGAACCCATCTGTGTGTTTTATCACCGTCATGAGTGCTTGCAATACAAAGGTTTTCTCAGGAATAAAGTGACTCAGATTTCCTGTCCTTGGCCTTTCTTCCCAAATCAGACCAAAGAGAAATAAAATACTTTACTCTTTAATCAGTTAAAATACTGATAGTTGGGAAAATAACAAACAGGAGCATGTTGTCTTACCTATTGTCAAGCAAAATAAAATGTTTACTTGTTGGAAACACTATATCTTCTTTGAGTCTCTCTCTCCCTCTTTCTCCTATCTTCTTTTTTCTTGGTGGAATTTTTCTCTTATCTGAGCAAACGTTTTTCTTTGTTTGGCTCTTATTCTCTGAGTGGACATGAAAGCAACCCATTAACACCAACATGGGTCTATTTTAAGAGCAGGAGTTTGAAATACATGTAATTCTTACCCACTTTTTTTCTCCAATTCTTAGCTCTCCTTTACTGCCTTTTAAACACTTTGCAAAATGGAAAACCTGTTCGAACAAAAACCAGCTAATTCTTTTAGAGATGCACAAGGAAATGCTATGCAGGGAAGCAGGGTTTCTTTAGTATATGGCTGCTTGAAAGTTGCTGTTAAATCAAGAGGACATTTTTGTCAAGTGTGATGAGAGTTTGAACAGAGTCTAACATTCTCATTAAGGAATAAAAATAAGGGTTCCAAATCTATATATTTATAGTAACTTCCAGAGGGCACGCATATAGTTAAACTTCTAATTGCACACATCAAAACAGGAGGCTTATGTGATGGGTACATTTTGTGTACTTATCCAAGCTCTTTTTTTTTTTTTAAGATTTTATTTATTTATTTGTCAGAGAGAGAGAGAAGAGAGTATAAGCAGGGAGAGCGGCAGGAAGAGGGGAAGAGGCAGGCTCCCTGCTGAGCAAGAAGCCCGATGGGGGCCCTATCCCAGAACCCTGGAATCATGATCTGAGTCACATGCAGACACTTAACTGACTGAGACACCCAGGCATCCCTATCCAAGCTCTTTTATCAAGAATCCAGGATGGGAAGCTATTAAGAACAGGAATTTTTGAGAGAATACCAATATCTCCCAGTCTCTGGAAGATTCAGTTTTTTATTCAATTTACGATTACTCTGGCTGTAAATCAGAAATGAGAGAACATTTAGGTAAACTTAAAGATGGAAAGTTTCTTAAAATATTTTAAAAATTAATGTTGGGGCCCTGGCTGGCTATATTGGAAAAGATTATGATTCTTGATCTTGGAGTTGTGAGCTCCATGCTGGATGTAGAGATTACTTAAATAAATTTAAAAACATAATTTTGTGCTTGGTGGGAATAAAGTTTAAGAGTATGTTATGTATCTGAGACAATTTATTTACAACTTATATGCAATCACGTTACAGCAACATTCTTATTTTCAGTGTCATGTCTGTTAGACAATGACAGGAATGAGTAGTACAGTTGCTTCAGAAACAACTTGAATTGATTTGATAGATTGGTTATACTCCAGGCAACAAAATTATAATCTAGGGATTTGTCAGTTATTCTATTAAACATGTTAGGAAGATTTTATTTCATGTCTCTTCTTTACCATCTGGACTGAAACAAAATTTTTAAATATTTTATTTATTTATTTGAGAGAGAGGGAGTGAGAGAATGAGAGCATGAGCAGGGGGGACGAAGGAGAGGGAGAAGTAGGCACCCTGCTGATCAGGGAGCCCTATGTGGGACTCTATCCTAGGACCCTGGGATCATAACCTAAGCACAAGGCAACCACTTAAACAACTGAGCCACCCACGTGCCCTGGTCTGAAATATTCTTAATTCATTGTTAAGTGCTTCCCATTCCCACTCAGTGCAATACAGTGTAAGATGAGTTAAGGGACTGAACTGGGCAGCATCCAAGTATTTTCAATCACGTTGTAGATGTTTCTGTTTTTCCCAAAAAACCATATCAAGTAAACCTAAAGGTCTAAAGGAATATCAATGCTTTCTCATAACAGCAGCTAGACTTTTTGAGCAACTATCTTAGGCACTGAATTATACATTTTATATATGCTGTGTCTTATCCATTCATCAATCCAGCAAAGAACGTCTTTCTTATCTTCACCTTTTCCCCCGAGAAGATCAAGGCTCAGAAAAATGGAGTAATTTGCCCAAGCACATAAAGAAAAAACTGGAGTAGATTCAAACCCAGACCCATTTGTCCTTAAAGTGCATGCTTTGTCCTTTCTAACTTCATGTGTCCCTTCGCATTTTTGGTATTTTGACCTATTACTTGGATGACCGTAAGGTCCACTTTGCTAAACAATATGCTGACAGTAATGTGCGTATTTACCTATGACAGGGAACTGCTTCTATTAACTCTGCTTGAGAGCAAAATGTACAGGACATTGTCAAGTATAGACGAATTGGGTCTTTTCCATACTGGAACTCAATAGCCAGAAGCAATATAGACCTAAGCTATGATTCTTACTAAATGCATGTTAGCTATCTTTGGCTGTGTTGTGGATTCCTTCCTGTCACTACAATACTATCAGTATTGATTGTGATGATTTAATATCTATTTATAAGATAAATACAGGAAATTGCACTTCTAGGGAAAAAATGGACACAATGACACTTTTTCCTAGATACTTCTACATTATGAATTTACACAGTACTAGGATCAGAAGTTTATAAAGACTCATGCCATTGTAAACCATATTGCACTGCAGAACTTAAAAATTTATGTTTTATAACTCACTGAAGCGATGATAGTATTTTTATTTAGTGTAAACAATTCAAAATTTCTACCTTAACTCAGTGAAAATATGTAGTGTTCTTTCTATTTCATGTTCATTTCAGAAAAGAAGTAGTTACACAGTTGATTGTAGTTTGCACATCATGTATTAGGACAATTAAGTCTTTTACATGTTACCATGTGAATCTCAAGTTTAAACAAGTGATTAAAATGAGCTTATTTTTTCTCTTAGCAAATTATTAACACGCGTGATTTGGGCTCTTCTTGCTCTTTGTACTATCTTATTATTATTACCACTTTGGCCGTATTCTTTTGTATAAACCGTTGCACCTCGCATGGCGTATCGCTCTTCATAGGCATAGTAAATATTTTTAAATAAAGCTGAGTCACAAAAATGTTAGGAAGCCCTCTCCCCAGGATTGCCTTTGTTAAGGGTTGTTACCATCTTGCCTGATTGGTAAATGCATCTTTTAACTTTCTTGATCATCTCTTCCTCTTATTAACTGTGGGTAAGTAGCTCCTGTGGCCACTTCCTCCATGTCCTCAGTGGAAAGTTTCTGTGACTGTGACATCATAGGTGGCTTCCGTGAACCTAAACAGCTTCAGTTTTGTGTTCTTCCTTTGGGCAGTTTTTCTTTTTTTTGGACGCTTTTCTTTTCTTTTTCTCTTCCTTTATTTGGTGTTCTTCCTCTATAATAAAAAACAATGGAGAAAAAAGGATTGAGAATCAACCATTGAGAAAAATAGAAATTAACTTTGGTTGTATAGGACTTGGGTACTCACTGTTGTCGCTTTTCCTGTCAGCTAAGGAAAGGAAGTGGACCGAGGGAAAGAGGACAAAGCGAAGAGGAAGCAGAAATCCAACCACTGAGAAGAGACTGCTGAACATTCATTTCTTGCCAGGTAATATTTTTGTTCAGTACTACCAAGGCTGATCATGTCCTTTACAAGACATGAGCTGTCTCTGCAGTATTTGAGCATTTAGATTGATGTTAAAGTTAATTGGGTGTGAGAAGACAGAGGGGGGGTGTAGAGGGCTGCATGATGGATTCTGGGAGCCCCCTGTGCTCAGATCCTCAGGTGCTAGTGTCATTATTATGTGGTCTGGTGGCCAATCTCAGTCTGCTACAGGGTCCGTGGACCTAGCATAGGAGCTATCAAGATACCATTTCTTTAGGCACTAGTTTACATTTTTAGGGAGAAACAAGTCAATCACCATGCAGACATAATTATGATGGTCTTCCAGAACCTCAAGAAATCTTGTTTAGACCTAGGGGGTAGGCAAGAGAATCAGTAAAGACTGGGGAAAACCACTGAACCAAAAGATCCAGATGTTCTTTCCTTTGCTATGAACTAACACTATGATCTTTGACAAATCTTTTTATTTCTCTGGTTTTATTTTCTAAATTTTTCAGATGAGTTGTCTCAGGTGCGCTTTAAAGCACCATATAGTTTTGGGATTCTACTTCTATCAACTGTGATCATTCGTATTGTCCATTATATTGTTTAGTGCTGATGTCAACTATTATTACTAATCTTCGCTTATACATTCATTAAGCAATTACTGGTGAGCATCCACGATGCATCCAGATCTGTGCTAGATGCTGGGGATACATCAGTGAATAAAGCTGACAAAGATTCCTGTCTTCTTCTCCCCACATCTCCCAAACTCACATTCTTGCAGACAGAAACAGGCAATAAACAAAACAAACAAACAAACAAACAAACAAAAACAAAAGAAGAAGAAGAAGAAGAAGAAGAAGAAGAAGAAGAAAATGTATATTATAATAGTAAGTTCTATATTAAAAAAAATAAAACATGACAGGGAGGATCAGGAGTACTGAGGTGAGGAGGAGTTGAAATTCAAATGAGGTAGTTAGGATAAACCTTATTGAGAAGATGACATTGAGTAAAGACCTGGAGAAGGAGAAGTGAGCTGTATGGATATGAGCTGTAAAAGTAATACAAGCAGAGAGAGAGTGACCAGTGGCAAGGTCCTAAGGCAGGAGCATTTCTGAATGTTCCAGAAACAGCAAGGATGGCAGTGTGCAGGGGGGTCTAGGGTAGAGAACTAGGGAAGAAGTTCAAAAGGCTAGGGGAAAAACATTTGGCTCTGTGGGCCATTGTAGAGATTTGGGCTTTTACTATCAGTGAAACAGGAAACTATGACAAGCTCTGAGCCAAGGAACGATACAATTAATTACTGCAGCACTCCAGATGAGAAATGATGGTGGCTCACCAGGGCCGTGTTTGTGCAAATTTAAGAAGATGTGATCGAGGTCTGGTTCTATTTTGAAGCTAGAGCTAACAGGTTGTACTGACAGTTTGGATACAGGGTATGAGAGAAAGAGAGACCTGTCTTGAGCTACCAGAAAGATCTAGCTGTCAGCGACTTTGGAGGGACAGAGATGGAAGAGATTCGGGGAGTGATACCAGGAATTAAGTTTGGGTATTTGAGTTTGAAGTCGAGATGCTGAGGAGAAATGAGCTCTGGCTGGGGATCTATACCTGTGAGTCATCCATTTAGAGTTGGTGTTTAAAGCCAAAAGACTGGATGAAAGAGATCACCATGGGAGTGTGTGTAGACAGAGAAGAGATCAAAGGATTGAGTTCTGGTTCCTCCAACATGAGGATGACTCGTGACCCAAAGAGATGAAGAATGACAGAGGAGGTAAGGGAAACTGAATAAATGTGTACTTATATATTTCTCATTCCTGAATGAATTTAGATTTATTTATTATTTATTATTATGTTTTAGATTGTATTTATTATTTGACAGAGAGAGACAGAGAAAGACACAGTGAGAGAGGGAACACAAGCAGGGGGAGTGGGAGAGGGAGAAGCAGGCTTCCCACTGAGCAGGGAGTGCAGTACGGGGCTCGAACCCAGGACCCTGGGATCATGACCTGAGTTGAAGGCAGCCACTTAATGACTGGGAGCCACCCAGGCACCCCAGCATTTAGATTTACAATCAAATTTACTACAGTAAAACTTTTGGCAGCTGAAAGTGAATTAGAAATTTCACAAACGGGGATGCCTGTGTGGTTCAGTCAGTGGAGCATTCAACTCCGATTGAATGGTACTTTAAAAAAAAAAGATTATTTATTTGAGAGAGATAGAGAGACAGCAACAGAGATAGTGAGAGAGAGCATAAGCAGGGAGGTGAGGGAACACAAGCCAGGAAGAGAGGGAGAAGCAGACTTCCTACTGAGCAGGGAGCCCAATGTGATGCAGGACTCTTATCCGAGGACCATGGTGTCATAACCTGAGCCAAAGGCAGACTCTTAACTGACAGAGCCACCCAGAAGCCCCTTGAATGGTACTTGCCAGGGTTGAATTCAGAACCTGGAAATTAAGACGTAAGCAGATATCAAGAGTCAGACACTCAACCCACTGAGCCACCCAGGTACCCACATTTGAAAAGATCTTTTAAATACAGTATCATTTAAGTCACTGATATTATAAAGATACTGTAAAGAAATTGTCTAGCTTGTAAGTTCTTCAAATTTCCTGATTAGGTGTTTTAGTCATGATAGCTTCTTGTGTGTGTGTGTGTGTTTTAAAGTGGGGGAAAAGTCTTTTTTTTTTTTAAGATTTTATTTTATTATTTGACAGAGATCACAAGTAGACAGAGAGACAGGCAGAGAGAGAGGGGAAAGCAGACGCCCTGCTGAGCAGAAAACCCGGTCCGGGGCTCGATCCCAGGACTCTGAGATCATGACCTGAGCCGAAGCTTAACCCACTGAGCCACCCAGGCACCCCATCATGTGTGTTTTTAAAAGTAAGCAAAACCTTGAAGAATTTTGATGCTGTGGCAGCTGGCCAAAGACCATGATTTCATTGCTTATCTGATTATCTTTTATTTATTGTGAGAGAAAAAGTAGGCATCACCTAAAGAAAGGGAAGATGTGAATGGTCTCCAGATGAATAAAGAGGTATTTCAAGAGAGTCCTCTCAGCAAAACTAGGTTTCTAGTCCTGTGCTACTTTGAAAGGAATGTCCTGCATAAAAATGTTAGACTGGGTTGAAAATAACTATGAAAATATAGTTTCATATAGTTATATGAAAATAACTAAAAGGTGTCAGAGAATAGGGAATCTGAGAAAGGGAAACATTAACCTCCGTTTTTGTCAAGAGAAGCATAAAAGATTAAAGAAAGAACTTTTTCTCAAGAATAAGAACTACCTTTCCACATTGCTTTTCTCTGAGTTGCAGAAATGTTCTGGGTTGATGCAAATACATTGGTGAAGAAGCGTCAGATTCATCAAGATTTAGCTAATTCTGGTACATTTCTGGTAATTACTGGGAGGTCAAATGGATTTGCTTTCATTTCTGGTAATTACTGGGAGGTCAAATGGATTTGCTTTCATTCTTTTCTAGATATAAAATCCTATATGGAGGTAGGAGTAAAACTCGAAAGGTTAAATAACTAACAATTATACATTGAGAATAGCATGCCTCTACACAGTGAAGTTTCTCTTAGGGTTAACAAATATATTGGTGGGCGTGAGTGAAAGTGCAATTACTTTGACAGTTCATGTTAAACGACAACATGACTTTCATGTAAGAACCAAATTGTTAAGTTATTCCTTAATCTGTTCCATATAGATATTTGACCAAATTTTTGTTATTACCTCTAGAATGTCAGTGTAGATAAAGGAGGGACTCCAGGCAGTCACCTGAGTGAACTCATTTATATCTCTGTTATCTTTGATTCTCCTTTAACACCCTCAACACCAATGCTGTTGACAAATCTATTTCTGCATTCCAGGACTGTTAGCTAATTATTTGCAGATCTTTGGAATCCGCAAACATTCAGAGACTAGCACTGAAGCTGATTGAAAAACTCCTTATGATAATTAAATTATTCTTGAATTCTTGTTGTGTATAAGGAAAAAAAATCCAGCAATGGTCCCTTTTGAGATTCCCCCCCAACCCAGATCACATAAAACTTTTTAAGTAAGAACATCAGAGATAAGTGCTTTGTTTCAATTGCTCCCTAACTCTCAAGTTGCATTAATGTCACAGAACTCTCCAAATTTTCTGGTAAGACATAAAATCAAATGCATTTTACTTTCTGAACTGATGGATTTTATGCCTGAAATAGTAAATAAGGATACCATAGAATGCTTTGTGAAATTGTTTGAAATTTCTGAAAATGACATATAAAATATTAGATAAGTTTCTTTAAATGAGTTCAAGAAACAGTCTTAAAAATGGGGAGAAAATTAATTTTACAGATTAGTGTTGGATGTTAAGAAGTTAGTTGACTTGAAATATTTTTTCATCAGTACAATGCCTAGGGCACTAATTTCTGAGACTTTGTTTCTCCTTTTATGAAATGGAAATTCTAATATTTTCCATGGATTTACCACATGGAAAAACAAAGAGTGTACATAAGCTATTTAGTGAAGATACCGTTTATTTTTGCAAATACTATTACTTATCAGAAGAATTAATTCTAATGAATGTAACTAGAGCAAGCAATTATATTCAACTTTAAAATTATTTTTTTCTTTTTTCCAGTTTTTAAAATTGAGGTAGAATTGATTTATAGCATATTAGTTTTAGGTGTACAACATGATGCTTCACTGTATGTATATATTGTGAAATGATTGTCATAGTAAGTCTAGTTAATATCTTTTGCTACTCATAGTTGTATAATTTTTTCTTATGATGAGAACCTCTAAGCTCTACTTAAACTTTTTAATTTTTAATTTTAAATTTTTTTATACTCAAACTTTTTTAGCAATTTTCAAATATACAATACCATATTATCATAACTCTTAAATATACAATACTGTATTATTAATTATAGTCAACTACTTTTCTGAAACGTAAATACTACATAGTATTAAAAAAGTTCTTCCAAATCAGGAAAAGTGAACACCAGTGATATTTGTATTACCTGCCAAGAAAAACAAAGGTTTGAAAAGACATCTGAAAAACACTTGTGCAAACAGAAGTCTTCCTAATAATACAAGAGTGAAGATGGTAGGGAGAGTCTTTGAAAAGGATTGAATTAAAGAGCTGAGCAATGAGCCTAGACAGGGAATGATACTATAGCCCTGAAAAATTGACAATAGTACATGCCCCACAGTGCGTGTACGCAAACACATCGCCATAGACGTTAAAAGCACAAGTGTACGTCTAAATGAGAACTTGATGCTATAGCCAAAGTCCTTCTCTTAAATTGTTGCCTTCTTAAAGCACTAAAGATACTAGAACAGAACAGGATACAAAACAGACCTATATCCCTGGGCAGCTGATAGTGTGCATATGTTTATATAAAGTGTATTTTCTAAAGAGGGATAGGATTGGAGGTCAGGATTAAGAAATGTAGAATTGCCATTATCCAAGTAAAGTGAGTTCATGACATTTGAGATTCAATTGTCAGAGAAGAAAGAGCACAGAGAACACTAGGTTTACCCTGACTTTATCCACTATTTTTAGCTTTATAAAAAAAAAAAAAAAAAAAAAAAAGGCCCAAGCTATTTTTAACTTGAAACAAAATGAAAGGTATAGAGGAAGGGAAACAAGAGAGGAAGGAAGGAGGGAGGGATGGGGGGGAAATATTAAAGTACCAGAGAAAGGCTATGTTTCTCCTGTGAAAATATGCATTTCTTTCTCTAAACAGCTCATAGTAGTTATAAAAATCCTGGCACACCATTTGGCAACTCCCCACTCCCTGGTATCGTTAGGGAAGAACAACATTAATTTCAGTTTACCACAAGTGCCATTATCCCATTTTTTAAAAGTAGTTTTAAGAATTGTTTAATAAAAACACTCTAAGAGGTAAACAAAGAGCACTGAAAATTATTAAAATATAACTATCTACCCCTGAGGGTAGAAGTTAAGGTCACCCTTCTTTCTCTCAATTTTCTGTCCTCAAACATTTCTGGAAAATGGTCTTTTGTTTCTGCAAGGAATTATTGGTAATAGTTGTAACCTCATGGTTTCACTAGGGATTCCAAGAACAAAGTTTGAGCTATGCCTATGGTTTATGGGTGCTAATTTAAGGTCCAACAATTTTTTTCATAACTGTCTTTGCATCCTGTACATACCCGTACACTTTATATCTGGGTAGGGTCAAGCAGGCTCCAAGCCTCTAAACCCAGCCCAGAGTGTTAGAATACTCTAACAAGGCGGTGACAAAGCACTTCGGGCAAAAGTCAATCAAGCTTCACTGGTTTGGTGTTCTACCTAGAGAAACTTGCCATTAGCATTTAGGTACAAAAGAAGATAAACTTCAGTAGTTAAAGTGTGAGTACATTTTCTAGATAACCAGTCTTTGGCCCAAGAATGCCAAAATAAAGCCCTAGAATTCTTGGGGCGCCTGGGTGGCTCAGTCGTTAAGCGTCTGCCTTCGGCTCAGGTCATGGTCCCAGGGTCCTGGGATCCAGCCCCACATTGGGCTCCCTGCGTAGCGGGAAGCCTGCGTTTCCCTCTCCCACTCCCCCTGCTTGTGTTCCCTCTCTGGCTGTGTCTCTCTCTATCAAAAAAAAAAAAAAAAAAAAAAAAAAAGGCCCTAGAATTCTAGAAGGAAATATACACATAAGCTAAAATACATATTTGAAATTAAAATAAAAACTTAAAAAATAAAATACATGTTCAATGAGCAAGTGTTAATCTTTTTCTCTCTCTCTCTTCCTCTCTCTCTCTTTCTCTCTTTGTATTTCTAAATCCTAGGATTTCTGGCAATAATTGTGACCGTTGAGTGGCAGAATATTAACTACTCATAAAAAAATGTAGTTATCAAAGTTTCTAAAAAGATGTCATTGAGGCACTCTTTCACCTTAGTATAGACCAGGCCCCGGGAAAAGCTTTCAGGTAGGTTTTGAATGGAATTTTCAATATCTCTTAGGATAATCTAAATATAACCCACTACTTAGAGCTGGAGCCATGAAGGCTGTCACTGCTGGTGGGTGGAGGTTGGGTTACTGGGTAAATAATTTAGCAAACATCCTTCAATGAGGATTAAGTTCCTGGGAAATTGTGTCATAAAAACAAAAATAAAGTCTACTGCTTTCCTCAAATCTGTAAAGTTGATTTTCCTTAGGGTTATAATTTTTAGGTATAAATTTGCTACTGGTTTATTGTACTCACATACTTTCTTAAAAATGCTTGGACTCTCGACCATCTCCAATGGGAAAACCATAGCTTATGTGGTCTTTAGGGATAACTACTATCTTTCATGCTACAGAATTTTTACTATTTACAAATCGAAGTTTAGGATTGGATTTAGGGAGCTGAGAGGATCTGAGCTGTCTGTAGTCATGACATTTGACAATCTATTCCAAAAGTTATCCTGCTCCTACCATTGTAAGAAAGTGTCTGATCTTACAATATGTTTTAAAGATTTTATTGTGGGGGGGGAGGGGGGAGAGAGCGTGAGAGAGAGAGAGAGAGAGAGAGAGAGAGAGAGAAAACACACACGTGTGCACAAGCACGGGGGAGGGGCGGAGGGAGAAGTAGACTTCCTGGCGAGTAGGGACCTAGTTGTGGGACTTGATGTGGGGCTTGATCCCAGGACCCAGGGATCATGACCTGAGCTGAAGGCAGATACTTAAGCGACTGGAGCCACCCAGGTGACATGATTTTACAATTCTTGAAACAGGTTTCCATTCGTAAGAGTCATATAACAAGCTTATATAAAATATACATTGGATATTTGAAAGTTGGATCTCGGGGTGCCTGGGTGGCTCAGTGGGTTAGGCCTCTGCCTTCAGCTCAGGTCATGATCTTAGGGTCCTGGGATCCGGCTCGCATCGAGCTCTCTGCTCAGCAGGGAGCCTGCTTCCCTCTCTCTCTCTGCCTGCCTCTCCGACTGCTTGTGATCCCTCTCTCTGTCAAATAAATAAAACCTAGAAAAAAAAGTTGGATCTCTATCTCAAGAATCTATCTCATTAATAAACAAAATATTTAGTGCCTATATAAATAATTCCTTCACCATGATTAGTATTTTATAGTTTCCAAGGTTTACTTGAATGCATCATTTCACTGGATCTTCCCGCCAGGCAGGGTAAGTGATGTTATCTCCATTTTACAGAGTAGGAGATTGAGGCTTACAGACTTTTGATGACTGACCTTGAATTTCAGAGTTAATAAAGTTTTTGAGAAATAAAGCAGTGTGGACCAACAAAAATAGCTAAAGAAACCCATTTTGGAGTGATTTTTAAAAGTTTTTGTCCTGAAGAAATCTTTCTTCTTCCTTAGTAAATGTTTCAAGATTGTCTGAACTATTCAGGGAATTAAAAAAAAAAAAAAAAAAAAAAGACACCCCCCCACCCCTCCCCCATGCTGTGGGAGTGGTGGTTTGGGAACTCTCAGCAGCAGCTTAAAAGCAAAGCTCTTTTTGTCCAAAGACACAGTATCCCAGAAGTACCCATGGAACTCTGTATAATCAGTGGAATGAGGCCAGCTATGGCACATTCCTTTGAGACGTTTTCATCTTGATTCTTGTTAAGATTCCCAGGTGTGTAAATAGGCTGTAGGATTCCCAAACTGGCTTTCTCTTACTCGCATCTCAACACTCGAGGAAGTAAACTGTGGGCCTTATTTCTCCCAAGATCTTTTGTAGGCTGTTAAACAGGAGTCAACAAACCATGTTCTTGAATTTACTGCTGTATTTCCATTCCTATGAAATTCATTACATTGTATCTAATTCCACCTGCTTGTAGGTTATTTTGCCATCTTTTAAAAGATATCTTATGCCCATCAAATGGTCTTTTCTGCATCAAAAAAAGTTTTATCTGGATATGTGGCATTTCCTTTTTTTTTTTTTTTGAAAGAAAAAAAAATTTTTTTTTTCTTAATTCTTAAGTAATCTCTATTCCCAAAGTGGGGCTTGAACTCACAACTCCGAGATTTAAGAACTGCAGTCTCCTCTGACTGAGCCAGCCAGGCATCCTGGGGCACTTTCGAATATCAAGAACCAATGGCATTAGCAATTACATTTACCAGCCATATATTAAACAGCTGTTTGTTTCAGAGTTCAGATAAAGAAGGTAGTTAAGCTGCAGTCATTAGTCTATAACTTAAAGGCAGTCTTGGGAATCAAGCCTGGAATGTCTTTTGTACTCAAATCATGTATTTTACATCTCCCTAGGGAGTGGTGAGAAACTCTTGATGTCCCCTTATAGCTCCCACACTATTAGTCTCATCTTCCAGCTGGGGCTCTGCTTCCAACTTTCCTTCTTCATAGCTATTGCTGTGTTACTTCTGATTTTTATTTTTAGGGCCACCATTCTTACTTTGCTTTTCAGCAGATGGTATATGAGCAGCAGAATTTATTATGCTTTGTTAAGGGGAAATCATGCCTGGAATCCTTGTCATTTCCAAGTTACTAAAGCAATGCTCTGATAGTGAATTAAAAAAAATTTATGTCATAAAACAAATAGCTTCTGTATTTTACATTTTCTGAGGTTTTTCTGTACAAGTAAATACAGAGAAGTGTATATAAGTGAAGTAAAAATGTCTGTATAGGTGAAAAAATATTTTATTTCAGCAAGATGCCCTTTAACTTTTTATATAAAAATCTGAAGAATACAACTTTTCTATGTTGGCAGATAACTTTGCATTGAGAAATGAGTTTAAGATAATCCAATACATTCATTTTATTGAAATGACTACTGTAAAGAAACTCTTATAATGTCTTTTAAAATTATCTTCTAGGTACCGATATACACACTTATTCATAGATAACTTTAAACTTCACTGTACTATTTATATGTTTTATTGTCCCTTGTATATTACATTCTTTGATATTTGACATGAAAATTCAGAACTCTGCCATTTAATGCTGCATTGAATATTATCCTTTTTAAGTTTATGTATTTCAACTATAGTATTTATATGGCTTTAGAGATAAAGTAGTGTTTTGTGTGCTTTTTAAATTTTATTTTTTAATTTACATAAAATACAACTCACTTTTTTTGGTGGAGAGTTCCATGAATTTTGCCAAGACCAAAGCATCACCATACTCAGGATACAGAACAAAACCCTTGATTCAATTTTCCCTGGTGCTATTTCTTGTAGTCAAATCTTCCTCCTATTCTTATCAGCTGGCAACCACTATTATTTCCTGTCCCTATAGTTTTGCTTTTTCCAGAATGTCAAACAAATGGAATCCTAAGGTATGCAACATTTTGAGTTTGGCTTCTTGCACTCAGCAAAGTAGTTTTCAACTGAGAGCATCCTTGGCTCACACAGAGGACATCTGACATATTTGGAGACATATTTGTTTGCCAGAACAGGGAGCACTGAGGGAGTCCGTTCTGGATCTGGCGGGAGGAGGCCAGGGATGGTGTTAAATATCCTATGGTGAACAAGACAGCCTCCCACAACAAAGAACTGTCTGGCTCAAAACGTCAGTGGTGCTAAGGTGGAGAAACACTAACTTCGCATAATGCATTTGAGATTCGTTCATATTGTTGCACGGATCAATCAGTAGTTCATTCTTTTTCAGTGCTCAGTAGTACTCTGTTGTGTGCAAGTATCATAGTCTTTATCCAGATACCCACTAATGGACATTTGGGTTGTTCCTAGTTTTTGGCACTTCTGAAAAAAAAATTTTTTTTCCTTTTTTTTTTTTTTTTTTAAAGATTTTATTCATTTATTTGACAGAGATCAAAAGTAGGCAGAGAGGCAGGCAGAAGGGGCGGGGGCGGAAACAGGCTCCCTGCTGAGCAGAGAGCAGAGAGCCAGATGCAGGACTCGACTGAGATCATGACCTGAGCCGAAGGCAGAGGCTCAACCCACTGAGCCACCCAGGCACCCACTTCTGGAAATTTTTGAATGAACACAGTCTTGGGAGGAGGATTGCCTGATCATATGGTAAGTGTATGTTTAACTTTATAAAAAATCCAAACTGTTTCTAGGAGGGGCTGTACTAATTTATTTTGCATTCCCACCAGGAGCACAAGAGAGTTGTAGTTGCTCTGTATCTTTGGCTGCACTGGGTATTGGGTATTTTTTTTTTTTTTTTTAAGTCATCCTCATGGATATGTGGTAGTATCTCACTGCGCTTTTAAGTTTGTGCATTTTGGTGAATTTTTAGAGTTTTAGAATTTAATGTACATTTTCTAAAATTTCAAAAAATAGTGTTATATAAAGTATGTAATAGCTGGCACAAAGTTATGAATGTCTTTGTAAACTTTCATGCTCTTTCTCAGTATAGAACTACTGATTCTTTTACAGTTCCTGTCTTTTCTTTTTTTTTTTAAGATTTTATTTATTTATTTGACAGAGATCACAAGTAGGCAGAGAGGCAGGCAGAGAGAGAGGAGGAAGCAGGCTCCCTGCTAAGCCGAGAGCCTGATGCGGGGCTTGAACCCAGGATCTTGGGATCACGACCTGAGTGAGGGCAGAGGCTTTAACCCACTGAGCCACCCAGGCACCCCTTACAGTTTCTATCTTAAGAGAACCCAGTTTACCAGTGTTGGATTCTCTGATGTACAAAGATCTTCCCTACATGCCTGGCCCAGGCTACATGGACTTTGCGAAAAGGTGAAGGAGGAGGAGAAGCCATCCCTATTTTGGATAAAATTAAAAGACTATTTGTAAGAGTTGTACGCACTTCTTCTAGTTCACTGGGGAAAGGGACAAAACCTTGATGTTCTCATTGTCCTTGGCTGGAAGTGAATTCCAGAGAAGCGGTTCTTGAACACAACAGAGTGAAATTATTTTTTCTTAGATTTAAAGGCTTGTAAAACATTTTCCTTTACTGGCTGGCTGCTAAAATTCCTTCCGAGATTCATGTAAGCAACTAGTTACCTACTCTCATGATCTGCTGTATTGCCACCTCTAGCAAGCCTTATTAAATGGTTTCTTGCATCTTTTCCTTTTTTTAAGCATAATTTATCGGTCTGCCTATTTCCCTAGATGAGGTGTATCAGGAGTATTGATGCTGAGAGGATGTTATGATTTTGCTTACAACCAGCTTGAAACTTGCCATCAGAAAGAATAAACTGTGACCCTCTATCATTCTAGTCATAATTCAAGGCTTCCAGGTGAGAGAAATAGATAGGAGGACCTCAGTCCCACTAATGGCCGTGGCTTCCTAACTTCGGACAATTTGATTCATAAGTCCAGAAGGCTCATGGCAGCCAATGAAAACAGAAAGAATGCAGAAAATTAATCTTAAAACTATGTGTAAGGAGAGTGCATCTACAGACCGGCCAGCAATCTTAGTTGGGTCTTTTTTCTAAGATGGGCTTTCCTCACTTTTACGAAGTGAAGGCAGAGGTGTACAATTTGGGATCCAGACATTTCGGCATTTGATTTCCAACAGTTTAACTGGAAACCTTGGTGCCTGCGGCCGTTGGCACGCACAGCACTATGGCATGAGGTATGAGTTCAGCGTGCTATTAGTTCACTCACACAGTACAGAAATAGCCTGAGGTGACGAAAATGAAAACCCAATCCTAATTATTTGAGAATTGGAAATGAACACACACAGTCCTCATCTGCACGCTTTACAAGACCACACTGTTTCACTTATACATATCCCAGTGTGAACTTCTCTGGGATCGAAAGATATTTAATTTATGTTTCATTTTAGCTAATTTATGGTCAAACTCGGGTAATTGCAAACACCACTTTAGGGGAGTTAATGATGCCCTCATTTGAAACTGATGTAGACAGGGTCTGGATTTACATTTGTTCCTTCCTTTCTCAATGTTGTTTTACATTTTCCTCAGGGTAGGAGGTCACTTTTTTCCAAAAAAGTTCACTGCCATAGCAAACAATTGTGGGTTATTTTTGCTCAAGGACACTTGAATTTTAGATGTGAGGGTTAATTTGGCCACACAGTCACACAGATACTTCTGAATCAATTCTATTTTCCACACTTGCATCTGACTCAGCTGTGCTGATTAAGAACATGAATCATGAGGGGCACATGTGTGACTCAGTCGGTTAAGTGTCTTGCCTTCAGCTCAGGTCATGATCCCGGAGTCCTGGGATTCGAGCCCCACATTGGGCTCCCTGGTCAGTGAGGAACCTTCTTCTCCCTCTCCCTCTGCTGCTTCCCTGTTTGTGTTCTCTCTCTCTCTCTGACAAGTAAATAAATAAAGTCTAAAAAAAAAAACAACGAAAAACAACCAAGAATCATGACCGTGCATTCAGACCTAGACCTACGTCTTCCTAGCTAGGACTCTGGGCACATTGCTTCTGGGAGCTTTCTTTTCCTCATCTCTCAAGTAGGGATAATAATACATCCCTACATTATAATGTGGTCACCAGGATCAAATGAGAAGTAAATGTTTGGCATGCACAAACGCTCAAAATATTATTATTATTTGCTCTATGGATACCATCAACTCTTGAAAATGCACTATATTGTAGACAACTCAAATTGTGTACAAAAGAAAATAATCTTATATCAAGTCATCAACCAGAACTCCCACAGTTTGTGCTGGTACTATTGAATTAATTTAGTGTTATTAAAGGCATGTATTTATTTTTTGTTTGGGGTTTATTTGTTATTGTTGTTTGGAAAAAGATGTATTGTTCCTGCAGAAAAAAATCCCTCCCCTCATTTACATGCATAAAATCTGTAACTTCCTTCCTTGGTTTTGCATCACTACTCCTGACTGCTGTATGGTTTATATCTTATGGCTACTTGTTGGATCTGATTTGTAAGACTGATCTAGAAAAAAATAGGAATTTCCGTAAATGTCAAATATGTTTGGTGCTGTCTGATTGACATGGACCACTGCAGTGGTGATTTCTTTCAGGAACAGATAACTTTAAATCAAACTTTTATGATTGGCAGACCCATAAAACTTACAAAGCAGAGAGATTTTTTCTAAGTTCAGAATTATATTCACTTTATGCCCATCTGATTTCATGGTATTTGAAAACTTTATTTTTATTTTTAATGAAACATCTTTCAAAATTCAGAGGTGCTGAGGGGAGACACATTCATTGTCTTTCCCTCATTGAGGCAACTTCTTGCCTGGGTGGCTTCCACGTCATCTTCTTGTTTATCTTCCTACTTTGTCCAGCATTATCTTTCCAATCTTGTCTGGATGATCTTTTAAAAAATATGTATCTAATTGTGTCTCTACCCTGCTTAAAATCATTCATTGTTTTCCTTTTGCTCATGGGATAAAGTCAGAAGTCCTGACCTTGGCTTACAGGCCACTGACCTACATCATCACAGCCATTCTGCCTGAATGCCACACACTTTGTGGCCAAACCATATGTGACATCACGTTAGTTTTTCCTGCCCCTTTCCACCGAATGGCATGCGCATTTGGTCTTCCACAGATGGAATGTCAGCTCTCTTTCTTCCCCCTCCCCTACTGCCTTACCCTTATCTCCTTCAATGCTCAGCTTAAATGTCATTTCTCAGGGATGTGTCTCTTAGTCTCTTATGTGTGGTCAGATTCTCATACTGTATATCTCTTGGCATTTTATATTTCTTCCTAACATTTACCACAGCCCTAAGAAAATAGTTATGGGATTAAATATTCAATTTCCCCAACATTATGTATGTAAGCTTTACGAGGGAAATTTTGTTTAACAAAATAGTCAACAGCTACCACAGTGAATGCCTGCTAAGCTTTTGACTGATATTTGTCAAATACATAATTAAATGACACATTTATTACTATGCTGTCAATGTTTCAAATACAGGAGATGCTCAGTATTATTTGATGACTAAATGAAAATGTTGTCTATTTAGGAAGAAAAGGGGAGAGTGAGTCGTGGTGAATCACAATGAAAGGACCCTCTGAGGATGACAAAAACCTCAGGAGAAGATGTAATGAACTATTTGGATGATTATCAGCTCACTGGAGTTTTTTGTGTGTGGAGAATTCCTCCAGTTGTGCTTATTTAAGGATTTTGGAGGGCAATGCACTTGTGTCAGGATACATGGTTCTGTTACTGGCTGGCTGTGTAACTTCAGAAGGTCACGTATCTCCTAGATCAGGAAGGACACAGGGATCTTCCTACTGCCCCAACCAGCATCACAGGTCTATGAGGGTCCCACGAGACGTGTGAAAGTACTGTGTAAGGCATACACGGCTATAGATGGACGATTATTTAACTGTGCAAGGAATTTATAACAGGTTGCTGGTAAAAGAATTAATCGGTTTGGAAGGGCATGAAGTCCCCTCTCCTAATGCTTTTTTCCAGAGTTACTCACCTTTGCCAGTTTCTCTGTTCCTGTCCTTCTACATATGATCCATGGATTGGTTGATCCGTGTGTATATGTGTGTGTGTGTGTGTGTGTGTGTGTGTGTTTGTGTGTGTATACGAATGTTCATAAGCACACACGCAAATGTATATGCAAACCCCAAACTGTAAAGCAGATCATAATACAGCTCAGCAGTATTATTTTTCCTGTTCCTGCGTCTTGGATATTTTGGTGACAGTGCATACGGAGTTCATTGAGCACAGTGTTCTACTGTGTGCATCCACTGTGGTTTATCTTATTTCCATGCTGAAGGATATAGAGCTTGTTTCCATTTTCTTACTACTATAACCAGTGCCTCAGGGAACATCCCATTTGATTTCTCTTCTCTGATTAAAATCATTCAGTAGCTTCCTGTTTTTACCCTCTGCGCGTACATCGCAGACCACGTGGCTGAAGTCTGGTGCTCACTGAGTAGCGCTAGAACTGAAGTTGTCTTTACCATATTACCTCTGGCTTCAGGGAAGTTTCAGAATTGTTTCTAGTGTAGCTTCCCTGCTCTGGTGGTGGACTTTCTTATTTTATCTTTTCACCTTTATAAATCCTGTGCTTAAACATATTCCTTTGACTCTCTCTTTGTATAAATTTCTAAAAATCCACCTCTTTCCCAAAAGGCTGCGTGGGCTAATTCAACTACGGTTTTTTGATGCCATCAATATTCTAGTTGTTTTTTTAAAGCAAGCTGAACTGTTATGGTGTCCATCTCACTATACTAGAAACAAATGTGAATATGAGAACTTTGTAAGATTTCTTTAATTATTCCTTGTTTGTAAATTGTCACATTCTAAGTTTTCTTTTCTTTTCTTATTTTTTTTTAAGATTTTATTTATTTATTTGACAGAAAGAGAGAGTGTCCAAGCAGGGGGAGTAGCAGACTCCCTGCAATCCCGGGACCTTGGGATTATGATCTGAGCCAAAGGCAGACGCTTAACTGACTGAGCCACCCAGGTACCCCTGTCACAATCTAAGTTAACAATGGCTAACAGGTGTGCCCTAACCTACCCTGCAGGGTTCTCCTGCCAGATTTTGCTCACTATATACAACTTTGCTTTTGCTACTGCTGAGTGCACATGGTGCCGTCTGCAAGATGGTGCGATATGGTTAAAGTGGGATGAAACCTTCCTTTGTAAGAGGTAAGAAGAATTCCTTAACATCAGATCAGTACCGAAATATGTGTTTACTGGCATGGGCCGGAATTTTGCCTCATGAATATTTCAAAGACTGTGGTCAGGGCAGTGAAGCAGTTAGAGTCAACAGTTACATACATGGAGACGAGCTGTTGAGCAAAGTTAACTATGGAGGCATTTCTCGGCCTCGTAAGAGATGATTAGGTTAGAGCCCTGGCTGTGTTGTAATGGTTTTTATTTGTTGACGCTGTTTTGTATTTATTCAATGTTCCTTTAAGGACACAGCCGCCCAAATTCCAGAATTCAAACTGGTGCCTGCAACAATTTTTTGCCAGCCAGCAGGTCTTTCCAGAACAAAGGAGGTGTCTTTTCTGTTTTTAAAGGTCTGTGATGCCTGCTATAGAGTTGAGTAACAGGTACTCAACAAATATTTCTTTTTGTCCCCCAGTCTTTTAATAGTTTTTTAATTTAAGTAATCTTAACACTGAATGTGGGGCTCAAACTCACAACCCTGAGACTGAGAGTCATTGTATGCTCTTCCAACTGAGCCAGCGACGCACCCCAGCAAATGCTTTTTACTATCCATGGGCACTTGGCAGCACCAAGCAAATGAAAGCCCAAGCCAAAAACTAAACAACAAACCACAAGCGAAAAAATTAGAACTAGCTTGTCAGGCGCTGTAGAAGTGAAACTTATTTCTACACAACTCTGCGGATTTGGAGCGAAGAAACAGTACACATAGGAGAAATGCCTGGAGTATTCTATTAAGAATAGCCTGGGGGCGCCTGGGTGGCTCAGTGGGTTAAAGCCTCTGCCTTCGGCTCGGGTCGTGATCTCAGGGTCCTGGGATCGAGCCCCGCATCGGACTCTCTGCTCAGTGGAGAGCCTGCTTCCTCCTCCTCTCTCTCTCTCTCGCTCTCTCTCTCTGCCTACATGTGATCTCTGTCTGTCAAATAAATAAATAAAATCTTAAAAAAAAAAAAAAGAATAGCCTGGACAAAACCAACAAAAACAGTAAAATAATGAATGCAGCATCTGTGATTTAATTCTTAATAATAGGTTTTTTGTTTTGTTTTGTTTTTTAAAGATTTTTATTTATTTATTTGACAGAGAGAGAGAGAGAGAGAGAGCAAGCGAGCGAGAGAGGGAACATGAGAAGGGGGACTGGGAGAGGGAGAAGCAGGCTCCCTGCTGAACAGGGAGCCCGATGTGGGGCTCGATTCCAGGACGCTGGGATCATGACCTGAGCTGAAGGCAGTCGCTTGACCAACTGAGCTACCCAGGTGCCCCTGTTTATTTTAAATATAGTACCATGTTTTAGTTTTCACAACAGCCTTGCGTGGGTAATTAGAATCATGTAAATGGAGTGAGCCTCGGAGCATTCATACAACTTGCTCAGGTCACATTGCGAGTAAAACAGCAGGGACAGGATTTGAGCCATTTCCAGCTGATGCTAATACAAATATTCTAACTGTTGTTTTCTCCTGGGTCTCTTCAGGTAGGAAGGGTGGAAAGGAGTACAGGGGTTTTTGGTCACATCAGTACAACTGGCTAGCATTAGCTGAAACATCTCAACAAACTCTTAACAGAGAAAAAGTTCCGGGAGCAAAGGAATTCCAAGATAATTTGAAAATTATCTTCTTTTCTCTCCCTCAAGCTCCGTGCCCCCAGCTCGGAGTCACCAGGGCTGCTCCACGGCAGTCCCTCGGCCATTCTGGAAGGCAATGTCTGGCACGGGGATGTCGGAAAGGCTCCTGTTTGTCAGGAGGCTGGACACACCTTTGGTGAAGGATCATTACCTACCCAGAATATCCTTATAATTCCCTGATGGGTCACTTACATTTTATCACTTCCTACGGGTCATTAGACCAGAGAGCTTTCAAAGACAGGGCCCGGGGAGCAGGTGGGCGACAAGGTCATTCAGGCAGGAAACAGCCAGGCTGCGTCACAATATGCTAGTCTCTGAAGATACAAAGAGGCCGTGACAGGAGGCTCTTCTAAACCGATCCTGTAGCTTCACGCCGTCCGGCTTACAAACGGAAGAACAAAGACTTGGATGGAAAACAATTCTTCACAATTCAAGGAAATAAAAGGAAGCGGTGGTCTGGGGGATGCCAAAAAGGGAAATGCCCCCAAACCATTTTCTATTTGGCTGTGGCACGCATCACATGATTTCTTCTGTCCAGCAGGTATCCTCATCCTTGTTTGGTTTTATTTGAGTGAGGTTAAAATTTGGTTTCAATTCATGGCTATCAAGCCTGACTGCTATAAAGGGTGATCAGGTCTACCTTGAGTGCTGCCAGAAGAGCCTCTCCAGAGTGAGTTGTGTTGTTCTGAAGCAGTTTGTGCCCCCGTCCCTGAGTCTCCAGAAGGAGGTTTACAAATAGTGTGGATATTAACTTTGCACACATCATGGCCGTTCTGCTCATTTACAAGTTCACTGGATTTTATAGACAGGATTCTGGTGGGTCATCTTTGAGGATTTTAGATCCAATAGAGTAGAAGGATCTGCCTCATAAATTTAATGTGAGGGTTCAATGAGGAATATACAGGAAACAGTTTGAGCTGTTAGTAGCAGCAGCAGAAGGAGTTCTAGAATGTGCGAGAAAGACAATGTCCTCTGCTAATAGTGTTTGGAACTCATGCTGAACTTGTCTAAACAAGCTGCAGGTATTTATACTATTATTTAAAATTTTATTTATTTATTTGAAAGAGAAAGAGAAAGAGTATGAGTGGAGGTGGGGGGGCAGAGAGACAAGCAGACTCCCCACTGAGCGGGGGAGTCTGATGCAGGACTAGATCCCAGGACCCCAAGATAGTGACTTGAGCTGCAGGCAGATGCTTAACCAACTGAGCCACCCGAGTGCCCCAAGATGCCGGTATTATTAACTCATTCAGCAGTGAGTTACTGAGAGCTTCCTCTGTCTCAGGCAGTGTTGTAAACGCTGGGGTGAAGCAGTGACTAAGACAGACCAAATCTTTGTGTTACAAAGTTTATATTCCAGGGGCATGCAAAGTGGCCTTTCTTATTTTCTTTAAAACACTTCTTTTGGTGGTCGACTGTCTTATTTTTTTGACTTTTCAAGGAAAGCCTTCATACAGAGATGAAGAATTTTATTTTGACGGGAACAAAATTATTTTGTACTTTTATCTACCTACTTCAACTCTCCTATAAAACTCTAGAGTTTAGGGGTGCCTGGGTGGCTCAGTGGGTTAAAGCCTCTGCCTTCGGCTCAGGTCATGATCCCAGGGTCCTTAGATCAAGCCCCGCATCGCGCTTTCTGCTCAGCAGGAAGCCTGCCTCCTCCTCCTCTTTCTCTCTGCCTGCCTCTCTGCCTACTTGTGATCTCTGTCAAATAAATAAATAAAATCTTAAAAAAAAAAAAAACACAAAATACTCTAGAGTTTAAAGACAAGACTGGTGATTGGGTTATTTGTCATTCTCTCACTGTGCCTAGCACAGTGTCTTCTTGTAGACAGTATGAAATAAAACTATATTTGCTGAATGGCCTTTCGATTCCAGTAACAAATTATGGAGCTCTGTTTCGTTATTTTGTGGTTGCATTTCCTATACAAGCAAAGATAATTAATAATACAGGGTGATAAAGATAAGTATCAAATTAGTGATATATAACAGAGGTGCTCTCAGAACTTATTTTTCGGTTAGAGTGATTATAGAAAAGAGGAAATGAACTTTGCTTTTTTTTTTTTTTCAAGATTTTATTTATTTATTTGCAGACAGAGATCACAAGTAGGCAGAGAGGCAGGTAGAGAGAGAGGGGGAAGCATGAGCCCTGCTGAGCAGAGAGCCCGATGTGGGGCTTGATTCCAGGACTCCGGGATCATGACCTGAGCCGAAAGAAGAGGCTTTAAAGGCTTTAACCCACTGAGCCACCCAGGTGCCCCTTTGCTTTAGAGAATAAATAAGATTCAGGTAGAAGAGGAAGGCATTATTAGTAGGTAAGTGGAAATATCTCACTTGGAAGAATCCAAAGAGCTTTGGGAATTTTTACTTTATTTTCTAGACAATGGTAAATTAGTGAAGATTTTTGCTTCGGGGATTAACCTGTAGTTTGTGAAATTGTCTTCCCAGCTGTATTTGCTGCTATTGCCTAAATTTAGAATTTAGAAATGATTAGAACCTAACGAAATTTAATGGGTCATGTAGTCTAATAGGAGGATTGCCATCAATATTAAAAAAGAAGATGACAAAGAGAACATAACACAAAGTATTAAAGTGTGTCACCTGGGGTGAGGTGAAGTATTATCTTATGAAACTCTCATTTCATTTGTACACATGTGGATGAGTGTGTGTGTCTGGATAGGAACGGATCTGAAAGTGGATTTCATTCAAACAAGTTCAAAACCACTGAGCTAGAGACCCCAGTGAGATTCTTACTAGTGAGCACTACTTCTATTTCTTTTTCTCCATTCCAGAAATCGTTGTATTTCTGCTAGCCATTGTATTATTTATTTTTATCATATACATATCGTATTCTCATATGTAGGGACGAGATTGTGTTTTCTCAAAGACAAAACTCATAAAAAAGTAAAGATACAGATGTTATTCAAGCTCTGGTAATAGGGAGAACATCCCAGATCTGAAGCTGATAGTCTCGGCAAGGCGGTTTTACCTTAGACAGCTAGAGGGAGGAGTAGAAAAGTCACGGTGAGTGCTTTACAGTTGGAATTGTTTTGTAATCGAAAGTCTGTCGGTCAGCTGTGCAGGAAATGTTGATCTCTATGCCTAGCTAGTTTAAGGAAGACAAACAGTTCTAATCTCAGCTAAATCATTCGTGAGACAAAGAGCACAGAGTTGGAGGGTCTGTGTCTGTCCCTGTCAGCAGGTTCAGGCAAAAGGGGAAAGGTCTGAGTTTGGCTCTGTCACAGGTAAACAAAGGAGTCATGGAGAGTCTTACGGAAGTCATGAGAAAGAGTGGACAGTCTTATCTACGTCATATGGGGGAAAGGTGGTTCTTTGTGGTAAGCCATTTCCCAGAACACAAGAGTCGGGGGATTCTGGAAAACAAAAGTTGGAGGGATTTCTTAACTAGAGCTGTTTGAAGCACAGAGCTCAGGTAAACATTGACTTGTCCGTTTTCTCTTCTGGGTTGGCTTTAAAGAAAGCATAGGACCCAAAGTCTGACCCACTCCCTACAAGTGGGTAACTTGGCAGCATGTATCTAGCTAATTTCTTTGATGGTAACTGATGGTGACTAACATCATATACCTCTGTAACAGGAAACTTCTTTTTAATTGAAGAATAACAAGTACTGGAAGTGAATCTACTTTAATCACTTTAAAGTGAATCTACTTTCAGGGCAAAATTTTTTTAAATTTTTATTTATTTGTTTGAGGGAGAGAGCAGAACCAGAGACACAGCATGGGAGGGGAGAGGCAGAGGGAAAGGGAGAAGCAGACTCGTTGCTGAGCAGGGAGCCCAATGAGGGGCTTAACCCCAGGACCCTGGGATCATGACCTGAGCTGAAGGCAGACACTTAATCAACTGAGTCACCCAGGCGCCCCATTTGTCAGTGGCTTTGCCTGTGCAATTCCAGCAGTTCTTCCCCTTCCCTAACATCAGGTTTCTATCTTTTGTAGGTAGTTGATTTATACTGGTTGTATAGTATGGCTGTTGATTTAAAAGAAATACATTTACCCAGTATGTGGATGGTTTATATGAATACAGATTGTTTGGGTTCTGTAGAAATATTTTCCTTTACTTTATCAAGACCCTCAGTGTTCTATCTAAATTCCTAATACGAAGACTTCAAATGAGAAAACTCCAATAACAGGCACCCCTCTGTGTTTTATATGCTTTATTTCATGCAGTTCTCACATCAGCTTTATGAGGCAGGTGTTATCACCTTCCCCAATACCCAGATGAAAAAATGGGAGCTTTGAGAATTTGTGTCATTTGCCCTAAGTCACAGAGTCACCAAATGGCAGAGCCAGGACATGAATGAAGTTATGTTTCATAACACAGTCTGTACTCTTTGCTGAAACGGTATGCGAGCCTTCTCCTCACCATCCCACCCATTTCTGTCTCCCACCCTTAGTATTCTCTTTGTCTAGATTCCCTCCTTTACTTAGCCACCCAGAAATGTAGTTTCTGGGAAAGTGGTTTTATCGTGTTATATATTTTTAGCCAATTAAAGTCCTTTGTAGGAATAAAGAGAGGTATATATGCATTTTCTTCCTTCCTTCCTTCCCTCCTTTTTTTCCTTTCTTTCTCTCTCTCTCTCTCTCTCTCTTTCTTTCTTTCTTAAAACAAGGATCTTTTTCAAGGTAATCTGGAAAGAAAGTATGCTGGTTACATATACAGATTTTTAAGTCCTATACCAGAGTTCCACTTTGGCTCTGTTGCTTATTAGCTGAGTGATCTAAGGTTAAGGTTTAAAGCGTCAGTGTCCTCGCTTGTAAAATAGTGAGGTTATTATTACCTATCTCATAGGGTTGCTTTAAGATTAAAGGAAATAGTACACCTAAAGCGCTCAGCATCCTGCCTTTTACATCCTGCCTTTTACCTGGTAAACACTGTCATCATCATTGTTTTTTATGCTGACAGTGAGACAGGGTAGTCTGGTGAGCAGTGTCCTGGACTGGGAAAAAGCAGCTCTCTCTCTCATTTTAAATGCCACTCCTATGTGGACTTTTATTTGGATGCTAAAATTTAGGCTCTTCCTTCATGGGAGAAATCACCCTATCTTCAGAGCCCATGTAAGCCCACTTTCGGGCATCTCGTAGCACATGAGGGGAGCTGGTTTTCCAGCTCGTGGCCAGTTGAAAGGGAAAATAAGACAGCATGAACCCCGAGCTGACAGTGAGGATGGAGGAAGAAAAACCCAAACCCTAACCTAGAAAAACCCAGCAGCGTGGGATCGTTGCAAGGAGAGTGTTTTCCCCAAACAGGACTGTGGATCAGAATCACCTGGGAGCTTTGTAGAAGTACAGACTCCAGGCATGTGAAATCAGCCCTTCAGCCTGGCCTTGAGTACAACGTAGGGCTGTATTAAGGCACACCTCCCTAGTTCGCCTCCTTAGTTAGGACAGGGATGGTCTGAAATGTCTGTTTAAGAGAGCAGGAATTTACACAATAAATTTCACGTTTTTTACTCTGATAGTAAAAAAAAAAAAAAAATGTGACTTTTATTTTTCTCAATTTTCAAGTCATCAAAATGAGACTTTTTTTTTTTCAGGTTGAGTGGATTCTTAAAATATCTTTGGAAAGGCACCTTGTAAATTAATTCTATAATGATCAAGCTACACATTTTATTTTATTATTTTTAAGACAATATAGCAGCAAAGTAGGTACTTATGAATCTCAAAGAAAAACAGTAATGGTCTTGGGATGACGAAGTTTTGGTGTGTATGTAATGCTAGAATGCGTTGGTGTAGTTTTGAAGTCCACAGAGGACTTTTGAAGATTTTTTTTTTTTTTTTTTTGTTTGTGAGAGAGAGAGAGAGAGGGAGTGAGAGCAAGCACAGGCAGACAGAATGGCAGGCAGAGGCAGAGGGAGAAGCAGGCTCCCCGCTGAGCAAGGAGCCCGATGTGGGACTCGATCCCAGGACACTGGGATCATGACCTGAGCCGAAGGCAGCTGCTCAACCAACTGAGCCACCCAGGCGTCCCCACAGAGGACTTTTGATCACAGTGGTGTTAGGTGAAGTTTCCTTGAGCAGGTAAGAAGATTTCTTTGGGGCTTCATGATTTTCTACAGTGACTAAATTCTGTTCTTTGGATTCAAATGTACAAGTAAGAGCGAAATTTTAAGTTTTCGGTTTAATATTTAAAACATATGATATGGTCCAGAATGAAAGCAAGATTCCTAAATACCTCTAAGCAGTCAAAGGTAGATAATCTATGTAAATTCAGTTAGAGACCAAAATAGCCAGAACTTTCCTTCCAGTGAAAAGTTGTTGAATTGACAGTGTTTGCAAGTTTTATGTGGTGACTCCTTATGGTAACAAATGCAGGATATTGGTCAGTTTCTCAACAAATAAATTTTCCTGAACTATCCAAGGGCTTTGTCATATATTACACCTCCTTTTAACAAAGAAGGTTGTCTTTTTTTTTTTTTTTTTTAAACAAAGAAGGTTGTCTTTTTTTTTTTTTTAAAGATTTTATTTATTTATTTGACAGACAGAGATCACAAGTAGGCAGAGAGGCAGGCAGAGAGAGAGGAAGAAGCAGGCTCCCTGCTGAGCAGAGAGCCCGATGTGGGGCTCGATCCCAGGATCCTGGGATCATGACCTGAGCCGAAAGCAGAGGCTTTAACCCACTGAGCCACCCAGGCGCCCCCAAAGAAGGTTGTCTTAACTGTTTCCTTATAAAAAGGAATAGAGAGGATGCCTGGGTGGTTCAGTTGGTTAAGCAGCTGCCTTCGGCTCAGGTCATGATCCTGGAGTCCCAGAATCGAGTCCCACATCGGGCTCCCTGCTCTGCAGGGAGTCTGCTTCTCCCTCTGACCCTCTCCCTTCTCATGCTCTCTCTCTCTCAAATAAATAAAATCTTAAAAAAAAAAAAAAAAAAAGGAATAGAGAAAGGGGCGCCTGGGTGGCTCAATGGGTTAAAAGCCTCTGCCTTTGGCTCCCGTGGTGATCCCAGGATCCTGGGATCGAGCCCCACATTGGGCTCTCTCCTCAGTGGGGAGCCTGCTTCCCCCTCTCCCTCTCTGCCTGCCTCCCTGCCTACTTGTGACTATGAATCTCCTAAATATAAAAATAATTTTTTAAAATATAAACTCATCCATTCCTTACATTTGTAGGAGCTGAGGCAAGAATAGAGTGGGATCTGTGGTCTTTTTTCTTTCCTTTTTTTTTTTTTTTTTTTTTTTTTTTAGTTTTTTTTTTTTTTTTTGACAGAGAGAGAGATCACAACCAGGCAGAGATGCAGGCAGAGAGAGAGGGGGAAGCAGGCTCCATGCTGAGCAGAGACCCCAATGCAGGACCCGATCCCAGGACCCTGAGATCATGACCTGAGCCGAAGGCTGACACTTAACCCATTGAGCCACCCAGGTGCTCCCTGTTATCTTCCTGCCTTTGTATCTGTTCTGTACTATAGAGGGACTTGCTTTCCGGCACGTGTGCAGCGCAGTCACATACCCAAGGTCTCTCCTCACTTGCTGCACATAGATGACCTAGATCACCCCTGGCACTAAGAATGTGTACATCAGTGGCTTGACTTATCTTCTGGAATGTTGTCATTACCTGGAAGCTTGTTAGAAATGCAGAATCTCAGGTCCCCACCCAGACCTACTGAACAAAGTATACTTTTTTATAAAATCACTAGGTGATTTGTATGCAAATTAGAGCTTGAAAACTACTGCTTTCAAGTGGGAGATGGAAAACAGAGGCCTCCATCTCTTGGGTTTAAAGGTGACACTAGTCACATGTTTGCTTCCTCTCTTGACCTCTGAAAGGACTGAGAAAGTTCTGGCCAGTGTTTAGTTCTTGCCAATTTCTTGATGAACTTATTTACACTTCAAATTATAGTTGATTTTCTATCAGTCATATATATATGTGTGTGTATATATATACACATGTATGTGCATATATGTATGTGTGTATATATTTATGTGTATATATATGTGTGTGTATATATATACATGTGTATACACACACATATATACACATGTATACATACACACACATATATATACATGTATATATATATGTATATATACACACACACACATATATATATGTATAAATTTTTCCAGTTCGGTAGTTTTCCTTAAGTTGTTTTCTTATTTGGAATGTGCTCTACCTCACCCTATACTGTCAATATCCAGTTGTACCAAGATGGCCATTTCTTCTGTGAAGCCCATCTCAGTGCCCCCTGAGTAAGATCTTTTCATTCTGACCCCATTGTCCTAGTAAAAATCTCTGGTAGACCATTTATTGAATTTTTCTCTGGTTATACAACTGAATCCTCCACTAGCTTATCAGCTTCCAGAGGTAGGAACTGCGTTCTATTCATCTTTAGATCCTCCATTACTTATAGCTTGAGACCATTAGACATTTTTTTAGAGAGGGAGAGAGAGAGTGTGTGTGTGTTAGCAAGTGGAGGGAGGGGTGGGGATAGGTGGGGAGGAGGAAGGAGAGAGAGAATCTTAAGCAGGCTTCATGCCCAGAGGGGAGCCTGAAGCAGGGCTGGATCTCACCACCCTGAGATCATGACCTGAGATGACCGGAGTCAAAATCAGGAGTTTTTTTTTTTTTTTTAAGATTTTATTTATTTATTTGACACACAGAGAGAGATTCCAAGTACGCAGAGAGGCAGGCAGAGAGAGAGGGAAGCAGGCTCCCTGCTGAGCAGAGAGCCCAATGCAGGCTTCGATACCAGGACCCTGATATCATGACCTGAGCCAAAGGCAGAGGCTTAACCCACTGAGCCACCCAGTTGCCTTTTTTTTTTTAAGATTTTATTTATTTGAGAGAGAGAGAGCACAAGCGGTGGTCAGGGGGGAGGGACAGAGAGACAGAAGGAGAAGCAGGCTCTGCACTGAGCAGGGAGCCCAATGTGTGACTGGATCCCACAGGACCCTCGGATCCTGACCTGAACCAAAGGCCATTGCTTAACTGACCCAGCCACCCAGGCAACCCCTGAAATCAAAAGTTGGACACTTAACCAACTGAGCCAAGCAGGTGCCCCTAACACAGTAGATTTTTAATAAACACGTGTGAAATTATTTTTTAAGCTTTTATTTATTTATTTAAGTAATCTCTATACCCAATGTGGGGCTTGAATTCATGGCCCTGAGATCAAGAGCTGCATGCGCTGAGCCAGCCGGGCACCCCCTGCATGTGTGAAATTAAATCCACATCATTTAAGTTTATTTTTAGTGACTCTTATAATTCTTTGGATGTTGAGAAAGGGATTTTACTCACAAGTTTTATCACATTTAGGAAAGGGTACACTTTTTGCTTCTCATGTAAAATTGTGCTTATGACTGATCTGGTGGTCATGAAGAGAAGTGAGGGCTAAGCCAAAGGTGTTCTTTGATGGGAGCCCTTGAAAAGCTAGCTCTAGTTCTGTCAGTATGATAATATTTAGCTGAAGGAATAGCTTTAGCTTGGAAAATAAACAACAGGTATAGGAAGAACAGAGTTGGAGAAAAAGAAAATTATGAACCATAGAATATGAAAATATAAGGGAAAGGTAAATTTCTATGACCCTTCTAATCCTTTGGCTCCTCATGCTCATGGATTATAATTAGGGAGGCAGGTGGCATAGAAGATGGGGTGAACTTGGAACTGTGGGACCTGTGCTCTAGTTTTGGCTCTTCTACTAATTAACTGAGCACCTGAGAAACTTACTAACATTTTTGGGTCTCTGTAATCCCATCTAAAATATGAATAGTTAGATTCACTACTTCTTTTTTTTTTTTAAGATTTTATTTATTTATTTGACAGAGAGAAAGAGAGAGAGATAGAGAGCACAAGCAGGCAGAGTGGCAGAGGGAGAGGGAGAGGGAGAAGCAGGCTCCCCACTGAACAGGAAGCCAGATGTGGGACTTGATTCCAGGACCCTGAGATTATGACCTGAGCCAAAGGCAGCCGCTTAACCAACTGAGCCACCCAGGTGTCCCAGATTCAGTACTTCTTAACCAAAGATGAAAAGCTAAAAGAGCATGTTTAAAGACACGTGGCCAGGTATGATGCCTGGAAATGCATATTCACTAGGTAGTGATGGGACCTAGGCATTATGTGGCTTTCAATATTCATTTCTGGTTAAGAATCAGTTGATTAGATGCACTCTTATTATTCTTTCTAGCTCAAATGTTCCCTGATTTAATGACTATTAGCCCCTTAATTAATTCATGGTTTTGAGTCTATGTGTTCAGGGGCACCTGGGTGGCTCAGTTGGTTAAGTGTCTGCCTTCAGCTCAGGTCATGATCCCAGGGTCCTGGGACTGAGTCTTGAGTTGGGCTTCCTGCTCAGCGAGGAGCCTGCTTCTCCCTCTGCCTCTCCCCTTGCTTGTGCTCTCTCTCTCTCTGTGTCAAATAAATAAATAAAATTAAAAAAAAAAAAAGGAGTCTATGTGTCTGTAAGACACTTCTGGTTTTCCTTCTTCCTTCAGGAACACAAACCCCGAATTTTAGCTCAGCACATGCTTTGCAGAATAAAAATTATGCTCTGTAGTTTCCCTTTGGGTATGGCCACGGGCGAAATTCTGGCTAAAGGGAAGTGGTGTACACGAATTCTGGAAGTGCCCTCAAAGCAAAGAAGTGTGCCATTCCTCCTTCTTTGTGTGGACTGGCATGCATAAATGATGGCAAAATATGGGTCAGTCACATTGGTCTGTGACACAGCAGCTGGAAGTTGAAGATGGGAGAGAACCAAGAGAGGGCTAGCCTGTCCAGGATACCATGGAGTGCTGCGTCAGCCATGAACTTACTACTCCAGGCTTCCTTTCCAGGTGGGAGAAATACATTATTATCTAGTTAAAGTAACTGCTATTTTGGTTTTACTCTTTATTTCAACCAAACCCATTTTAAACTAGCATAATGTGGAGCAGGAAAAGACTTATGGACTCCTGTTTTGTTTCCTAATCTGCATGTCAGTATGAATTGGACTGTCTATTCACTCTTTTGTTTTCTACTTCTGTAAGTGTTGTATGTCAAGACAGTAATATTTTGGGGGTGCCTGGGTGGCTCAGTGGGTTAAAGTCTCTGCCTTCGGCTCAGGTCATGATTCCAGGGTCCTGGGATGGAGCCCCACATCGGACTTTCTGCTCAGCGAGGAGCCTGCTTTCCACTCCCCCTGCCTCCAACCTCTCTGCTTACTTGTGATCTCTATCTGTCAAATAAATAAATAAAATCCTTTAAAAAAAAGACAATAATATTTTGTCTCACTGAGAGAACTTTTAGAATCAAAAATTGATGGAGGGGCATCACAATCATAGGAAGCACAATTTTCTTTTTATGATTTTTATCCTTATCTCTACAAATGTGTATAATTTCCCTTAGATATATGTAAAATTTTTGGCCTTAAAAATGGCCAGTTCTGATCAATTTTGTATTGAGCCTCGAACTACAGTGAAATACCAAGCACACCATTGAAATTGTATAAGCTGTTGCTAACAATTGTTCTTACTGGCGATGGGTAAACATGTGGTGTCGAATTTTTAAAATACTTCTATCTATTTTTCAAATGTTTGGGCTTTGACAAGAAATCATTAGAAAAAACTCGAATCCTTTTCCTTCGCATGTCTGGTTGACACACATAACACACATATGTGCACACACAACCACACTCCATCCTATGCTACCCTGGAATTTGTTTCTTATAAACTCATTCATGTTTGCCTCGTAGAAAAATTACCTCTAAAAACTTTTTAAAAAACATTGAGCTTTTTGTACATTTTAGATTTCTGACTTGGGGCAGGGATGGGAAGATGGTGAAAGATAAAATTAGATAAATAAGTATCGAATTTTATAGTATATATATTACTTTTACATTATTTGTATATTAGGTTCAAGGGATAAAATCTGCCAAATTCTGGGATCAGAAATCAGGTGATAATTTTGTCCATTTCTAAACCTTTTTTTAAAAAATTTATTTATTTGACAGACACAGCGAGAGAGGGAACACAAGCAGGGAGAGTGGGAGGGGGAGAAGCAGGCTCTCTGCTGAGCAGAGAGCCCGATGTGGGACTCGATCCCAGGACCCTGGGATCTTGACCTGAGCCGAAGGCAGAGGCTTTAACCCACTGAGCCACCCAGGTGCCCCCATTTCTAAACCTTTTAATAATAGTGGAAGTGCCACAATAGGTTTTTCGTGCTACTTAATAAGAAACTCTCTCTGTCTCTCTTTCTCACATGTGCACACCACATCCCAACACAAACTCATCCTCACGCAGAATAGAAACCAAACCAATCAAACCATACAAAAAGGTGATTGGAAAGCAAAGGACATAGAGACTAGCCTCAAAGAGCTTTCTCTTCTTACCTTCATTCCTCTCATCTGGGTTAGTGTAGATGGAAGCCAGAGTAAATAAGGAAAAGATAACAAAAGCCAGTAAAATGAATGCCATTTCCAGCCTGGTGAATGGAAGTTCCATGAGCCGCCACAAATGTCTTCACCTGTAATAGAAACGGAACAGTGGCTCAGCACACTCTAATCTAGAGACAGTTTGTTCGACAATTATTTATTTTAGCATTAAACACTTGTGAGATTCATTGAAACTTGTTAAGGTATTTTCATGCACCTGGAACAATACATTTGGCGAGTGTGCTCTTGTTTTCTCGAAGTTTGGCGGAACTATTGGTATCACTGAACTTATGCCTTTACCGTGCAGATTAGAAGAGAACATGAATGAATGGCAGAGGCAGTTTCTGTTTACATACATTTGTGAGTTTTTGGATACCCCTCTGGGAGTAAAAACAGGGTGTATTTCATTTCAGGAAGGAATAAGAAGTGATGTTAGTATCTATCTGACATGACTAGACCCAGCTTCAGAGTAAAATCTCTTTTGTTCACGTGCCTGAAATTACCTGGCATCTGCCAGCCAGGGGATAAATAGACGATTTGAAGCAATTTTTTTTTTTAAAGATTTTTATTTATTTATTCGACAGAGAGAGATCACAAGTAGACAGAGAGGCAGGCAGAGAGAGAGAGAGAGTGAGAGAGGGAAGCAGGCTCCCCGCTGAGCAAAGAGCCCGATGCGGGGCTCGATCCCAGGACCCTGAGATCATGACCTGAGCCGAAGGCAGCGGCTTAACCCACTGAGCCACCCAGGCGCCCGATTTGAAGCAATTTTTATTGAAAAAACCCACAGACCTCAGGTAGCTGGACCAAACCTAGCCTAACTAAATACAAACGTGTTAACAATTCAGCCGTGGAGCTTCCAGTATCAGACTCCAACAACAAGATCTCGTGTATGTTGACAGGAAATAGGATCTCCATTGGGGGAAAATTATAGCATTATCTAGTTGGAAGTAACCTCCCTCTTTTTGTCTTTCTGCCTTTCAGCATTTACTACATGAATGCCAAATATTTAAATGACTCCAGATATGTGGGTTAATGTTATAATTTTAAGAACACCCAGAGAATGAGATTTCACATCCTTCCACTGTAACTCATTCTAAATTCATTTACTGTCTATTTTGTGGAAGTGATTTATTGAGTCTTTCATCGAAGGGTTCAGTTTTCTCTGAATGTATTTTTAAGATGACCTCATCAGACCCTGTAACTGAGAGACAACATAGGTTTGTCCTCTGCAGAACAGAGGTGGCTGAGGGAATCATGGGTTCTTAAAAATCTGCTGGCTTTGACAGATTTCTTTTCTTTTGGACATTTAAAAAAAAAAAATTTGAAAATAGTTTGGGAACTCTGATTAGAAGCTTGTAGCTTTTTGTGTTTTTTTTTTAAGACAGAATCTTGTAGGACAGAATTTCTATGTCATGGGTAAGCATGGTTTTTTTTTTTTTTTTTTTTTTTTTTTTTAAGAGAGAGACAGGGCAGGAGAGAGAGAATCTTAATCCATGCGCCACACAGAGCCCAACTCAGGGCTTGATCTCATGACCTGAGCTGAAAACAAGAGTTGGATGCTTAACCGACTGAACCACCCAGGTGCCTTTGGTATGTATGTTTTAAAATATAAGATATAAAGGATACTGCAAATGGAGGTTAAAAGGTATCTTAAAACATTTTAATACAATTGCACATCGACCTAGTTAATTCTGGTTAATGGGAGCCCAGCTTTCTAGAGTATGACCCTACCACAATGTGTTTAACCACTCTTGAACTGATGGAAATTTGGGCTCTTTCTAGTTTTTTGTCTTTACCAACAATGCGGCAGCAAAGATTTTTTTGTAAATGTAACTTTGCAGAGAGGTTCAGATTTCTCTAGGAAAGATTTATAGAGGTAGAATTACTGAAACTATACAACTTTGAAGTATTATTTCTTCATAAATTTCTGTGGAATTTGCAAAAAACCAATACCATATGTAAAGGACTGTTTCCCCAATCTTTTCCCAACGCTCTCTCTTTAGTGTTTTTTCCACCAGTTTGAAGTTGAAAATTCTCTCTCTGTTTAAACTGTTTTTTTCCCTGATTTTTAGTGATTTTTTTCATATGTTGACTATTTATATACTTTGGTCTGTGAAAGCCTTGTTCCTATCCTTTGTCCAGTTTTAAACTGGGCATTTGTAATTTTCTCACTAATTTGTAGACACTCATTATGTATTTTAGATATATATATTCTATTATCTTCAATCTATCTTTTGTCTTTGCTTCTGGTATATTTTGTTATTTAGATTTTTAAAAAAAATTATTTTTATGAAGTTAAATCCACCTTGACTAAAAAGCCCTTGTCCATCTCTGGTCCCATTCCTAGTTCTCTCTGGGGTCTTGCCATCTCTGGGATTTTAAAGGAATTTAAAGTTAATTATTACCTATGACCACCAGAGCGTTGTTGAATTGGCGATGTCATCCATACTGCCTCGCCATTTCTTCCCGTCATCCCTGCCGCATCAAAACCCAGACTCACAGCTCCATTCTCAGATTGAGAAGGCATGAGGAGGAGCTGTCCAACACAGTAATTAAAACAGAAGTGGGTGTTCTGGATGGTTTGGGGAAAAGTGAAATTTTATTTTATGGTATGTCTGTATCTGTAATCATGGATGAATTCTGTTTATTTCTCTGGGAATGTATTTTTTTTTTTCCACTCCAGTGTTTCCAAAATCCAAGGTGAATTTCTATGAGTACAGACAGAATCTGCTAAATCATGTTGACAGTAAGTCTGGGCAATATTATAGGAACTGGCTGATATTAAGTTACCTTGGCATAAATAAGCAGAATTTAATGATTTATTTAAAGGCCTGATTCTTTGTAATAAGTAAAGGAATGTTGTGTGATCTTTGTAGTAGGTCAACACATTATTGGCTGCTTTTAAAGTCACATAAGCTTTCTTTTCTATATATAATTTTAATATCTTAAAATAAGAAATAGGCTTAGGGTTTTTTTTTAAACTACAGTTTTAGATTTACAGAAATATTGAGCAGACAGTACAGAGAATTCCATATATTCTCCTTCCTTCTCTGCCATTTCTTCTATTATTAACAACTTGCATTAGCATGGTTTGTTTGTTACAATTAATGAACCAATACGGAAATGTTATTATTAACTGAAATCCATAATTTACATTAAGGTTCACTCTTTGTGTTATATGTTTCTGTTGGCTTTGGCAAACTTATGTCAACCTCACTACAGTATCATACAGAATAGTTTCTCTTATGCTTCATTATTCATCCCTGTCCTCCCTCTTTTCCACTCCTGGCAACCATTAAACTCGTTACGATCTCTAGTTGTTGTTGTTTTTAAAGATTTTATTTATTTTAGAGAGAGAGAGAGAGAGAGAAAATTGAGAACCAGCACGGGGAGGGGGAGAGGGAGAGGGAGAAGCAGGCTCCCCGCTGAGCAGGGAGGCTGACTCAGGACTCTATCCCAGGACCCTGAGATCAGACCTGAGCTGAAGGCAGATGTTTAACTGACTGAGCCACCCAGGCGCCCTAGTAGATACTGTTTTTAATCTCCATTTCATAAATGAGGGCACTGAAGCTCTGAGACATGAACTAACTTATCTTAAACTATAAGACTAGCGTGTGGGGGCTCTTGGCTGTGGCTCTTAATCTTGGGGTCATGAGTTTGAGTCCCACATTGGGGTAGAGCTCACTTAAAAAATTACAAAAAGATAAAACTAGTATATGCAGAGCTAGAATACCGCCTCTGGCAGCCTGGGTTCCAGAAATCCTCACTCTTAATATACTATACTGGCCATGAGCCAACCACTAAGCAAGCAGGCAAGCAAACAAACCAAAACCTACCCTCATAGTTAGAATACTGTTTTGCAAAACATTATGCAGATTAACTGGAAAGGAGTTTTTATGTTAGGTAGTGGAAGAAGATAATATTGGTTAGGCAAAGGACAAATGAAAGAATTTAATGTCATAGTGACAGCTTAGACTTAAATGCTGTTGGATGGTAAATATAATGTCATTAATAGTACAAGCCATGGGGCACCTGGCTGGCTCAGTCAGTAGATCATGCAACTCTTGATCCTAGGGTTGTGACTTTGAGCCCCATGTTGGGCATAAGGGATTACTTAAAAATAGAGTACAATGTCATGATGAGGTAGTGTTTTGAGAATATTAATTGCATCTCCAAGTGAAGAACAGATTGAAGGAAAAGAACTCTAACTGTAATAAACTTGGAGTGAGATTTTTTAGGTCTGTATTAGGTTCTGGCAATATGATTAGAGAGGAAGGGAGGAATCTAAGAAATGTAAAGGAAGGGCAGAAGGATCTTGGAAGTTGGCTGGCTAAATGGGGTGCAGAGGGTGCCCCAATACCAGTTAAAATGCAGTACAAGGAGGAAGAGGGGAGATGAAGATAGTGGGGCGGGGGGAAGGTCCACAGAATCATGTGTGAATTCAGCAATAGAGGATATGAATTCTTTAAATTTCCTCACGGTCAGCAGAGATGTAGAATACGTTGTTGAACATTCTGCAGTCTTTCAATGTTTGGAACTTAGATCAATCATGCTGTGTGCCTCTTCAGAGAATATGAAGCCTGTTAAGTTTGTTAAAGCAGCTCAGAGAACAAAAAATCGTTTTTATTGTCAGTATCCCAATGAGGACTGTTTTCTCTTGGAAAAAGAGAAGAAAGCCAAGTAAAAACAGAGAAGGAAAAGAAATGGTACCATCTAGTGGTCACGAGATGCTATAGGTTGGAAGCGAAAGAGCATGAATGGCCAGAGCTCTCTGCGATGCTTCATGTTGTGGTGGTACACACATACTAAGATATTCGTACACTCAGTTGCACTTGCTGAATGACGGGTGTGTTCTCGGCTCCCGTACTGTTGTTTCTACCTCATATTTCAATCTGATAAATGTCTCCTTGATTGATCTTCTCAGTCTTTATTTTGGTTTCTCTCCCATATTGACCTCTGCTCTCTTAGACTCCATATTTCAAGACATCTCTCTTCAAATTTTGACTAAAAAGCCATCTTCTTCCTGAGAAGGTTCCCTTAAGTACAATTTCAGGTTTGGAAAGAAAATTAAAGATCACCTTGCCTATTCACTACACAATGAATTCTCCCTAAACTGTTTTGGCAGAATAGATCCCAGCTCAAGTTTGAATTCCTCTAGTGACTGGGTACTCCCTACCTTTGGAAGCAACCCTTTTAACCTCTGGCCAGCTTTCTGCTCATTAGAAAACTCTTTCTTTAGAAGAGCTGACTTTTTCTCCTCATAGCCATTCCAATTCAGTTCTTAAACAGTTCTGCATTTGTGTGAGAGCTATTCAAATATTGGAAGACAATGAATTTATAACATGTCACTTACACCTCCTTTCTTTTCTCTAAAAAAACCATTCCTGATCTGACATAGTTCTGAATCTCTTTTCCAATGTGATTTCTCTCTCTGGTTTCCAAATCTTTTATGTGAAGTACCCAAGTGGAAGACAATACTTTTTTTTTTTTTTTAAGATTTTATTTATTTATTTGACAGAGAAAGATAGAGAGCGAGTGAGCACAAGTAGGCAGATCGGCAGGCAGAGGGAGAGGGAGAAGCAGGCTCTCCGCTGAGCAGGGAGCCTGATGCGGGGCTCGATCCCAGAACCCTAGGATCATGACCCCAGCCGAAAGCAGCCGCCCAACGGATTGAGCCACCCAGGCGCCCCATGAAGACAATAATTTGATTTGCTTAGGGTCCCATAGAGCAGTAGCTGTGTGCACTGCCTTTTACGTGTTCTCCTTTCCCAGTGATCTGGTTGCAAATCAGGACTGATTTAAAAAAAGAAAAAAAAAATATATATATATACATATATATATGTATATATATATATATATATATATATACACACTAACTGACAGACTAAACCCCCATGGCTCTTTTTCTCTGTATTATTACCAAATTGTCAAATTGTTCTTTTTTTAAGATTCCATTTATTTGAGAGAGAGAGAGAGATAGTGAGAGAGATCACAAGATCACAAGAAGCAGGCTTCCCACTGAGCAGGGATCCTGTCCTGGCACGGGGCTGGATCCCAGGATCCTGGGATCATGACCCGAGCCGAAGGTAGCTGCTTAACTGACTGAACCACCAAGGCGCCCCAAATTATAGTTCTTAACTTGAATTCTTTTATAGTTGGTTGTTCGATCCTTAATATTTTTTTATTCATTAGATTTCATATTATTAGATTTAGCCCATCTATCCCACCTGTCTAATACCTTTTTTGGGATCATTTTCTCATCATGCCACAACTTTGTGAATCCTTTCAGTTTTATGTCACCTATGCCAATGGGTGCGTCTTCTACACGAGCCTTTAAATATTTGGTGAAAACACTGCTTAGAACAAGGTTATTTGCTCAATGAGAACAAGTCAAAATATACTGTGGTTTATTGGCTTTTCTTAATCTACATGTTTAGGGAATCCACTTTTTGGAGTTTTAGGGGGAATATAGGAGATAAAGTACCTTGAACAGTGCCTTACATTTGGTGGGTGCTCAGTAAATTAGTCATTGAAATTTATCCCCCTTCCTGAAAAAAAATTTTTTTTTAAAGATTTGTTTATTTATTTGAGAGAGAGAGAGAGAGAGAACATGCACACATGTGCATGTGTGAGTGAGCATGGGGTGGCAGTAGATGGAGGGGAGGAGGGGCAGAGGACAAGAAAGAGTCCTCAGGCAGACACTACACTGAGCAGGGAGCCCCACAAAGTGCTCTGTCCCCTGACCCTGAGATCATGACCTGAGCTGAAATCAAGAATAGGACATTTAACTAACTGAGCCACCCAGGTGCCCCAACCCTCTTCCGGAAATTGCTAAGTTTAATTTGCCTCTGCAGATCTGTTCTTTGTAAAACATAAATCCCTCAATTTTAAACTGTGTCTCTATATGGTCAATCTTCAAAATTTTTCAGGTTTTAGCTACATACTTATTTTAAAGAGACTATTCTCATCCCTTTTAATGTATTTATTGGTTTTTAGTTTATTTAATATCATTTTTCTGGGTTTCTAAAGGGTGATTTAAAAATAATACTTACTGATTTTTTGTGATTATAAATATTATATTTGTTGGGGAATTTTGGAAAGTAAAGTAAAATAGGAAAAAAAATCACAGAAAATTTTGTGTTCTCATTTTGATATTCTCACAGAATTCTTTAGGCAGTGGCTTTATATTTCTGAAAGAACCATCACCAAATTTGCAATTCTCTAAGGTGTAGGTTTCCTAGGGTTTTTTTTTTTCCCTTTCTGCCTTCTAAGGATATATACGTGTGTGTACACACACACACACACACACACACACACACACGCTATTTTAACTCAAGTTCATGCTAAGAATATTAACTTTCATTTTTTCTTTATTCTTTTGTCTCTAGTTAGATATTCATCCCCTAATCAAAAACAGTCAGAATCTCTTTGTGATTGAAAAATAATAGATCTCCAAAGTCTTTTTAATTCAGGGCTATTTGAGGTCTATTTTTGCCCCAGGAGAGCATGAATACAGGTATCTTTAGATTTTCCTCTTTGCTAGTTCTTCAAAGTGTTTCACTCCTCTAGGCAGTATAGAATCACATAAATCCACCCACAAATGAGTAGCTCCAATGCTTTTCAACCTGAGAGAGTTTAGATGAGTTTTACATGACGTATAAACGAGTGTTTTGTATCTTACTTTATGGCAGTATTGTTGGCTCTGTTTAGATGCTGCCGAGTATTTTCTATCATTTTTGCTGAACTAGACATTTTATCATTTTGGTTGCAGTAGATGTTTGTTAAAATGAAAGAAAGACATTCAGGACATCATAACTGTAATTCCAGCATCCTGAATTCCAGATGATGTCCGGTATATCTCCAGTGTCTGGTTCCCTAAAACTTGGGAGGAGCTGTCCTATTTTGTTTTGCCTATACTTGTTGCCATTTAAAAAAAAAATATTTTATTTATTTATTTGACAGACAGAGATCACAAGTAGGCAGAGAGAGAGAGGAAGGGAAGCAGGCTCCCTGATGAGCAGAGAACCTGACTCGGGGCTCAATTCCAGGACCTTGGGATCATGACCTGAGCCCAAGGCAGAGGCTTTAACCCACTGAGCCACCCAGGCACCCCTACTTGTTGCCATTTTAAGGCAGAAATACTTATGTCACCTCCGAATCATTAGCTTTACACTGGCGAGTTTCTATTGAAAGTTAGAGAGTTTCCTGTTTGGTACTCCTTGGCCTTGCAGAGTGTGTGTTGTGTGATTGCTGGGCGTGTTGGAGACTGGATGGAATGAGGTGGCTCTCTTGCATGTTCTTCTCCTTCCCGTAAACACTTGGCTCCCACTTCCAGAACCCTGGAATTGGGAGCCAAGACAAAGCATGGGATACTTCATTAAATTGAGTCTGCTGTCCAGGTTGGAGGTTACTTGTCACATCTCAGGCATAACTGTGATGGTGGGTCATGGGGCTGCTGGACAGCACAGTCTTATTGACCTAACTCTTGCCAACTATAGACTCTATTTTAGGAATGAGTAATCGACCATGGCTTCTTTTACTGTTTGTCAGTGCTGTGATTTCTGGATTGCTAGATCCAAAGGGCAGACATTGTGTCTGTTTTTATAACTACCTCTATAAAATTATAAGATAAGCCCTGAGTTTCAAGACCAGTTTATAACCATTTTTTTGTGATAATAATGGATGACTTGATGAAAAAGATAAGAGAATTATGTGAAGCATAGAAATAAACTCAAGAAAACGATTCAATTATTTTATGAAACTGTTAAGATGAAGTTTTTAGTTCACCTTTTTTTAAAAGATTTTATTTATTTATTTGAGAGAGAGAGAGACAGAGATAATGAGAGAGAGATCATGAGTGGGGAAGAGAGGGAGAAGCAGACTCCCACCAAGCAGGGACCCTGATGCGGGGCTTGATCTCAGAATCCCGAGACGATGACCTGACCTGAAGGCAGATGCTTAACTGAGCCACCCAGGTGCCCCTTTAGTTCACTTCTTTGTATTAGCAATGGTCAACAGAATATTTCTCTGATAAATTTATACTATAGCATGAAGTTCGGTTTCTAGTAAATCCTGTGTGTGTGTGTTTTAATGAAGAGTTGGCATTCAAATACTATAAATGAATATATGGTGAGGCTCTAAATGATCTAAAAATAAGCAAGACACTTTAAACCTTGAGCTTAGCATAGCAATAAAAACTTAGAGCTGGGCAATTGTTTTGAGAAATACACAATGACAATATTGCTATGCTACAAGGAACTCAAGAGATTTCATTAGACAATCATCTCATGTGTCCTTGGATTTTTAAGTACCATTTCTCAAATTTAACATGTTCTTATTTCATCTCACCCCCTGACCTTTCCATTCATACTCTTCCCTTCTCATTTGACAACTCCATCACCCTTTTGGTTAATCAGGACAAAACCCTTGAATGAAGTCATCCTTGACTCTTCTCTTTCACACCCCATATCCTCTTTTATTAAGGAATCCTGTTGGCTTTACCTTCAAAATATATTCAGAATCTCATCACTTCTACCACCTTGATTTAAGTTTTTTTTTTTTTTTTTGAGTGGGACTTGAACTCATGACCCTGAGGTCAAGGGTCAGCTGCCCTGCTGACTGAGCCAATCAGGCATGCTTAGGTACACTTAGTTCTTACAAGGTTTAATGAGATAACCTCCTAAATGATCACTCAGTTTCCTCCCTTGCTTTTCTTAAGTCTGTTCTTAGTATTTTAAAAACTAAGTGGGGAGTCTGCTTATCTCCCTCTCTTTCTGCCCCTCCTCCCACTCACACGTTCTTTCTTTCTAAAATAAATAGATAAATCTTAGGAAAAAGAATAATAATATCTATCTCACAGGGTTGCTGTGGTGATTAAGTGAATTAACATATATAATACACCTAATAGAGTAAAATATATATAATACACCTAATATAGCAACTGACCCATTGTAGGATCTTACAAAATGAAAGCCATTATTACTGATTTCCTTATCCACAGGAAGATTATGATAGGCTCTCACAAGATGGTGCATCTATCAAACACTAAAGAAAAATAAACGCACCAATCTTACATAAAACCTTTCAGAAAATAAAAGCAGAGGAAAATGGTTCCTAATCATATTATGAGGCTTGCATTAATTTTGATAAACAAACCTGACAGATAACTACAAAAACAACAACAAGAGAAAATTACAGGTTGATATTCCTAATGAATATAAACAGAAAAATCCTAACAAAATAAGAGCAAAATAAGATCCAGTGGTGTACAGAAAAGGAAGACAGAAAGACCAAGTTCATCCCAGGTTATTCTTAGGTTGGTTTAACATTTGACATTCAATCAATGTAATTTCCTCTATTAAGAGTATAATGAAAAAAAACCCTGTATAACCATTTAAATCAATGCAGAGAACTCATTTGACAAAATTGCACTCCATTCACAACAAAAAAATTCCTAGAAAATTGGAATAGAAGGGCTCTTCCTTAATCTGATAATGTGACTCTCTAAAAAAACTGTGACTACCATCATAATTAAAGGTGAAATATTGAATGCTTTGTCCCTAAGCAATAATGTCCACTCCAGCCACTTCTATTCAGTGTTACACTGGTATAGTTCTAGTCATTGCAATAAGGTGAGACATAAAAATAAAAAAACCTGAAGAACATAACAAAAGTAAAACTATCTCTATTTGCAGATGACATGATAGTTTAAGTGGAAAATCCTAAGGATTCTACAAAGGAATTATTAGAATTTGTCAAGATCTCAACATACAAGGTCAGTATTAAAAAAACAGTTATATTTTGATCGGTTTCAAAAATTATAAGATAAAATCTAAGAATTCTCTTTAAAATAGAATTTAAATACTTAGGAATAAATGAACAAAAGAGGTACAAGGCCTTTACATTGAAATACTTACCATACGTCTGGTACTTGTAAACACTCAAATTTTTATTACCCTCATAAAGCTAGTTCAAATTTGGTTTCTGTCATCTCAACCAAAGGGGTACACTCTATTTTTTCCCCAAAGGAGTGCATTCTAATGAATACTTTTCACATACGGTGGCAAAACTTAAAATGATGTAAAGAAATGGCTGGTTTTCATCATATAGTCTTAGAAAGAACATTAGATTAAAATATTTCTCTTTGTTTTTTCCTTTTTTAAAGAATTTATTTATTTATTTGACAGAGAGAGAGAGAGAGAGAGAGAGCATAAGAGGGGGAGCGGCAGGCAGAGGGAGAGGGAGAAGCAGGCTCCCTACTGAGGAAGGAGCCTGATATGGGACTTGATCTCAGGACCCTGGGACCATGACCTAAGCTGAAGGCAGATGCTTAACCAATGGAGCCACCCAGATGTCCCCTTATGTGTATTTTTAAATAATAAATCCATCATAGTAGTAGAAGACAGGCACAAGGATGGTGAATGGAATGTCAGTTTAAAGGAATCTCAGAAACACATGATGTAGACAGGATCAGAAGATGGAAAAGCCCACAAAGGCTGAAGAGTTGGCTGCACAGTTCAAGTGACCTGAAGGCCGCTGGGGGAGGGAGCTGGCTTAACACCAGCAGGGTGGGTGGGATCAGCTGACTGTAGCTATAGGGCACATAACTCCTCCCTAAGAATAGTGGGGATGCGAGGAAGCTGGAGAGACCCCCAGGCCAGTGGAGAAGTGAAGTTGTCACTGTAAGGAGGGCTTAGCTATTTATTTATTTATTTAAAATAAAGGTGATTCCTAGCCTCTTCTTGATTTCTCAGTAACAGGGGATCCCTGTCCTACTTTCTGCCAGACTAGCCTTTCACTCAATCAGCTTCACCCTCCATCCTGAAAGAAAATGGGAATAAATCCTACTGGGGGATAAATCCCACTCAATTTATTCTTTTTGTTTTGGTTAGTATTCCATTTTATGAAAAATCTCCATTTTGCTATCAATTCATGTGACAATATGCATATTTGGCTTGTTTCCAGTTTGGGACAAATTATGAACAAAACTTCTGTGACCATTTATGTAAAAAAAAAAAAAAAAGACCTCTACCTTTAAAACTACAAAGCACTTCTGAGAGAAATCATAAATTGAGAGATATACCATATTTATACATTGGAAGACTTGGTATTGTTAAGCTTATTCTTAACCTATAAATTTAATGTAATCATAGAAATTGATCATCTGATTCTAAACTTTCTATGGAAATGCAAAGGAGGTAGCACATCCAAACATTTTCGAGAAAAGAGAGTAAATTTAAAGGACTCATATTACCTGACTTGGCAACTTACTGTGAAGCCATAGTAATAAAAAAAGTGTGGTGTTTGCATAAGAAGAGACAAATGAATTAATGGAACTGAATAGAGTCCAAAATTAAGATCTACTCTTTATGGTCATTTGATTTTTCTATAGTCTCCAAAGAAACCCAGTAGAGAAAGGGAAAAAAATAGTTTTTTTTCTCTTTTAAACACTGGATATTCATTAGAAGATAGATATTCACTAAGCTAGATATTCATTAAAAAAGAAAGAAAGCAAAGAACTTCCACTCTTGCTTCACACCAAACACAAACACATAGTTTTAGAACTGAATGTAAAAGTTAAAATGATAAGACTTCTAGGGAAAAAGAAAAAAAAAAACACAAAAAACATAATTATCTTTCCAACTTGAGAAAAAACAAGACGTTTTTAGGTAGCACACAGAAATTCATGATAATACAAAAATAGGTACTTAGACTTCACCAAATTTTAAAACTAGTGCTCACCAATTACACATTTAAGAAATTGAATAAGAAGCGCCTGGATGGCTCAGAGGGTTAAGCTTCTGCCTTCCGCTCAGGTCATGATCCCAGGGTTCTGAGATGAGCCCTGAGAAGGGCTCCCTGCTCAGCAGGGAGCCAGATTCCCTCTCCCTTTGCTGCTCCCCGCTGCTTGTGCTCTCTCTCTGTGAAATTAATAAAATCTTACCCCCCACAAAAAAAGGAAAAGAAAATGAATGAGCCAGCCACAGACAGGAGGAAAATATTTACAAAACATGCATTTGACAAAGAACTTGTAGCTGCAACATACACTTACAAAAGCACCTCTAATTCAATAATAAAAAGACCAACAGTCCATTTTTAAAAAAAAATGGGCCAAATGTTTAAATAGACATTTAATAATGCTATGCAAATGACCATGGGAAGACCCTCAGCCACAGGAGACATCAGGTAAATGCTGATCAAAGCACAATGAGCTAGGACTGCCCAACCAGCAGAATAACACAGACTAAGAGCTGCTTAACCTCAAAATTGACAAGATGATGGAGTAACTGAACTGCTCCCACAGTGTTGGTGAGGCTGATAAAATGATATAATTACTTTAGAAAAATCTCTGGTAGAGTCTTATAAAACCAAGGTTATTACTACATTATGACCAAGCAGCATGTGTGCAAGGAAAGATTTTTGTAAGAATGTTTATAACAGGTTTATTCAGAATAGCTAAAAACCTGGGTGAAGCCCCAGTTTCCACCAACGAGAGGTAGATAAACAAACTGTAGTATATTCATCCAACAGGCTACTGCTCATCAGTAAAAAAGGAATGACCTACTGATACACACAAAAACATGAATGAACATAAAAACAACATCGTGCATACACACTGTCTGAAGGAGACGAAGAATGCTTACCTCTGGAGGTAGGAGGAGGCACCGACTAAGCAGGGGAATATAAAGTTTTCTAGATCTGGAATGATGACAAGGATTTGGATCACACAGATGTATATATTTATCAAAGCCCATCTGATAGTATACTAAAGATTTGTGCTTCTTACTGCACACGAACTTTATCTCAAGAAAAAAGTTAAACAATTGAACTCTAGTTAGTGACATGTATCCCTAAATGTTTAGGTAAAGTATACTGAGGTCTGCAACTTTATTTCTTTTTAAGATTTTATTTATTTCTTTGTTTGTTTATTTATTTATTTGACAGAGAGAGAGAGCGAGAGAGCAGCAGCAGCAGAGGGAGAGGGAGATACAGAATTCCCGATGAGCAAGGAGCTCGACGCGGGGCTGGATCCAGGGACCCTGGGATCATGACCTGAGCCGAAGGCTGACGCTTAACTGAGTGAGTCACCCAGGTGCCTTGAGGTCTGCAGCTTTAAAATGCATCATACAAGTAAAGACGATGGAGCCTCTGGGTTGGTGAACATGTGTTGATTGGGGAAAGTGGTGCTCCAGGACAGGGCATGGAAGCTCTGGGCCCTTCCCAACACTTTGCCCTGGGCTTCTCTTCTGTCTGGCTGTTCCTGACTTATATCTCTTATCTTAAACCAGACATCAGAAAACAATTAAAAAATATCGATAAAATACCAAAAGAATAATCCAAAAAGAAAGAATTGATAATCTGGACTTCATTAGAATGAAAAAGTGCTTCGCGAGGGACTATATTTGGAGAGTAAGAAGACAAGCCACAGACTGAAAGAAAATATTTGCAAAACTCAATATCTGATAAAGCAGTGTTTTCCAAGATATGCAAAGAACTCTCAAACCAAAAATAGAACATAAACCCAGTTAAAAAGTAAACCAAAGACCTTTACAGACACCTCACCAAAAAAGATACAAATGTCACTCAGCATATGAAAAGATATTTCATATCATATGTTATCAGGAAAATGCCAGGTAAAATGAGATACTGCCATGTACCTATTAGAAATCCAGATCACTGACAACATGAAATACTGGTGAAGACATAGAACTGTAGAAACTCTCATTTGTGGCTGATGAGAATGCAAAATGGTACAGCCATTTTTTTTTTTTTAAGATTTTATTTATTTGACAGAGAGACAGAGGTCACAAGTAGGCAGAGAGGCAGGCAGAGAGAGAGGGAGAAACAGGCTCCCTGCTGAGCAGAGAGCCCGATGCGGGACTCGATCCCAGGACCCTGAGATCATGACCTGGGCAGAAGGCAGAGGCTTAACCTGCTGAGCCACCCAGGCGCCCTGGTACAGCCATTTTTAAAAAAGATTTGTTCACTTATTTTAGAAAGAATGAGAGAGAGAGAGAGAGAGAGTAGGAGTTGGGGGGCAGAGGGAGAGCGAGAGAGAATCTCTAACAGACTCTGCGTGGGTCTCGATCTCACGACCCGGACATCATGGCCTGAGCTGAAACTAAGATTCATGTGTATAACTGAATGAGCCAACCAGGTGCCCCAGTACCGCCACTTTGGGATACAATTTGGCAGTTTCTTACAAAGCTAAACATATTCTTGCTACATGATCTAGCAACTACTCTCTGGTATTTGCCCAAAGAAGTTGAAAACTTATCTCCAAACAAAACCCAGCACACAGCTTTATTTATCCTTGCCAAAATTTCAACGCTGTCCTTCAGCAGGTGAATAGATAAACTGTGGTATACCCAGACAATGGAATATTACTCAGTTCTAAAAAGAAATGAGCCACCGTGCTATGAAAAGACAATAAGGATGTCTATTACTGATAGACACCAACCTGGAAAGGCAAGATACTGTATGATTCCAATTATATGATGTTCTGGAAAAGGCAAAACTATGGAGACAGGGAAACCATTAGTGATTGCCAAGGATGGAGGAATATGAACACCAGGGGTGAACCCTAACATAAACTATGGACTTTGGGTGATTATGATGTGTTGATTTAGATTAATCAATTGTACAATACATTGTAATCGAGTGTACCACTGTGGTGGGAGACTGTTGATAATGGGGGAGGCTGGGAGCATATGGGAGATATTTGTACCCTACTCTTAATTTTGCTGTGAACCTAAAACTTCTCTAAAAAAATAAAAGTAAAGAATATGAGTTGATGGATGAATAGATGGAGGGGTATTGGGTAATATTTGAAGAGGTCAATACAGCAAAGTGTTAATTGTAGAATCTATGTGGTGGGTATTTGGGTGTTCATGGTATAATCATTTTAATTTTTTGTATGTTTGAAAATTTTCAATAATTTGGGAACAGAAAGTCTTTGCTGCTAAAGTCTTAGATAAAATACTTTTGCTTGGACTCGAAAATACTAAAAAAACAGCATTTTGTGTGTGTTTTATGTAAATTAATTATAAGTATTGCAACCCAGAGAATTTTTGGTTTTAATTGTTGGTAATGTGATTACTGCTCTGTCTCGACAGAGAGGATCCCTATGAAACCAGATGAATTTTCTGTACCTCATCGCACAACACAACAGGCAATTGAATAACCTCGGTCCAGTTTGAATTATTAAGGCACATCTCATAACATTTTTACCTCAGAATGCTGGTTGAGTATCTAGAAAAAATAATTTCGGTTACAGATTTCTATTACCAGTTTATGTTACAAAACATCTTTAGAAATATTCAGGAGGAAATTTATATGCTTTTAGTCCTAAATTAAAAATAAAGAATGAATTATTAGCTATGTCCCTCAGAAATATTTCTCTTGAAATTATTTCTTGCTTTTACTAAAACACGGTACCGTAATTTCAATAAGAGGAAAATATGAGAACTGAATGAGGTCTTGTGATTGGATTTGCTTAATTCTACCTTGAAAATAAATGAAAATACATTTCTTGTTACTTGGAAAAAAAATTGCACAAAGAAATCAGTCACAGATGGCAAAGGAAAAGAAAAATATTCGGAGAGTGTGTTCCACAAAGTGCAGACTACTCCCCCCTTTTAGCCATATTTCTTTTATACTAAAAAAAATCTCCAGGAAAGAACGATTGATGGAATTTCATTATCTATGGCAATGAAATTAATTACTAGTCAATATGGGCTAATTAAAAAAAAAAGAGTTTCGTTTGAGGCAAAGAAAATATGAGGATTTTATAAAAACTTACCAGAAGCATTCCTGTTCTTGAGAGTGGTGGCTAGGAAGAAGCCCTTGAGTCTGATTCAAACAGAGTCTTCAGTGTCTTGGGGTCAGAGCAGGACAGGCTGTGTCCCCTAATAAACATTTTCACTGAACTCTACAAGGCCATGAAAATGTAGGGGCTTCCTGATGCCAATTCATTAACCCAAGTTTACTAATCTAGCTGGAGTTTTAATTAAGTTTTGTCCAAGGAGAATCTGTACTTCTAAAGGGAAAAGGCATCCCCTCCTGAAGAATCAAGAAGGAAACAGGAAGCTATGAACAAGTTCAGTTATTTACTTTTTCTATCACATGCCCTTCTGTAAATACCACTAATATATACAGCTTTGAGCAAGCAAAGACTGTTCCTTCCATCCAGGCACATTGAGACTCAAAAGGTGGTTGATAGGGTGACGTGTCTGAACACAGGTCAATTTCTATAGTGTTCTTTAACAAACAGTAAGCCAGGCCGAACAAATACGCACTTGGTAAACAATTAACTTTCCAAGTACTGTTTATCTTGGGACTTTGTCTTGGTTTTGATTGTGGTTTAAGTAGCCCATTTGCTATTCACTCCACCAGGAGATCTCATTATTTTCTTCTTATTCGTTACTTTTTATTTTAAAAGCATTAATTAATTAATTAAGAAGTAAGAGCAATACCTCTAGAATGATGTTAGTAATAAATATTTCCAAACTGAGGCCTTTCAGTGGCAGGAGTTATTCTGAGGCTGTTAAATTCATATGTCCAGAACATTATTTGTGAGTTGAAAAATCTTGCTCGATATGTTCTCTTCAGTCTTCTATTTTATTTTATTTTTTAAAAGACTTTATTTGACAGAGAGAGACAGAGAGAGAGAAAGAACAAGAGAGCACAAGCAGGGGGAGCTGCAGAGGGAGAGGGAGAAGCAGACGCTCCACTGAACAGGGAGCCCAATGCAGTGCTTGATCTCAGAACCCTGAGAGCATGATCAGAGCCAAAGGCAGACGCTTAACTGACTGAGTCACCCAGGCACCCGGCTCTTCAGGCTTTTATTTATTTATTTAACAGAGAGATACACAGCCAGAGAAGGAACACAAGCAGGGGAGTGGGAGAGGGAGAAGCAGGCTTCCTGCTGAGCAGGGAGCCCGACCCTGGGCTCGATCCCAGCATTCTGGGATCATGACCCGCCAAGGCAGACACTTAACAACTGAGCCACCCAGGCGCCTCTCTCTTCAGGCTTTTAAATGCATTAAGATGCTGTGGTTAATTTGGTCATTTAAAAAATAAGCTTTTTTTTTTTTTTAAAGGTTTTATTTATTTATTTGACAGAGAGATCACAAGTAGGCAGAGAGTCAGGCAGAGAGAGAGAGAGAAGCAGGCTCCCCGCTGAGCAAAGAGCCCGATGCGGGGCTCGATCCCAGGACCCTGAGATCATGACCTGAGCCGAAGGCAGCGGCTTAATCCACTGAGCCACCCAGGCGCCCCTAAAAAATAAGCTTTTGGAGTTACTAATGTTCTGAGTAACATGCTTTGGCAAATGCTACTTAGCATTCCTTCTCTTATTCCCTTTTCATGGCTGCATCATTTCACGTGTGTGACTATCCAAATCTCCACAGCCAATGCTGATCTTTGCTTGCATACTTGTTCTGCAAAACAATTCGCTTTATAGTTTTATATAGATGTCTTGTTGGTTCCTTAAACTCACTATTTTTAAAGTATGCTATTTTCTCCTAAATTCAATCTTTCTTTGTTGTTTAATACAATAGTTGCCAGTCATGTATGACTATGGAACATTTGAATTGTGACTAACCCAAATGAGTATGAAATACACATTTCTACTTTGAATTTATACATTGAAATGATCATATTTTGGATATACTGGATAAAATAAGGTATATTAAAGTTAATTTTGCCTTTTTCTTTTTGATCTTTTAAATGCGGCTACTAGAAAATTTGGCATTACATATGTGTCTCTCATATTTTTATTAAATAGCACCACTCTATATTTCCCTGTACCTCTCATCCAGGATCAGAACCTGGTGCTATCTTGGATTTTTCAAATCCAAGACTTTTCCCATAATTTCTCTCAGATTCAACCTATCCTTTCATTGACATTGCCAGCACTTTGCCTCGTGATCATCACCCCTGGACCATCTGTCCCCAAATCATCATTCTTTCCCTTTTATTTAAACTCTTTTGCTCTGACATTCATCAATATATTCAAAGTGTGTTCCTCTGACATTCTTCTGGAGACATAGCCACATGTGTATAATTTCTGTGCACATGAAGTAACATTTTTATATGTTCTTATTTAATAGAACTGTCCGTAGATTTTCCATTTACAATTTTTATTTTCCATCTGATGTCTGTATACTTCTTTTCTCTGTTCTTCTTCTTCTCCTTCTTCTTTTTTTAAAGGAAGCTCTGTGCCCAGTGTGGGGTTTGAACTTACCATCCTGAGATCAAGACTCACATGCTTCTCTGGCTGAGGCAGTGAGGCACCCTCCATTCTGCTCCCCCCCCCTTTTTTTTCATTTTTAACAATTTTTTGAAGTATTTTTGTTGTATGTACAAAGAGTTAGCATTAAGGTAAGTATGGTGGATATCTGCAGTTAAAGTAGGTGTCTTAGATGACCCATTCAAAGAGGTTCACTCAATCCAACTTAATCCTTTGTGTGCTGACAGAAACACGGGTAGCACAGGTTGAGGGCATATTTCTGGAAGAGAACAAGCTGGCTTGAGCAGATATGAACGAGATGGTAAGAACGAGAAGCCTGGCCAGATTTTCTCGGATGGCTCTGGGAGAACCACTGGTGGACCCATCTTGGTTTCTTGGAAGCAATGAGGCAAAAGACTTATTTTTTAAGTTACATTTTATGTCAGGGTTTAAAACTCAAAAGGTTCAAAAGGGTACACAGACAAAGTTCTTGCTTTCATTCCTATTTTTCAGCCATTTACTTAACCTCACTGAAGACGTCCAACTTCACCAGGGTGTGTGTGTGTGTGTTTCCAGAGATATTTTATGCATACACAATCAAATATGCAAGAATGCTATACTTTCTTTTTAATACAAATGATAGATTACTGCACATATTTTTCCGTATTTTGAATTTCCTATTTAATATATCTTGGAGATTATTCTAAAAGATAAACTTTTTCAATGAAGTTTTAAGGATTTGCCCTATATTTGCTCTAAATGCCATATTAAAGATAAGTTTTTTCCTGTGTGTGCTGTAGTTACTTGTTTTTATTTTGAAATTTTATTTTTTACTAGTTTTTATTTTAATGTTAAATTATTAAATTTCACATTATTTTAAAGTTAAAAATATTTAAAAAGTTGATATAGACCACTAGATGGTGCTGTCATCGCAAAGAAATGAAATCTATACATTTTAAAAAATAATTTGCAGATTGTAAGAAAAAAACCCCAGCTACTATAGAACTGTATAAAGTAAAAAGGATAAGCTAAACTTCTGAGAACTATTCCCTGAAGGTAGTTACTGATGACACAGAGAATTTTCTTTTCAGTTATTTTATCTATATATCTGTATCTTTCTGTAAATCTATATACTGTTTTTTTCTATATATTCCTTTATAAAAAAATCCCATTCTGTACAATGTTATTTTGAAATATACTTTTTTTAACCTAATAATATATAATGGCATTCTTTCCATGTCAGTACCTATCATTAATTTCATTCTTCAGTCGAATTTGTTGCATTGTTTTAAATGGTGAAAACATTATGTTATAATTTTTTTTAAAATATTTTATTTATTTATTTGACAGACAGAGATCACAAATAGGCAGAGAGGCAGTCAGAGAGAGAGAGAGGAGGAAGCAGGCTCCCTGCAGAGCAGAGAGCCCGATGTGGGGCTCGATCCCAGGACACTGGGATCATGACTTGAGCCGAAGGCAGAGGCTTTAACCCACTGAGCCACCCAGGCGCTCCTATGTTATAATTTTTTTTAAAAGATTTTGTTTATTCATTTGACAGACAGAGATCACAAGTAGGCTGAGAGGCAGGCAGAGAGAGAGGAGGAAGCAGATTCCCCGCTGAGCAGAGAGCCCAGTGCGGGGCTTGATCCTAGGACTCTGGGATCATGACCTGAGCCAAAGGCAGACAGTTAATGACTGAGCCACCCAGGCTCCCCTAAGATGTTATCATTTTACACTTTATTTGTATAATTATAGTAATTTTTAATGTTACTTTTATTTGTTATAACTGATTTTACCTCTAGTAATAGATATTTAGATTGTTTCTGGATTTTTGCTGATACACACAACCGCCCTTGCACATTCATCTGGGTATAGTAGGTGGGAAGTCTATGTTGACATCATTTCTCTCAGAAATTTAAAGGCATGATCTATGAATTAAAGGTCCTAGCATTGCTGTCGAGTAGTTAAATGTGATATTTTAATCTTGATTCCTTTTAAACCCTTGGAATCTGATCTGTTCTCTCTCTGCCCATCCTCCCTGTATCTCTTTCTATGCTTTAGGGATCATTTTTTTTTTTAAAGATTTTATTTATTTATTTAACGGAGACAGAGCAAGGAGGGAACACAAGCAGGGGAAGTGGGAGAGGCAGAAGCAGCCTTCCTGCTGTCACTTTTAATTCTACTATTCAGAAATAGCCACTTCTAGTATCTTGATGTATAAGAGATCATTTCTTTTGAGCATCCTTGATAATGTCCCTAGGTGCAGCTCCTTTTCCCAAATACTGTTCTGAGCCCTCAGTGAGCCCTTTCAGTCTGGAAATGTGTGTCCTTCCATTCCAGGAAATGCTCCTGCATTAGTTCTTCGATAATTTTCTCCTCACTATTTTCTGTTTTCTCTCTGAAAAACTCCCATTATTTGATGATCTATCTCCTAGACAGATTCTTTACTTGCAAAAAATATTTTTTACTCTTCTGTTCTTTTACTTTTGTCTTTGTTCTACCCTGCTTTTTGCCCTCAACTTTATTTTCCAGGCTCTTCTATTGGTTTGTTATTTCTGTTGTCGTGTCTCTTTAAAAAAAAAAAAATATTGTGCTGCTTTATAGATGACATTGAGAATGAGAAGGCAGTGATTTGGGCTGTGGCACTAAAATGAGGTTCAGATAATGTCTTTATCATTTTTGTTCATGATTAGACCAGGTGTGACATGATGGCGAGAACGCTGATTAAAGAGTCAGGAGGTTGATGTTCTTACGCCAGGTATGCAATAATCAATAGTGTCGGTATATCTCTGGGGCTTTTTCTTCATTTATTTGTTAATTTATTCAGCAACGATTTAGTATATTCAGCTACTGCTGTAAGTCAGGCACTGGGTTATAAAAAGAAAAGACTGGACCAGATGATGTCGGAAGTATTTTCTTCATTCTGAAATTCTAAGGCTAACCCTCTTGAATTCTACCTCTTAGTTATCTTTTCAATGGGTTCCATCCTTTATTGTCCTCCTTCTACCACCTTACCCTCTATTGAGTGGACTTCTGCAATTTCTTAGCTGGTTTTTCTGATGTCATAGCAGGAAAGACTAGGGAAGAAGGAGAGAGAAGCCCAGGAGAAGGCAGGATTCAGTGAACCTGTGGGGTTCCCTGGCTTTACCTTATATTGTTGCTGTCATATTTTTGAATTTAATAAAACTTTCTCCTTTTTTAGTAGGTTCACTGGCATCCCTAGTTTGCCTGGGACTGAGAAGTTTCCAGGAATAGCAGGCTTTCAGTGCTAAAACTGAGGTATTCTTGGACAAACCAAGAAGGCAGGTCATTCTGCCTCTGAATACTCTTTTGGTAGCAGCCCCCCCCCCCACCGCCAGTTGCAATATTGGTTTTTTTTTTCCCCCACCTCTGAGAATGTTATAGATTTTTAAAAAGCCTTTGTTTTTCACAGTATCATGTGTTGTTTCTATTTTCTTTGAACTTCTTTGGTTTACTTCTTTTAGTTTTTCTTTTATGGAGAAGAGTTTCCACAAAACGGAGAAGAGTTTTCACAAATCATATTTAAGAGTGTTGACTGGAAGCTCTAGGAGAGTTGGGTTTTACTACAGGGGGATTGGGGAAGAACCTCGTATATCATTGTAAGGTTACCAAATGTCAGTCTAGAGCTCTTTTTTCTTGGGCTGGCTAGTTTTCTTGAATAGAAATTGTCCATGGTCTACTGGGCAGCCATCATTGGGTAAGGAGCAGGAAGCTAGTGGAGAAAATGGACTGGAATGGCAATGGTGGGTGAGCAGACTTCCACTTACTGGGCTGTTTTCAGTATGGGGCTTTGCTCCATTGGTGCTTGATGTCTTGTGGCTAGGTACTCTATGATTCACACTTTTCAAGAATGTTAGCCTCTCATCTTCTGCTATTGCTAGAGAGAGGTCCTCTCCTCACTGTGTTGGAAACTAGTAGTTTCTAGGAGTGAAACTACTCTTTTTTATGATTTCCAATTAATTCTCTAGGTTTCAGCTTCAAATACTCTTAAGTCCTCTTGTCTTATTCCAAAGACTTTACAATGGCCTCCAAGGTGTCCTAGTGACTTCCTGACCATTCCCTAAGGCCTGTCCTCAACCACCCCCCACATCAACCTAGACCCCGGCATGCCAGGCACAGTCCCAGTTCAAAACATTTACATTTGATGTACCGTTTCCCTCCAGGTACCCAGATGGTGGGCTCCCTCTACTCCTTCAATCTTTGGTCAGATGAAAGCCTTAGCAAGGGCTCTCCAGATCACTGTATTTTAAAGTGTGTTCCCACCTGCAGTACTGCCTACCTCTCTTCTGATTTTTTTTTTCCACCATCCTTACTGCCATAGAATATAAATATAATATATAATTGAATATATCATAATGAAGTATATTATAATTGCATATTATATACTATTTTATTTTAATATATATTATCCCCGTATTATATATTTCCATATTTTTATAAGCACCTATTAGGAGATTAGCTCCATGAGGATAGGCATTTTTGCCTCTTATTTCATACTATTTTCCCAATGAACAGGAGAGCTGGACAATTAGAATGACCTGCCCTGTATTTTCACTTTTAGTGATATCTGGTGCCTTAACTCTTGGGTCATTCTGGGGCAAAGCAAACAGGCATGATTCTTCCTACTTGCCCCCACTCCACCTGCCCCTGCCCATTGGCACTTAATTTGCAGATGTTTGGCATGTACCATAGTTACTGCTTTCCTATCTGCTTTCTAGATTTTATAATTTATGATCTTTTCTTTTTTTCTGCTGTTGTCTTGTTTCATGCTCTCTTTGTACTTACGAATTAATGCCTTAAAAAAAATCCTCTACTGTAATTTCAGTGGGGGTTTGGGAAAGGATGGAGAAAGACACATGTGCTCAACTCATAAAATTTAAGCCCTAAAGCATCTCTTTGCATATTTTGGCTACTTGCATTTAGTTTTGTGAAGTGTTTGCTTGTGTATTTTGCTTAAGTTTCTTTAATGCTGCTCTTCTTTTGCTGTTTGATTGTGACTACCTTTGAAAATTAAGGAAATGAGATTTCTGTCATTTGTGCTGCAAAGCTTTCCCTCAGAAATGTTTGGACTTCTTGTGACTGGGCTTCCTATTTCATGACATTTTATCTGTCTTTTCCTATATATCAATTGTTTTCATTCTTTGATTCCATATCTGAATTCTTTAGTATTTTTTACTGATCTGCTTATTTGTTGTTAGTTTTGTTTATAGCTTTGTATTTTGTAATCAAATCTCAGACTTACATAAAGTGTGTAAGAATAGCACAAGGAATTCTTTAAATGTTTACATTTTGCCACGTTTCCTTTATCTTTCTGTTATTGTTATTGCTGTTTCTTGAACCATTTGGGAGTAAATTATAGACATAATGATAATTTACTCCCAAATACTTCATTGTGTATTTCCTAAAGCTCAAATTGCCTTGGTATGATTATCAAAAGCAGGAAATTATCATTGATTCAATGCATCCATCTTAACTAAAGACCCTATTTAAGTTTTGCAATTTTCCTAGCAATTTATTTTATAACAAAAGAAAGAAAAAAGGAAAAAGAAGTCCCTTGCCCAGGATCAAATATAGGATTGTGCTCTGCATTTAGTTGTCATGCGTCCCTAGTCCATAATCTGGAGAGTTTCTTAGTACTTTTTGTGTGTTTTATGACCTTGGCATTTTGAAGAGTACATTTTCTCCATTGAGGTTTGTCTGCTATTTCCTCATAAGACACAGTTTATGCTTTTTGGGTGGGAGAACAAGAGTAAGGTTGGGTACTTCACAGAGATGTTAACATTGATCATTTGGTTACAGTAGTGTGTCTGATGGTTTTTTCCACTCTAAGGAGACTTTGAGACTATATAAATATTCTGTGGTTTATGACAGTAGGTAGTGTAGAGACAGCCACCATCAATTCTTTCTATATCACAAGTGTACTCCGCTCTTCATATCAAGAGGTAAAATCTAATTTTCCTCTGTTGAATCTGGGCTGCCCTCAGTGATCCAGTTGACTAATAGAATGAGGTGGAAAGGATGTTCTGGTGCTTCTAAGGTAAATCATAAGACGCTTGGCAGCCTCCACATGAATCTCTTGAAAGACTTTCTCTTCGGACACTTCCTTTCAGAACTCAGCCACCATGCTGTGAGAGGCCCAGGCTCTCTAGAGATATCCTATGCAGGTGCTCTGGGGGAGAGCTCTAGCAGAACTCCCTGCTGAGAGTCAACACCGACAGCCATTTTTTAGTAAGTCACTTCAGAGGTTCGACCCATGTGATAACTCCGACCCCAGAAGCCATCTGACTGCACTCATACAAGTGATTCCAAGTAAGACCCACGCAGCTGGGCCCTGTCTAAACACAGGACTATGCAAGGTAATAATGCATTTTTGTCTTAAGCCTCTAAATATGGGTTGATCTGTCGCATAGTACTAGATACATGAAACAAAAATTATCCTGAATTGAGGGTCACCTGGCTGGCTCAGTCTGAAGAGCATGTGATTCTTGATCTCAGGGTTGTGAGTTGGAGACCCACGTTGGATGTAGAGGTTACTTAAATAAAATAAAACTTTAAAAGTTGCCTGGAATTGAGATTCTGTTGTAACAAAGACCTAAAACTTGTGGCATTAGCTTTGAGACTAGGCCACAGGTGAATATTGGAAGGCCTTGAGGAAACGATTAGCAAAACCTGAAGGACAGTGAGGAAGTTATTGTTGGAAACAGGAAGAGTGAGAACTCTTGCTATGTAATCTTAGAAAGTTTGGCAAAAATGTGGCCTGCAGATATGTGGGAAGTCGAAACAAACTAAGAGATTTGGCCAGGGAAGACTTTCCATGTACCATGTTGAAAGTGTCATCTTGTTTCTTTTAGCAACATACACTAAAGTAACAGATGTAGAGAGAGGAAAAGATATTCTTAAGTTTTTGGACAGTTTCCCGGGAAGTAAAATTTTCTTAAGATTATAAAGGCACCCTGGGTAAAGATCAAAGCTAGAAAATTACTAGTAATTCTGGTGACAGGATAAAGCTAGAATTAAAGCTGCAGCTGTATCACCCATTGTTGAGCCCTCAGATGGAAGTGTGGGCCTTGTAGACTCTGTCAGGTGGACATTAGGGCTCCTGAGAATCTTAAGGGCATCTTCCCACAGCACCCTGACTCTCAGGCAGGTAGAGAAGGCATGTCTTAGAGAGATTTTGTGTAAAAGGAGTGAACGCCAATATTAGTAGGGAATATGTTAAGTTTTCAAGAAATAGTTACAAGCACAGTTTGCTTGGGTCGACAGGACAAAATAGTTCAAAATGAAAAGGTCCTGAACTTCTTCAGGCGGGAAAGAGTTTGAGAAAGCTTCTCAGCTACAAAACAGAATTTCTTGTAGAAAAGGAAGGTCGACTCAAAATGAAGAGTTAAGAGTCCAAGGGGTAGAATCAAGACTCATGGAGAACCACTCCCAGGGAGAAGATTAGCCCCCAATCAAAGAACTAGTGGCATGTGTCTTCCAGGATTTTAGAATTCTGTGAACCAGGCACTGCTCTGTGCCTCCTGATAGTTCCTCCACTTCCATCCTGTTTCTTTCCTATTCATTTATTTATTTAATTTACTTGACACAGAGAGAGATCACAAGTAGGCAGAGAGGCAGGCAGAGAGAGAGGAAGGGAAGCAGGCTACCTGCTGAGCAGAGAGCCCTACGTGGGGCTCGATCCCAGGACCCCGAGATCATGACCTGAGCTGAAGGCAGAGGCCCAACCCACTGAGCCACCCAGGTGCCCCTTCTGTCCTGTTTCTGAAAAGAATATTTGTTGTGGTCATCCTATTTGTGTATTACTATTGCATGTGGGGTTTGTGCTTATGTGTGTGGGATGGGGAGATAACTTATCTCTTGAGTTCGCAGGTGTTCAGACTGAGAGAGAGCATACTTGAAGAGTTATATCCAGCGAACTACATCATCTGTATCTGACTGTCATTTAAATGAGGAGATCCTAGATTTTTAGCTGATGCTATAATCAAATAAGATGGTAGAGGATCTTAATTGCTGTGGTGAGTCCATTTTGCCGATGAGAAAGGTATAAATTGTGGTGACCAGAGGGTGAACCATGGTAACTAGGATCGAGATATGTCCAGCACCAATTACTTTCCTCTCTGTGTGCATATGCTGCCCCTCATATTAAGAGGTGGGGACATGTTAGTTTCTTCTTGAATCTGGAATGGACCCAGTGACTTGCTTGACAGAGAATGCAGCATAAGAGATGTTCTGGGACTTCTGAAGCTGGGTCAGAAGTTGTCTTACAGTTTCTTCCCAGATTTTTATTTATTTTTATTTTTTAAAAAAGATTTTATTTATTTATTTGACAGAGAGAGAGATCACAAGTAGACAGAACAGCAGGCAGAGAGAGAGGAGGAAGCAGGCTCCCCGCCAAGCAGAGAGACTGATGCGGGGCTCAATACCGAGACCCTGAGATCACGACCCGAGCTGAAGGCAGAGGCCTAACCCACTGAGCCACCCAGGCACCCTCTCCCCAGATTTTTAAAAACACTTATTTGGGAATGCTCCCTCTCAGGACCTTGTGACCATCCTATTAAAAATCCAAGCCACATGGAGAGGTGTTTTGCAGATGCTCTGGCTTATACCCTCAGCTAATATCCAGCATCAACTGCCAACAATGTGAGTGGACCATCTTGGACATGTATCGCAGATGAATCTTCAAATGATTCTAGCTGCAACCATTATTAAGCTATAGTTATAGGAAAAATTCCAAATAAGAACCATGAAAAATCCCAAATAAGCTGAGCCCAGTTAAGTCACAAAACCATTGAAGATTATTTTTCGAGTTACTAAGTTTTCTTTTTTTTTTTTGGTTTCTTTTGTTGTTGTTGTTGCTGTTGTTGTGTATTAGTTTTAGCACACCTGTTTATTTTTGAATCAGTACTAAAGGGGTCACCGCTGTAGAATCATAATACATTTTAGGGCCGGTTTCCCATTACAGAACCCATATCCCCATGGGTTGGGTGTACAGGCTCTGGAGTCAGACTGATTCTATCTCAACTACTTCTGAAGGTATCCTTGAATGGTATTTAACTGTTATGTTTCTTACTTTCTTATTTACAAAGTAGTATAATGAAAATACCTATTTTACATGGTTGCTTGTGGCATTCATGAAATAATGAATGTAAATTGTTTAATAGAATTCCTAGCAATTTATCAGGGCTCAATAAATATTAGCTATAATTATTACTCTTCATTTTCAGATTTTTTTAGAACCTTTAATCTCATTAGAGAGTTCATTAAAACATTGCCTCTATGAAGTTAATTGATACGTTTTTCTTTTTTTTTCTTTTTTTTTTTTTAAAGATTTTATTTATTTATTTGACAGACAGAGATCACAAGTAGGCAGAGAGGCAGGCAGAGAGAGAGAGGAAGGGAAGCAGGCTCCCTGCTGAGCAGAGAGCCCGATGCGGGGCTCGATCCCAGGATCCTGGGATCATGACCTGAGCCGAAGGCAGCGGCTTTAACCCACTGAGCCACCCAGGCGCCCCAATTGATACGTTTCTATCTTTATTATATTGTTCAAACATCTTTGGAGTGTTTTAATGTTGGAAATTATTTAGACTGAATATATTAAATACACATTAGTTTAGATCTACAATCTGTTAGAGAAAACCCATGGGTCTAGTTGTGTTTTGGATGGAAAATCTTCCATTTTAGACATGTTAATTGATTTGTGTCCCCTGTGTTATAGAATACTCCTGGGGGAGGGCTAGGAGAGCACCCAGTGATCAAATATACTAACAGTTCTTCAGTAAAATTTATGAGTATTTACACTGAGAAGAACATAAAATGACTAAAAGTAGTCTCTCATCAATCTAGGTCGTATTTCATTACCAAATGAATCATGTCAGGTCATATTTTAGTGCCAAATGAATTATGGAAAAACACTGAATTTTCAGAGTAGTTGTTGGATCTCAGGGTTGTGACTGATGGATTTTAGACCCACACACTTTCTTTATGTCAGTTCTGGAAACAGACTTGGAGGCCAATGGCCCATAATCAGTAGCTGGAGTGAAGGGAGTGGACTTGACCAGTAAGACACGCAAAGGAACTAGGAAACATCAGCGTGATGTTCTTGCTGGGTTTCTTAGAACACTCTTTCAAATTTTTTTTTCAGAACATTCAGTTTTAAAACCTGTATGCTTGTATGTTTTTCTTATTTCTTGGGTTTCCTTTTCTTCATTCCTCATGAGATTTTTTTTCCCCCAAAATAAGAGCAAACTAATGACTAAAGTCAATTGCTGAGGTGTTTTTTTGCAGAACAACTTAAATGTCGCCCAACCTAGACAACCAAGAAGGTTACAGAATCAATGATTCAGACAGAGTATCACAAACCTGAAAAAAGTTAACTTAAAATATGACCCCAAACCTCTTGGAAAAAAAAATAGAGAACCTGGTGAAAATGTCAATTTGGTGATTTTTTTTTTTTTTTTTTTTTTTTTTTAGCTGCACCAATTGTTAATGAAGCCCAGGATAACATATCATTGGGTAGAGGACAGTACCCTCAGACATATTCTTCCTCAAGTACCTACATTTCAAATTAGAGAGCCACAAACTTGTGAATACCTGTTGGGTATTATTCAAAGGATGGCCAGAGCTTTACACCTGCCTCTTATTTTACGGTTTGGAGGAGAAGTTGGCAAATATCATCTATGTAGGTGGGTGTGAATGAGGTGGGGGATGATCAAGGGAAAATGACAAGTCAGAGAGGTGGAAATGTGGTCTCTGTGTTTTTAGTAAATCCACGGAGCTAGAAAAACACATGATATTTAGTTAGCAACAACAACAGTAACAGTTGTGATCCTTAAACTTTTCATCCCAGGATTTGGTAAAAACTGTGACTCCCCCTCATAAGATGTACTGATGCATGTCCACCCAGTTTTGCACACCATTTTAGATGATTTACATATTAATTAACTCATCCATTGACCCTGCCTGCTTTAAATAAAATCTGATTCTTATCCAAGCTGAGATACAAATACTTGCCCTCTTTGCTCTAACCTTAGGATAGTAAAAAGGAAAAGATACAGAAGAAATTAAAAAATGGCTCTAGCACTTAATGATAACATTTATTATGGCTTAATTTTAGAATATTAGGATATCCTGATCACTTTTAGCCATTGGAAAGGGATTAAGAGAAAGTTTCTCTTTAAATTATAATTTATAATAGGTTAGAGAATCAATCTAACATTATAGGCAATTTAAGAATATAGAAAATTACTTAATAGGATTTACTGTGCACACTTCAATGCATTTCCTTTTAGTTTTCTCCTCAGTTCAAGAAGTAAAAATTTCAAAATATATAAAAGTAAGGAGAATATGATGACAAGTCCCTGATATCCATCACCCAGTGTGGCAGATACTATTTTTAAAAGATGCCTGGAACAATATTTCTATCTCCCATGCTATTCTTCCAATGTGACCTTGCTACTCCGCCATTAAAAGGTGGAGTCTATGATCCTTCCACTTGACCTGAGTAGACCATATGTCTAGAGTAGACTGAAGGGATGCGGAGTACTGTCTAGAGAGTAACAGAGAGCATACTCTGCCTGCTGGTTTCTACCGGGACACCTGCCCAGGACCTTGGCTACCATGTAAGAAGTCTGTTTTCTCTAGGGTCAACAAGTGTAGAAATCACCTGAGAAGGAGAGAAAGCAAAGAGATGAGGGAAGAAGAGGAAGGAGGGACACACTTGAAGAGTCCCAGCTCTCCCAGCACACAGCTGCTCCAGTGAAGAAGGAAGCCAGGTGCTCCACCATCTGATGCCCTGCAGGAGAGACCCTGAGGGAGACTGTTATCCCAGTCAACTACCAAATCTGCCAGCAAAATAATGATCATTATTGTTTTGAGACCCTGTTTCCCGACATTGTATTAAAAAGCTATAGCTAGCTTGAACATCTAGATATAAAATTATTAACAGGTCTCTGTATTTGTTCATCTAATTTTTTTCTTTGCAGAGAATTTTATTTTCTTTTATTTTTTAAAGATTTTATTTATTTATTTGACAGAGAGAGAGAGAGAGAGAGAGAGAGAGCAAAGCGGGAGGAGTGACAGGCAGAGGGAGAGGGAGAAGCAGGCTCCCAATGAGTAAGGAGCCAGTTGCGGGGCTCCATCCCAGGACCTTGAGATCATGACCTGAGTTGAAGGAAAACGCTTAACCAACTGAGATGCCCAGGCACCTCTGCAGGAGAGTTTTTTTTTTTTTTTTTTTTTCCTGCAGGAGAGTTTTAAAGCAAATCTCAGACTATGATATTTCACCCCTAGTTCATTTTCTATTCCTAAATATTAAGGCCTTTTGTCCCCACGTAATGTAAAATGTAAAATATATTTACATAATGTAATAACCAGACCATACTCAAAATTCTGCCATTGTATCTAAAATATTTTTTACCCTTATTTTGTTTAAATCAGATTACAAACAAGATTCACAGGTTACATATGATTATTGTATCTTATCTTTTTCATATTTAATAACCCCAATTTTTAAAAAAAGTCATTGACTTGTAGAAAATACTATATTTATATCTTTTTTTAAAAAAGATTTTATTTATTTATTTGATAGAGACACAGTGAGAGAGGGAACACAAGCAGGGGGAGTGGGAGAGAGAGAAGCAGGCTTCCAACTCAGCCCGATGTGGGGCTCGATCCCAGGACCCTGAGATCGTGACCTGAGCTGAAGGCAGATGCCTAGCAACTGAGCCACCCAGGTGTCCCCTATATTTATATCTTATAAATACTTTAAAATATAGTGTGTATGAATTTGTGACAAGCACTCTGTAACATAATGAGCACTTTTCATATTGCTAAAACTTCATAGCTATACCTGTTAATGGCTACCATACATACCACTGACCTACTATACCTTGGTTTTCTCACTCATTCCCCCAAAGTTGGACATTTGAAGAACTATCTGTACCTATTCCTTTCCTAGTGTATTCACTGCTATCAAGTTTATGAATAAATATTTTTACTGGACTCTGAATTATTTCCTTAAGACAAACTTACAGAGATGAAAATATTAAGTCAAAATTCTTTTAATATTTTTAGGGTGCCTGAGTGGCTTAGTTGGTCAAACATCTGCTTTCAGCTTAGGTCATGATCCAGGAACTTGGGTTCCTTGTTCAGTGGGGAGTCTGCACCTCCCTTGCTCAGTGCTACTCCCCTGGCTTGTACTCTATTGCTCATGCTCTCTCAAATAAATAAATAAAATATTTTTTAAAAAGTTCATTTACTATTTATAGAACTTGTTAAAGAGAAATTATACCAGACACTTGTTTTAAAATGGCAGGATAGGGTTTTTTTTTTTTTTTTTTGAGTTATGGCAATAAGGGAGAGAGAATTTGGTATAAAACTGACCTCATCTCAGAATATAGCAAGGGTAGCTGGGGATGTAGAGCTGATGTGCACAGTGAGGAATTATTGGATAGAAAATTACTGGGGTGCCTGGTTGCCTCAGTTGGTAGAACAGGTGGCTCTTGGCTCTTGAAATTGGGGACATGAGTTCAAGCACTACCTTGGGTGTAGAGATTACTTAAAAAAATTTTTTTAATTACTAGGAGGAACTTGATTAGGCATTAAGGGTGAGAGGAAGAGTATCTGATTAGAAATGGATAGTAGAGAGGATGAGGAATTTGATTAGGTATGCAGGACAGGGGACTTCTTGCTAAACTGGGCTCAGCAAGCCAAGGACGATAGGCCAAGGTTAAAGCCTTGTGGAAAAGACAGCTCAGAGGAGCCTGGTTTGATCAAAAAGGAAGTCCTTCAGCCACATGCAGAAGAATGAAACTGGACCATTTCCTTACACCACACACAAAAATAGACTCCAAATGGATGAAAGACCTCAATGTGAGAAAGGAATCCATCAAAATCCTTGAGGAGAACACGGCAGCAACCTTGAGGAGAGCAAGGCAGATTGCAAGCTCCTCCATTATTTCACAGCAGCTGGCTATGTCAGGAGTCCCTACATCTGGAATTGGATGATGATGATTGGATTCGACCTCAGCTGCAGCAACTTCTTCCTAGAAACATCGCCAAAGGCAAGGGAAGCAAGGGCAAAAATGAACTATTGGGACTTCATCAAGATCAACAGGTTTTGCACAGCAAAGGAAACAGTCAACAAAACCAAAAGACAACTGACAGAATGGGAGAAGATATTTGCAAATGACATATCAGATAAAGGGCTAGTATCCAAAATCTATAAAGAACTTATCAAACTCAACACCCACAGAGCAAATAATCCAATCAAGAAATGGACAGAGGACACGAGCAGACATTTCTGCAAAGAAGACATCCAGATGGCCAATGGACACACGAAAAAGTGCTCCACATCACTCAGCATCAGGAGATACAGATCAAAACCACAATGAGATACCACCTCACACCAGTCAGAATGGCTAAAATTAACAAGTCAGGAAACAACAGATGTTGGCGAGGATGTGGAGAAAGGGGAACCCTCCTACACTGTTGGTGGGAATGCAAGCTGGTGCAGCCACTCTGGAAAACAGCATGGAGGTTCCTCAAAAAGTTGAAAATAGAGCTACCCTATGACCCAGCAATCGCACTACTGGGTACCCTAAAGATACAAATGTAGTGATCCAAAGGGGCATGTGCACCTGAATGTTTATAGCAGCAATGTCCACAATAGCCAAACTGTGGAAAGAACCTAGATGTCCATCAACAGATGAATGGATAAAGAAGATGTGAGATATATATATATCTCGGAATACTATGCAGCCATCAAAAGAAATGAAATCTTGCCACTTGCAACGATGTGGATGGAACTAGAGGGTATTATGCTGAGTGAAATAAGTCAATCAGAGAAAGACAATTATCGTATGCTCTCTCTGATATGAAGAATTTGAGAGGCAGAACGGAGGTTTTGGGGGGTAGGGAAGGAAAAAATGAAACAACTTGTGATCGGGAGGGAGACAAACCATAAGAGACTCTTAATCTCACAAAACAAACTGAGGGTTGCCAGGGGGAGGGGGTTAGGGAGAAGGTGGTTGGGTTATGGACACTGAAGAAGGTATGGGCTATGGTGAGTGCTATGAAATGTTAAGCCTGATGATTCACAGACCTGTACCCCTGGGGCAAATAAAACATTATATGTTAATAAAAATAAATAATAAAAAAAGAAGAAAATGGTAAAGAAAAGAAAGGAAAAAAAAAGAAAAAGAAAGAAGTCCTTGTGGACTCTTGGTACATATGATCGAATTTCTTTATAAAACTAGGATACTAGGGGCGCCTGGGTGGCTCAGTGGGTTAAAGCCTTCAGTTCAGGTCATGATCCCAGGGTCTTGGGATCGAGCCCCACATCTGGCTCTCTGCTCAGCGGGGAGCCAAGTTTCCTCTCTCTCTGCCTTCCTCTCTGCCTACTTGTGATCTCTGTCTGTCAAGTAAATAAATAAAACCATTAAAAAAAACAAACAACCTAGGATACTAGCAACAGAGGACCATGTTACCAACATCACATCATTCTTTTTTTTTTTTTTAAGATTTTATTTATTTATTTGAGACAGAGGGAGAGAGAGCACAGCCAGGAGGAGGGGAGGAGAGAGAGGGAGAAGCAGGCTCCCTGCTGAGCAGAGAGCCCAATGTAGGGCTTGATCTCAGGTCCCTGAGATCATGATCTGAGCTGAAGGCAGACACTTAACTGACTGAGCCACCCAGGTGCTCCCGCATCATTAAATTAAAAAACAAACAATTTATTAAATAAAAATGGTACCACTTGGGCTGCTCTCTCTGTCAAGTAAATAAATCATTTTTTAAAATGATTTTATTTCTTTATTTGATATATATAGAGAGAGCACAAGTAGGCAGAGTGGCAGTCAGAGGGAGAGGGAGAAGCAGGCTCTCCACTGAGCAGGGAGCCCGATGTGGGGCTCGATCCCAGGACCCTGTGATCATGACCCGAGCCAAAGGCAGCAGCTTAACCGACTGAGCTACCCAGGTGCCCCGAATAAATAAATCTTAAAAAAAAAAAAAAAAGTACCAAGTATTGGCACATGGTACACAGAAGAACTTTGAAAATATTGCTAAATGAGAGAAGCCAGTCACAAAAAATATATATATTATATTATATGAAATATCCATAATAGGTAAATCTATAAGAAATAGAAATTAGGTTAGTTGTTGCCCAAGGTTGGGTGTTTTGGTTAGAAATATGGGGTTTCTTTTTGAGGTGATGAAAGCATTCTAAAATTGATTGTGGTGATGGTTGTGCAACTTTGTGGATATATGAAAACCCATTGAGTTATACACTTTACCGTTTTTTTAAATTTTTTTTTTTTTTTTTAGATTTTTTTGTTTATTTATTTGACAGACAGAGATCACAAGTAGGCAGAGAGGCAGGCAGAGAGAGAGGAAGGGAAGCAGGCTCCCCACTGAGCAGAGAGCCCGATGCGGGGCTCGATCCCAGGACCGTGGGATCATGACCTGAGCCGAAGGCAGAGGCTTTAACCCACTGAGCCACCCAGGAACCCCCGTTTGTTTTTTTTTAAAGTTTGTTTTTCTTAAGCAATTTCTATATCCAATGTGGGGCTCAAACTCATGAGATCAAGAATTGCACTCTCCTCTGACTGAGCCAGCCAGGTGTCCAGAATTATACACTTAAATAATGAATTATATGGTATGTGAATTATGTCTCATCAAATTGTTATATAAGAAAGGTGGTATTGCCTTCTTAAGTGTTTTTGAATTTTGTTCCTTATTAATAAGGTTGAAAATGTTTCCATCTGCTTGGTTTCTAGTTTTATTTCCTCTTTAAAAAGTTTGGACTAATTTAATAGATTTTAAAAGATTTTTCATTTAAAAATTATTAAAATGATCTTATTGTAAGCAATGCAAAGGATAAAAACATGAAATATAAATATACATAAAAATATAAAAGCACACATTTTAACAGAAAAATGTGTTATTAAATAATGAAACATTTATTTTAATCTTTAGGGAAACTGAGCAAATTACTACAATTGAGGTTGTTTTGCATGAATTCAGATTAAAATGGCAATATCTAATTGCCAGACAATAGAAATGACAACCAAATCCAAAATTCCTTAACTTAGAGATAGTCTGTATGACTGCCAAATCAGTCAAATTTCTTCTTTCAACAAAAGAAATATTTTAATTCTATTTTACCTTTACACTTAAGGCTAATTTTCTCCTTGAAATGTAATAGGTAAAAAAAAAAAAAAAAAAGAAATGTAGCAGGTAACTTCTAAAATGGGGTCCATTATGTATTTAATGACTCTAGAACTTTATAGATGTGCATGTTTGGAATTATTTGCAGTAAAACAACAAGGACCAGAAATCAGAGGGTTATGGAGGCAGGAACTTCATGATGTGGAAGCTTAATGTCAGAGCCCTGGTGGTTGCCTTAAGGAACCTGAAACAAAATTACTTCTTTCAGCTGCTTTGCAGGTTTATCAAGTGGTGTCCTGTGAGGACTCTGAGGGGTAATATTTATCCAATAATTAGATATTTAAGTACTTTTTGTGGTACTGCTTGGGAATATGTAACAACTCAGTCTCCTGCTTCATTAGACCCAAACCCCAAGTGAAACAAATCTCAAGCAAAACCCTTCGAGGGTATTTTCAACTTCATTTAATTTAGAGGAATCAGGAAAAGGAAAGAATGGATATTTGACTGATATGGGAATTAGACATTTCCGTAGGAGTTCTAGGAAAATCAGCCTTTTACAACTTGCCCTTCATTTTAGAGTTACAGTTCCAAAAGATACCCTCCACTCTCTGCCTGTGCCTCCCTCCCCAGCCACGTTCAGAATGGACGCTACCGTGGACAGAATTCTCAGATGTCCCACCCACTAGTGCCCACCTACGGCATAGTCCCCTGGGATCGTGAGAGTGACAGACTCCACCCCAATGATTAGATTATGGGACAGGGCTCTCTTGGCCTTAAAATGGGGAAATTATGTGGGTCGGCCTAATCATTAGTCTGTGAAAAGCAGTTTTCTCCAGCCAGTCACAGAAAGGAATTTAGAAATTCTAAGTGCGAGAAGAATTTGACACACCATGGAAAGCTTGGAGATCTCGGGAACCATGTGGCACAGAATTCAGAGTGGCATCTAGGAGCTGAAAGTGGTTCCTGGCCGAGAGCCC